>NC_142499.1:11511667-11864667 GCF_965113065.1 Corylus avellana | reverse complement strand
CAAAATTTCGAGCGAAAAAATTTCACTTCGCATCCGACCATTTTGTTCGGCCTAGGGTTTCGGTCCTGGTTGTGAAAAAATACAACGTCCCGAAAATTTACGAGGGTGCTCTGTGCATCGTGGCGATCATGTCGGGGGGTCTCGAAGTGTAATTCGAGTCGTTTCGGGCGGGATCGGGGCACTTGTTATTTTCAGAAAAAGTTATCGTTCGTTAAAGAAAATGGGGGGGCAAACGAACTCGAATCACTTCGTGTCACCTGCCGATATGATTGCCTAGAAGTTCCGCACATGCTCGCAAAATTTCGAGCGAAAAAATTTCACTTCGCATCCGACCATTTTGTTCGGCCTAGGGTTTCGGTCCTGGTTGTGAAAAAATACAACGTCCCGAAAATTTACGAGGGTGCTCTGTGCATCGTGGCGATCATGTCGGGGGGTCTCGAAGTGTAATTCGAGTCGTTTCGGCCGGGATCGGGGCACTTGTTATTTTCAGAAAAAGTTATCGTTCGTTAAAGAAAATGGGGGGGCAAACGAACTCGAAGAACTTCGTGTCACCTGCCGATATGATTGCCTAGAAGTTCTGCACATATTTGTAAAATTTCGAGCGAAAAAATTTCACTTCGCATCCGACCATTTTGTTCGGCCTAGGGTTTCGGTCCTGGTTGTGAAAAAATACAACGTCCCGAAAATTTACGAGGGTGCTCTGTGCATCGTGGCGATCATGTCGGGGGGTCTCGAAGTGTAATTCGAGTCGTTTCGGGCGGGATCGGGGCACTTGTTATTTTCAGAAAAAGTTATCGTTCGTTAAAGAAAATGGGGGGGCAAACGAACTCGAATCACTTCGTGTCACCTGCCGATATGATTGCCTAGAAGTTCCGCACATGCTCGCAAAATTTCGAGCGAAAAAATTTCACTTCGCATCCGACCATTTTGTTCGGCCTAGGGTTTCGGTCCTGGTTGTGAAAAAATACAACGTCCCGAAAATTTACGAGGGTGCTCTGTGCATCGTGGCGATCATGTCGGGGGGTCTCGAAGTGTAATTCGAGTCGTTTCGGCCGGGATCGGGGCACTTGTTATTTTCAGAAAAAGTTATCGTTCGTTAAAGAAAATGGGGGGGCAAACGAACTCGAAGAACTTCGTGTCACCTGCCGATATGATTGCCTAGAAGTTCTGCACATATTTGTAAAATTTCGAGCGAAAAAATTTCACTTCGCATCCGACCATTTTGTTCGGCCTAGGGTTTCGGTCCTGGTTGTGAAAAAATACAACGTCCCGAAAATTTACGAGGGTGCTCTGTGCATCGTGGCGATCATGTCGGGGGGTCTCGAAGTGTAATTCGAGTCGTTTCGGGCGGGATCGGGGCACTTGTTATTTTCAGAAAAAGTTATCGTTCGTTAAAGAAAATGGGGGGGCAAACGAACTCGAATCACTTCGTGTCACCTGCCGATATGATTGCCTAGAAGTTCCGCACATGCTCGCAAAATTTCGAGCGAAAAAATTTCACTTCGCATCCGACCATTTTTTCGGCCTAGGGTTTCGGTCCTGGTTGTGAAAAAATACAACGTCCCGAAAATTTACGAGGGTGCTCTGTGCATCGTGGCGATCATGTCGGGGGGTCTCGAAGTGTAATTCGAGTCGTTTCGGGCGGGATCGGGGCACTTGTTATTTTCAGAAAAAGTTATCGTTCGTTAAAGAAAATGGGGGGGCAAACGAACTCGAATCACTTCGTGTCACCTGCCGATATGATTGCCTAGAAGTTCCGCACATGCTCGCAAAATTTCGAGCGAAAAAATTTCACTTCGCATCCGACCATTTTGTTCGGCCTAGGGTTTCGGTCCTGGTTGTAAAAAAATACAACGTCCCGAAAATTTACGAGGGTGCTCTGTGCATCGTGGCGATCTTGTCGGGGGGTCTCGAAGTGTAATTCGAGTCGTTTCGGCCGGGATCGGGGCACTTGTTATTTTCAGAAAAAGTTATCGTTCGTTAAAGAAAATGGGGGAGCAAAAGAACTACAATCACTTCGTGTCACCTGCCGATACGATTGCCTAGAAGTTCCGCACATGCTCGCAAAATTTCGAGCGAAAAAATTTCACTTCGCATCCGACCATTTTGTTCGGCCTAGGGTTTCGGTCCTGGTTGTAAAAAAATATAACGTCCCGAAAATTTACGAGGGTGCTCTGTGCATCGTGGCGATCATGTCGGGGGGTCTCGAAGTGTAATTCGAGTCGTTTCGGGTGGGATCGGGGCACTTGTTATTTTCAGAAAAAGTTATCGTTCGTTAAAGAAAATGGGGGGGCAAACGAACTCGAATCCCTTCGTGTCACCTGCCGATATGATTGCCTAGAAGTTCCGCACATGCTCGCAAAATTTCAAATGAAAAAATTTCACTTCGCATCCGACCATTTTGTTCGGCCTAGGGTTTCGGTCCTGGTTGTGAAAAAATACAACGTCCCGAAAATTTACGAGGGTGCTCTGTGCATCGTGGCGATCATGTCGGGGGGTCTCGAAATGTAATTCGAGTCGTTTCGGGCGGGATCGGGGCACTTGTTATTTTCAGAAAAAGTTATCGTTCGTTAAAGAAAATGGGGGGGGCAAACGAACTCGAATCACTTCGTGTCACCTGCCGATATGATTGCCTAGAAGTTCCGCACATGCTCGCAAAATTTCGAGCGAAAAAATTTCACTTCGCATCCGACCATTTTGTTCGGCCTAGGGTTTCGGTCCTGGTTGTAAAAAAATACAACGTCCCGAAAATTTACGAGGGTGCTCTGTGCATCGTGGCGATCTTGTCGGGGGGTCTCGAAGTGTAATTCGAGTCGTTTCGGCCGGGATCGGGGCACTTGTTATTTTCAGAAAAAGTTATCGTTCGTTAAAGAAAATGGGGGAGCAAAAGAACTACAATCACTTCGTGTCACCTGCCGATACGATTGCCTAGAAGTTCCGCACATGCTCGCAAAATTTCGAGCGAAAAAATTTCACTTCGCATCCGACCATTTTGTTCGGCCTAGGGTTTCGGTCCTGGTTGTAAAAAAATATAACGTCCCGAAAATTTACGAGGGTGCTCTGTGCATCGTGGCGATCATGTCGGGGGGTCTCGAAGTGTAATTCGAGTCGTTTCGGGCGGGATCGGGGCACTTGTTATTTTCAGAAAAAGTTATCGTTCGTTAAAGAAAATGGGGGGGCAAACGAACTCGAATCACTTCGTGTCACCTGCCGATATGATTGCCTAGAAGTTCCGCACATGCTCGCAAAATTTCGAGCGAAAAAATTTCACTTCGCATCCGACCATTTTGTTCGGCCTAGGGTTTCGGTCCTGGTTGTGAAAAAATACAACGTCCCGAAAATTTACGAGGGTGCTCTGTGCATCGTGGCGATCATGTCGGGGGGTCTCGAAGTGTAATTCGAGTCGTTTCGGCCGGGATCGGGGCACTTGTTATTTTCAGAAAAAGTTATCGTTCGTTAAAGAAAATGGGGGGGCAAACGAACTCGAAGAACTTCGTGTCACCTGCCGATATGATTGCCTAGAAGTTCTGCACATATTTGTAAAATTTCGAGCGAAAAAATTTCACTTCGCATCCGACCATTTTGTTCGGCCTAGGGTTTCGGTCCTGGTTGTGAAAAAATACAACGTCCCGAAAATTTACGAGGGTGCTCTGTGCATCGTGGCGATCATGTCGGGGGGTCTCGAAGTGTAATTCGAGTCGTTTCGGGCGGGATCGGGGCACTTGTTATTTTCAGAAAAAGTTATCGTTCGTTAAAGAAAATGGGGGGGCAAACGAACTCGAATCACTTCGTGTCACCTGCCGATATGATTGCCTAGAAGTTCCGCACATGCTCGCAAAATTTCGAGCGAAAAAATTTCACTTCGCATCCGACCATTTTGTTCGGCCTAGGGTTTCGGTCCTTGTTGTGAAAAAATACAACGTCCCGAAAATTTACGAGGGTGCTCTGTGCGTCGTGGCGATCATGTCGGGGGGTCTCGAAGTGTAATTCGAGTCGTTTCGGGCGGGATCGGGGCACTTGTTATTTTCAGAAAAAGTTATCGTTCGTTAAAGAAAATGGGGGGGCAAACGAACTCGAATCACTTCGTGTCACCTGCCGATATGATTGCCTAGAAGTTCCGCACATGCTCGCAAAATTTCGAGCGAAAAAATTTCACTTCGCATCCGACCATTTTGTTCGGCCTAGGATTTCGGTCCTGGTTGTAAAAAAATACAACGTCCCGAAAATTTACGAGGGTGCTCTGTGCATCGTGGCGATCTTGTCGGGGGGTCTCGAAGTGTAATTCGAGTCGTTTCGGCCGGGATCGGGGCACTTGTTATTTTCAGAAAAAGTTATCGTTCGTTAAAGAAAATGGGGGAGCAAAAGAACTACAATCACTTCGTGTCACCTGCCGATACGATTGCCTAGAAGTTCCGCACATGCTCGCAAAATTTCGAGCGAAAAAATTTCACTTCGCATCCGACCATTTTGTTCGGCCTAGGGTTTCGGTCCTGGTTGTAAAAAAATATAACGTCCCGAAAATTTACGAGGGTGCTCTGTGCATCGTGGCGATCATGTCGGGGGGTCTCGAAGTGTAATTCGAGTCGTTTCGGGCGGGATCGGGGCACTTGTTATTTTCAGAAAAAGTTATCGTTCGTTAAAGAAAATGGGGGGGCAAACGAACTCGAATCCCTTCGTGTCACCTGCCGATATGATTGCCTAGAAGTTCCGCACATGCTCGCAAAATTTCAAATGAAAAAATTTCACTTCGCATCCGACCATTTTGTTCGGCCTAGGGTTTCGGTCCTGGTTGTGAAAAAATACAACGTCCCGAAAATTTACGAGGGTGCTCTGTGCATCGTGGCGATCATGTCGGGGGGTCTCGAAGTGTAATTCGAGTCGTTTCGGGCGGGATCGGGGCACTTGTTATTTTCAGAAAAAGTTATCGTTCGTTAAAGAAAATGGGGGGGGCAAACGAACTCGAATCACTTCGTGTCACCTGCCGATATGATTGCCTAGAAGTTCCGCACATGCTCGCAAAATTTCGAGCGAAAAAATTTCACTTCGCATCCGACCATTTTGTTCGGCCTAGGGTTTCGGTCCTGGTTGTAAAAAAATACAACGTCCCGAAAATTTACGAGGGTGCTCTGTGCATCGTGGCGATCTTGTCGGGGGGTCTCGAAGTGTAATTCGAGTCGTTTCGGCCGGGATCGGGGCACTTGTTATTTTCAGAAAAAGTTATCGTTCGTTAAAGAAAATGGGGGAGCAAAAGAACTACAATCACTTCGTGTCACCTGCCGATACGATTGCCTAGAAGTTCCGCACATGCTCGCAAAATTTCGAGCGAAAAAATTTCACTTCGCATCCGACCATTTTGTTCGGCCTAGGGTTTCGGTCCTGGTTGTAAAAAAATATAACGTCCCGAAAATTTACGAGGGTGCTCTGTGCATCGTGGCGATCATGTCGGGGGGTCTCGAAGTGTAATTCGAGTCGTTTCGGGCGGGATCGGGGCACTTGTTATTTTCAGAAAAAGTTATCGTTCGTTAAAGAAAATGGGGGGGCAAACGAACTCGAATCACTTCGTGTCACCTGCCGATATGATTGCCTAGAAGTTCCGCACATGCTCGCAAAATTTCGAGCGAAAAAATTTCACTTCGCATCCGACCATTTTGTTCGGCCTAGGGTTTCGGTCCTGGTTGTAAAAAAATACAACGTCCCGAAAATTTACGAGGGTGCTCTGTGCATCGTGGCGATCTTGTCGGGGGGTCTCGAAGTGTAATTCGAGTCGTTTCGGCCGGGATCGGGGCACTTGTTATTTTCAGAAAAAGTTATCGTTCGTTAAAGAAAATGGGGGAGCAAAAGAACTACAATCACTTCGTGTCACCTGCCGATACGATTGCCTAGAAGTTCCGCACATGCTCGCAAAATTTCGAGCGAAAAAATTTCACTTCGCATCCGACCATTTTGTTCGGCCTAGGGTTTCGGTCCTGGTTGTGAAAAAATATAACGTCCCGAAAATTTACGAGGGTGCTCTGTGCATCGTGGCGATCATGTCGGGGGGTCTCGAAGTGTAATTCGAGTCGTTTCGGCCGGGATCGGGGCACTTGTTATTTTTAGAAAAAGTTATCGTTCGTTAAAGAAAATGGGGGGGCAAACGAACTCGAAGAACTTCGTGTCACCTGCCGATATGATTGCCTAGAAGTTCTGCACATATTTGTAAAATTTCGAGCGAAAAAATTTCACTTCGCATCCGACCATTTTGTTCGGCCTAGGGTTTCGGTCCTGGTTGTGAAAAAATACAACGTCCCGAAAATTTACGAGGGTGCTCTGTGCATCGTGGCGATCATGTCGGGGGGTCTCGAAGTGTAATTCGAGTCGTTTCGGCCGGGATCGGGGCACTTGTTATTTTCAGAAAAAGTTATCGTTCGTTAAAGAAAATGGGGGGGCAAACGAACTCGAAGAACTTCGTGTCACCTGCCGATATGATTGCCTAGAAGTTCTGCACATATTTGTAAAATTTCGAGCGAAAAAATTTCACTTCGCATCCGACCATTTTGTTCGGCCTAGGGTTTCGGTCCTGGTTGTGAAAAAATACAACGTCCCGAAAATTTACGAGGGTGCTCTGTGCATCGTGGCGATCATGTCGGGGGGTCTCGAAGTGTAATTCGAGTCGTTTCGGCCGGGATCGGGGCACTTGTTATTTTCAGAAAAAGTTATCGTTCGTTAAAGAAAATGGGGGGGCAAACGAACTCGAAGAACTTCGTGTCACCTGCCGATATGATTGCCTAGAAGTTCTGCACATATTTGTAAAATTTCGAGCGAAAAAATTTCACTTCGCATCCGACCATTTTGTTCGGCCTAGGGTTTCGGTCCTGGTTGTAAAAAAATATAACGTTCCGAAAATTTACGAGGGTGCTCTGTGCATCGTGGCGATCATGTCGGGGGGTCTCGAAGTGTAATTCGAGTCGTTTCGGGCGGGATCGGGGCACTTGTTATTTTCAGAAAAAGTTATCGTTCGTTAAAGAAAATGGGGGGGCAAACGAACTCGAATCACTTCGTGTCACCTGCCGATATGATTGCCTAGAAGTTCCGCACATGCTCGCAAAATTTCGAGCGAAAAAATTTCACTTCGCATCCGACCATTTTGTTCGGCCTAGGGTTTCGGTCCTGGTTGTAAAAAAATACAACGTCCCGAAAATTTACGAGGGTGCTCTGTGCATCGTGGCGATCTTGTCGGGGGGTCTCGAAGTGTAATTCGAGTCGTTTCGGCCGGGATCGGGGCACTTGTTATTTTCAGAAAAAGTTATCGTTCGTTAAAGAAAATGGGGGAGCAAAAGAACTACAATCACTTCGTGTCACCTGCCGATACGATTGCCTAGAAGTTCCGCACATGCTCGCAAAATTTCGAGCGAAAAAATTTCACTTCGCATCCGACCATTTTGTTCGGCCTAGGGTTTCGGTCCTGGTTGTGAAAAAATATAACGTCCCGAAAATTTACGAGGGTGCTCTGTGCATCGTGGCGATCATGTCGGGGGGTCTCGAAGTGTAATTCGAGTCGTTTCGGCCGGGATCGGGGCACTTGTTATTTTTAGAAAAAGTTATCGTTCGTTAAAGAAAATGGGGGGGCAAACGAACTCGAAGAACTTCGTGTCACCTGCCGATATGATTGCCTAGAAGTTCTGCACATATTTGTAAAATTTCGAGCGAAAAAATTTCACTTCGCATCCGACCATTTTGTTCGGCCTAGGGTTTCGGTCCTGGTTGTGAAAAAATACAACGTCCCGAAAATTTACGAGGGTGCTCTGTGCATCGTGGCGATCATGTCGGGGGGTCTCGAAGTGTAATTCGAGTCGTTTCGGCCGGGATCGGGGCACTTGTTATTTTCAGAAAAAGTTATCGTTCGTTAAAGAAAATGGGGGGGCAAACGAACTCGAAGAACTTCGTGTCACCTGCCGATATGATTGCCTAGAAGTTCTGCACATATTTGTAAAATTTCGAGCGAAAAAATTTCACTTCGCATCCGACCATTTTGTTCGGCCTAGGGTTTCGGTCCTGGTTGTGAAAAAATACAACGTCCCGAAAATTTACGAGGGTGCTCTGTGCATCGTGGCGATCATGTCGGGGGGTCTCGAAGTGTAATTCGAGTCGTTTCGGCCGGGATCGGGGCACTTGTTATTTTCAGAAAAAGTTATCGTTCGTTAAAGAAAATGGGGGGGCAAACGAACTCGAATCCCTTCGTGTCACCTGCCGATATGATTGCCTAGAAGTTCCGCACATGCACGCAAAATTTCAAATGAAAAAATTTCACTTCGCATCCGACCATTTTGTTCGGCCTAGGGTTTCGGTCCTGGTTGTGAAAAAATACAACGTCCCGAAAATTTACGAGGGTGCTCTGTGCATCGTGGCGATCATGTCGGGGGGTCTCGAAGTGTAATTCGAGTCGTTTCGGCCGGGATCGGGGCACTTGTTATTTTCAGAAAAAGTTATCGTTCGTTAAAGAAAATGGGGGGGCAAACGAACTCGAATCCCTTCGTGTCACCTGCCGATATGATTGCCTAGAAGTTCCGCACATGCTCGCAAAATTTCAAATGAAAAAATTTCACTTCGCATCCGACCATTTTGTTCGGCCTAGGGTTTCGGTCCTGGTTGTGAAAAAATACAACGTCCCGAAAATTTACGAGGGTGCTCTGTGCATCGTGGCGATCATGTCGGGGGGTCTCGAAGTGTAATTCGAGTCGTTTCGGCCGGGATCGGGGCACTTGTTATTTTCAGAAAAAGTTATCGTTCGTTAAAGAAAATGGGGGGGCAAACGAACTCGAAGAACTTCGTGTCACCTGCCGATATGATTGCCTAGAAGTTCTGCACATATTTGTAAAATTTCGAGCGAAAAAATTTCACTTCGCATCCGACCATTTTGTTCGGCCTAGGGTTTCGGTCCTGGTTGTGAAAAAATACAACGTCCCGAAAATTTACGAGGGTGCTCTGTGCATCGTGGCGATCATGTCGGGGGGTCTCGAAGTGTAATTCGAGTCGTTTCGGGCGGGATCGGGGCACTTGTTATTTTCAGAAAAAGTTATCGTTCGTTAAAGAAAATGGGGGGGCAAACGAACTCGAATCACTTCGTGTCACCTGCCGATATGATTGCCTAGAAGTTCCGCACATGCTCGCAAAATTTCGAGCGAAAAAATTTCACTTCGCATCCGACCATTTTGTTCGGCCTAGGGTTTCGGTCCTGGTTGTGAAAAAATACAACGTCCCGAAAATTTACGAGGGTGCTCTGTGCATCGTGGCGATCATGTCGGGGGGGTCTCGAAGTGTAATTCGAGTCGTTTCGGCCGGGATCGGGGCACTTGTTATTTTCAGAAAAAGTTATCGTTCGTTAAAGAAAATGGGGGGGCAAACGAACTCGAATCACTTCGTGTCACCTGCCGATATGATTGCCTAGAAGTTCCGCACATGCTCGCAAAATTTCGAGCGAAAAAATTTCACTTCGCATCCGACCATTTTGTTCGGCCTAGGGTTTCGGTCCTGGTTGTGAAAAAATACAACGTCCCGAAAATTTACGAGGGTGCTCTGTGCATCGTGGCGATCATGTCGGCGGGTCTCGAAGTGTAATTCGAGTCGTTTCGGCCGGGATCGGGGCACTTGTTATTTTCAGAAAAAGTTATCGTTCGTTAAAGAAAATGGGGGGGCAAAAGAACTACAATCACGTCGTGTCACCTGCCGATACGACTGCCTAGAAGTTCCGCACATGCTCGCAAAATTTCGAGCGAAAAAATTTCACTTCGCATCCGACCATTTTGTTCGGCCTAGGGTTTCGGTCCTGGTTGTGAAAAAATATAACGTCCCGAAAATTTACGAGGGTGCTCTGTGCGTCGTGGCGATCATGTCGGGGGGTCTCGAAGTGTAATTCGAGTCGTTTCGGCCGGGATCGGGGCACTTGTTATTTTCAGAAAAAGTTATCGTTCGTTAAAGAAAATGGGGGGGCAAACGAACTCGAATCACTTCGTGTCACCTGCCGATATGATTGCCTAGAAGTTCCGCACATGCTCGCAAAATTTCGAGCGAAAAAATTTCACTTCGCATCCGACCATTTTGTTCGGCCTAGGGTTTCGGTCCTGGTTGTGAAAAAATACAACGTCCCGAAAATTTACGAGGGTGCTCTGTGCATCGTGGCGATCTTGTCGGGGGGTCTCGAAGTGTAATTCGAGTCGTTTCGGCCGGGATCGGGGCACTTGTTATTTTCAGAAAAAGTTATCGTTCGTTAAAGAAAATGGGGGGGCAAAAGAACTACAATCACTTCGTGTCACCTGCCGATACGACTGCCTAGAAGTTCCGCACATGCTCGCAAAATTTCGAGCGAAAAAATTTCACTTCGCATCCGACCATTTTGTTCGGCCTAGGGTTTCGGTCCTGGTTGTGAAAAAATATAACGTCCCGAAAATTTACGAGGGTGCTCTGTGCATCGTGGCGATCATGTCGGGGGGTCTCGAAGTGTAATTCGAGTCGTTTCGGCCGGGATCGGGGCACTTGTTATTTTCAGAAAAAGTTATCGTTCGTTAAAGAAAATGGGGGGGCAAACGAACTCGAAGAACTTCGTGTCACCTGCCGATATGATTGCCTAGAAGTTCTGCACATATTTGTAAAATTTCGAGCGAAAAAATTTCACTTCGCATCCGACCATTTTGTTTGGCCTAGGGTTTCGGTCCTGGTTGTGAAAAAATACAACGTCCCGAAAATTTACGAGGGTGCTCTGTGCATCGTGGCGATCATGTCGGGGGGTCTCGAAGTGTAATTCGAGTCGTTTCGGCCGGGATCGGGGCACTTGTTATTTTCAGAAAAAGTTATCGTTCGTTAAAGAAAATGGGGGGGCAAACGAACTCGAAGAACTTCGTGTCACCTGCCGATATGATTGCCTAGAAGTTCTGCACATATTTGTAAAATTTCGAGCGAAAAAATTTCACTTCGCATCCGACCATTTTGTTCGGCCTAGGGTTTCGGTCCTGGTTGTGAAAAAATATAACGTCCCGAAAATTTACGAGGGTGCTCTGTGCATCGTGGCGATCATGTCGGGGGGTCTCGAAGTGTAATTCGAGTCGTTTCGGCCGGGATCGGGGCACTTGTTATTTTCAGAAAAAGTTATCGTTCGTTAAAGAAAATGGGGGGGCAAACGAACTCGAAGAACTTCGTGTCACCTGCCGATATGATTGCCTAGAAGTTCTGCACATATTTGTAAAATTTCGAGCGAAGAAATTTCACTTCGCATCCGACCATTTTGTTCGGCCTAGGGTTTCGGTCCTGGTTGTGAAAAAATACAACGTCCCGAAAATTTACGAGGGTGCTCTGTGCATCGTGGCGATCATGTCGGGGGGTCTCGAAGTGTAATTCGAGTCGTTTCGGGCGGGATCGGGGCACTTGTTATTTTCAGAAAAAGTTATCGTTCGTTAAAGAAAATGGGGGGGCAAACGAACTCGAATCACTTCGTGTCACCTGCCGATATGATTGCCTAGAAGTTCCGCACATGCTCGCAAAATTTCGAGCGAAAAAATTTCACTTCGCATCCGACCATTTTGTTCGGCCTAGGGTTTCGGTCCTGGTTGTGAAAAAATACAACGTCCCGAAAATTTACGAGGGTGCTCTGTGCATCGTGGCGATCATGTCGGGGGGTCTCGAAGTGTAATTCGAGTCGTTTCGGCCGAGATCGGGGCACTTGTTATTTTCAGAAAAAGTTATCGTTCGTTAAAGAAAATGGGGGGGCAAACGAACTCGAAGAACTTCGTGTCACCTGCCGATATGATTGCCTAGAAGTTCTGCACATATTTGTAAAATTTCGAGCGAAAAAATTTCACTTCGCATCCGACCATTTTGTTCGGCCTAGGGTTTCGGTCCTGGTTGTGAAAAAAAACAACGTCCCGAAAATTTACGAGGGTGCTCTGTGCATCGTGGCGATCATGTCGGGGGGTCTCGAAGTGTAATTCGAGTCGTTTCGGCCGGGATCGGGGCACTTGTTATTTTCAGAAAAAGTTATCGTTCGTTAAAGAAAATGGGGGGGCAAACGAACTCGAATCACTTCGTGTCACCTGCCGATATGATTGCCTAGAAGTTCCGCACATGCTCGCAAAATTTCGAGCGAAAAAATTTCACTTCGCATCCGACCATTTTGTTCGGCCTAGGGTTTCGGTCCTGGTTGTGAAAAAATACAACGTCCCGAAAATTTACGAGGGTGCTCTGTGCATCGTGGCGATCATGTCGGGGGGTCTCGAAGTGTAATTCGAGTCGTTTCGGGCGGGATCGGGGCACTTGTTATTTTCAGAAAAAGTTATCGTTCGTTAAAGAAAATGGGGGGGCAAACGAACTCGAATCACTTCGTGTCACCTGCCGATATGATTGCCTAGAA
Source organism: Corylus avellana (assembly GCF_965113065.1). Taxonomy (NCBI): domain Eukaryota; kingdom Viridiplantae; phylum Streptophyta; class Magnoliopsida; order Fagales; family Betulaceae; genus Corylus; species Corylus avellana. The sequence goes on along the minus strand of NC_142499.1, from coordinate 11,852,291 downwards.
GTTCCGCACATGCTCGCAAAATTTCGAGCGAAAAAATTTCACTTCGCATCCAACCATTTTGTTCGGCCTAGGGTTTCGGTCCTGGTTGTAAAAAAATACAACGTCCCAAAAATTTACGAGGGTGCTCTGTGCATCGTGGCGATCTTGTCGGGGGGTCTCGAAGTGTAATTCGAGTCGTTTCGGCCGGGATCGGGGCACTTGTTATTTTCAGAAAAAGTTATCGTTCGTTAAAGAAAATGGGGGGGCAAAAGAACTCCAATCACTTCGTGTCACCTGCCGATACGATTGCCTAGAAGTTCCGCACATGCTCGCAAAATTTCGAGCGAAAAAATTTCACTTCGCATCCGACCATTTTGTTCGGCCTAGGGTTTCGGTCCTGGTTGTGAAAAAATACAACGTCCCGAAAATTTACGAGGGTGCTCTGTGCATCGTGGCGATCATGTCGGGGGGTCTCGAAGTGTAATTCGAGTCGTTTCGGGCGGGATCGGGGCACTTGTTATTTTCAGAAAAAGTTATCGTTCGTTAAAGAAAATGGGGGGGCAAACGAACTCGAATCACTTCGTGTCACCTGCCGATATGATTGCCTAGAAGTTCCGCACATGCTCGCAAAATTTCGAGCGAAAAAATTTCACTTCGCATCCGACCATTTTGTTCGGCCTAGGGTTTCGGTCCTGGTTGTGAAAAAATACAACGTCCCGAAAATTTACGAGGGTGCTCTGTGCATCGTGGCGATCATGTCGGGGGGTCTCGAAGTGTAATTCGAGTCGTTTCGGCCGAGATCGGGGCACTTGTTATTTTCAGAAAAAGTTATCGTTCGTTAAAGAAAATGGGGGGGCAAACGAACTCGAAGAACTTCGTGTCACCTGCCGATATGATTGCCTAGAAGTTCTGCACATATTTGTAAAATTTCGAGCGAAAAAATTTCACTTCGCATCCGACCATTTTGTTCGGCCTAGGGTTTCGGTCCTGGTTGTGAAAAAATACAACGTCCCGAAAATTTACGAGGGTGCTCTGTGCATCGTGGCGATCATGTCGGGGGGTCTCGAAGTGTAATTCGAGTCGTTTCGGGCGGGATCGGGGCACTTGTTATTTTCAGAAAAAGTTATCGTTCGTTAAAGAAAATGGGGGGGCAAACGAACTCGAATCACTTCGTGTCACCTGCCGATATGATTGCCTAGAAGTTCCGCACATGCTCGCAAAATTTCGAGCGAAAAAATTTCACTTCGCATCCGACCATTTTGTTCGGCCTAGGGTTTCGGTCCTGGTTGTAAAAAAATACAACGTCCCGAAAATTTACGAGGGTGCTCTGTGCATCGTGGCGATCTTGTCGGGGGGTCTCGAAGTGTAATTCGAGTCGTTTCGGCCGGGATCGGGGCACTTGTTATTTTCAGAAAAAGTTATCGTTCGTTAAAGAAAATGGGGGGGCAAAAGAACTCCAATCACTTCGTGTCACCTGCCGATACGATTGCCTAGAAGTTCCGCACATGCTCGCAAAATTTCGAGCGAAAAACTTTCACTTCGCATCCGACCATTTTGTTCGGCCTAGGGTTTCGGTCCTGGTTGTGAAAAAATATAACGTCCCGAAAATTTACGAGGGTGCTCTGTGCATCGTGGCGATCATGTCGGGGGGTCTCGAAGTGTAATTCGAGTCGTTTCGGCCGGGATCGGGGCACTTGTTATTTTCAGAAAAAGTTATCGTTCGTTAAAGAAAATGGGGGGGCAAACGAACTCGAATCACTTCGTGTCACCTGCCGATATGATTGCCTAGAAGTTCTGCACATATTTGTAAAATTTCGAGCGAAAAAATTTCACTTCGCATCCGACCATTTTGGTCGGCCTAGGGTTTCGGTCCTGGTTGTGAAAAAATACAACGTCCCGAAAATTTACGAGGGTGCTCTGTGCATCGTGGCGATCATGTCGGGGGGTCTCGAAGTGTAATTCGAGTCGTTTTGGCCGGGATCGGGGCACTTGTTATTTTCAGAAAAAGTTATCGTTCGTTAAAGAAAATGGGGGGGCAAACGAACTCGAATCACTTCGTGTCACCTGCCGATATGATTGCCTAGAAGTTCTGCACATATTTGTAAAATTTCGAGCGAAAAAATTTCACTTCGCATCCGACCATTTTGTTCGGCCTAGGGTTTCGGTCCTGGTTGTGAAAAAATACAACGTCCCGAAAATTTACGAGGGTGCTCTGTGCATCGTGGCGATCATGTCGGGGGGTCTCGAAGTGTAATTCGATTCGTTTCGGCCGGGATCGGGGCACTTGTTATTTTCAAAAAAAGTAATCGTTCGTTAAAGAAAATGGGGGGGCAAACGAACTCCAATCACTTCGTGTCACCTGCCGATATGATTGCCTAGAAGTTCCGAACATGCTCGCAAAATTTCGAGCGAAAAAATTTCACTTCGCATCCGACCATTTTGTTCGGCCTAGGGTTTCGGTCCTGGTTGTGAAAAAATACAACGTCCCGAAAATTTACGAGGGTGCTCTGTGCATCGTGGCGATCATGTCGGGGGGTCTCGAAGTGTAATTCGAGTCGTTTCGGCCGGGATCGGGGCACTTGTTATTTTCAGAAAAAGTTATCGTTCGTTAAAGAAAATGGGGGGGCAAACGAACTCGAAGAACTTCGTGTCACCTGCCGATATGATTGCCTAGAAGTTCTGCACATATTTGTAAAATTTCGAGCGAAAAAATTTCACTTCGCATCCGACCATTTTGTTCGGCCTAGGGTTTCGGTCCTGGTTGTGAAAAAATACAACGTCCCGAAAATTTACGAGGGTGCTCTGTGCATCGTGGCGATCATGTCGGGGGGTCTCGAAGTGTAATTCGAGTCGTTTCGGGCGGGATCGGGGCACTTGTTATTTTCAGAAAAAGTTATCGTTCGTTAAAGAAAATGGGGGGGCAAACGAACTCGAATCACTTCGTGTCACCTGCCGATATGATTGCCTAGAAGTTCCGTACATGCTCGCAAAATTTCGAGCGAAAAAATTTCACTTCGCATCCGACCATTTTGTTCGGCCTAGGGTTTCGGTCCTGGTTGTGAAAAAATACAACGTCCCGAAAATTTACGAGGGTGCTCTGTGCATCGTGGCGATCATGTCGGGGGGTCTCGAAGTGTAATTCGAGTCGTTTCGGCCGGGATCGGGGCACTTGTTATTTTCAGAAAAAGTTATCGTTCGTTAAAGAAAATGGGGGGGCAAACGAACTCGAAGAACTTCGTGTCACCTGCCGATATGATTGCCTAGAAGTTCTGCACATATTTGTAAAATTTCGAGCGAAAAAATTTCACTTCGCATCCGACCATTTTGTTCGGCCTAGGGTTTCGGTCCTGGTTGTGAAAAAATACAACGTCCCGAAAATTTACGAGGGTGCTCTGTGCATCGTGGCGATCATGTCGGGGGGTCTCGAAGTGTAATTCGAGTCGTTTCGGGCGGGATCGGGGCACTTGTTATTTTCAGAAAAAGTTATCGTTCGGTAAAGAAAATGGGGGGGCAAACGAACTCGAATCACTTCGTGTCACCTGCCGATATGATTGCCTAGAAGTTCCGTACATGCTCGCAAAATTTCGAGCGAAAAAATTTCACTTCGCATCCGACCATTTTGTTCGGCCTAGGGTTTCGGTCCTGGTTGTAAAAAAATACAACGTCCCGAAAATTTACGAGGGTGCTCTGTGCATCGTGGCGATCTTGTCGGGGGGTCTCGAAGTGTAATTCGAGTCGTTTCGGCCGGGATCGGGGCACTTGTTATTTTCAGAAAAAGTTATCGTTCGTTAAAGAAAATGGGGGGGCAAAAGAACTCCAATCACTTCGTGTCACCAGCCGATACGATTGCCTAGAAGTTCCGCACATGCTCGCAAAATTTCGAGCGAAAAAATTTCACTTCGCATCCGACCATTTTGTTCGGCCTAGGGTTTCGGTCCTGGTTGTGAAAAAATACAACGTCCCGAAAATTTACGAGGGTGCTCTGTGCATCGTGGCGATCTTGTCGGGGGGTCTCGAAGTGTAATTCGAGTCGTTTCGTCCGGGATCGGGGCACTTGTTATTTTCAGAGAAATTTATCGTTCGTTAAAGAAAATGGGGGGGCAAACGAACTCGAATAACTTCGTGTCACCTGCCGATATGATTGCCTAGAAGTTCTGCACATTGTCGTAAAATTTCGAGCGAAAAAATTTCACTTCGCATCCGACCATTTTGGTCGGCCTAGGGTTTCGGTCCTGGTTGTGAAAAAATACAACGTCCCGAAAATTTACGAGGGTGCTCTGTGCATCGTGGCGATCATGTCGGGGGGTCTCGAAGTGTAATTCGAGTCGTTTGGGCCGGGATCGGGGCACTTGTTATTTTCAGAAAAAGTTATCGTTCGTTAAAGAAAATGGGGGGGCAAACGAACTCGAATCACTTCGTGTCACCTGCCGATATGATTGCCTAGAAGTTCTGCACATATTTGTAAAATTTCGAGCGAAAAAATTTCACTTCGCATCCGACCATTTTGTTCGGCCTAGGGTTTCGGTCCTGGTTGTGAAAAAATACAACGTCCCGAAAATTTACGAGGGTGCTCTGTGCATCGTGGCGATCATGTCGGGGGGTCTCGAAGTGTAATTCGATTCGTTTCGGCCGGGATCGGGGCACTTGTTATTTTCAAAAAAAGTAATCGTTCGTTAAAGAAAATGGGGGGGCAAACGAACTCCAATCACTTCGTGTCACCTGCCGATATGATTGCCTAGAAGTTCCGAACATGCTCGCAAAATTTCGAGCGAAAAAATTTCACTTCGCATCCGACCATTTTGTTCGGCCTAGGGTTTCGGTCCTGGTGGTGAAAAAATACAACGTCCCGAAAATTTACGAGGGTGCTCTGTGCATCGTGGCGATCATGTCGGGGGGTCTCGAAGTGTAATTCGAGTCGTTTCGGCCGGGATCGGGGCACTTGTTATTTTCAGAAAAAGTTATCGTTCGTTAAAGAAAATGGGGGGGCAAAGGAACTCGAAGAACTTCGTGTCACCTGCCGATATGATTGCCTAGAAGTTCTGCACATATTTGTAAAATTTCGAGCGAAAAAATTTCACTTCGCATCCGACCATTTTGTTCGGCCTAGGGTTTCGGTCCTGGTTGTGAAAAAATACAACGTCCCGAAAATTTACGAGGGTGCTCTGTGCATCGTGGCGATCATGTCGGGGGGTCTCGAAGTGTAATTCGAGTCGTTTCGGGCGGGATTGGGGCACTTGTTATTTTCAGAAAAAGTTATCGTTCGTTAAAGAAAATGGTGGGGCAAACGAACTCGAATCACTTCGTGTCACCTGCCGATATGATTGCCTAGAAGTTCCGCACATGCTCGCAAAATTTCGAGCGAAAAAATTTCACTTCGCATCCGACCATTTTGTTCGGCCTAGGGTTTCTGTCCTGGTTGTAAAAAAATACAACGTCCCGAAAATTTACGAGGGTGCTCTGTGCATCGTGGCGATCTTGTCGGGGGGTCTCGAAGTGTAATTCGAGTCGTTTCGGCCGGGATCGGGGCACTTGTTATTTTCAGAAAAAGTTATCGTTCGTTAAAGAAAATGGGGGGGCAAAAGAACTCCAATCACTTCGTGTCACCAGCCGATACGATTGCCTAGAAGTTCCGCACATGCTCGCAAAATTTCGAGCGAAAAAATTTCACTTCGCATCCGACCATTTTGTTCGGCCTAGGGTTTCGGTCCTGGTTGTGAAAAAATACAACGTCCCGAAAATTTACGAGGGTGCTCTGTGCATCGTGGCGATCATGTCGGGGGGTCTCGAAGTGTAATTCGAGTCGTTTCGGCCGGGATCGGGGCACTTGTTATTTTCAGAAAAATTTATCGTTCGTTAAAGAAAATGGGGGGGAAACGAACTCGAATAACTTCGTGTCACCTGCCGATATGATTGCCTAGAAGTTCTGCACATTGTCGTAAAATTTCGAGCGAAAAAATTTCACTTCGCATCCGAACATTTTGGTCGGCCTAGGGTTTCGGTCCTGGTGGTGAAAAAATACAACGTCCCGAAAATTTACGAGGGTGCTCTGTGCATCGTGGCGATCATGTCGGGGGGTCTCGAAGTGTAATTCGAGTCGTTTCGGCCGGGATCGGGGCACTTGTTATTTTCAGAAAAAGTTATCGTTCGTTAAAGAAAATGGGGGGGCAAACGAACTCGAAGAACTTCGTGTCACCTGCCGATATGATTGCCTAGAAGTTCTGCACATATTTGTAAAATTTCGAGCGAAAAAATTTCACTTCGCATCCGACCATTTTGTTCGGCCTAGGGTTTCGGTCCTGGTTGTGAAAAAATACAACGTCCCGAAAATTTACGAGGGTGCTCTGTGCATCGTGGCGATCATGTCGGGGGGTCTCGAAGTGTAATTCGATTCGTTTCGGCCGGGATCGGGGCACTTGTTATTTTCAGAAAAAGTAATCGTTCGTTAAAGAAAATGGGGGGGCAAACGAACTCCAATCACTTCGTGTCACCTGCCGATATGATTGCCTAGAAGTTCCGAACATGCTCGCAAAATTTCGAGCGAAAAAATTTCACTTCGCATCCGACTATTTTGTTCGGCCTAGGGTTTCGGTCCTGGTTGTGAAAAAATACAACGTCCCGAAAATTTACGAGGGTGCTCTGTGCATCGTGGCGATCATGTCGGGGGGTCTCGAAGTGTAATTCGAGTCGTTTCGGCCGGGATCGGGGCACTTGTTATTTTTAGAAAAAGTTATCGTTCGTTAAAGAAAATGGGGGGGCAAACGAACTCGAAGAACTTCGTGTCACCTGCCGATATGATTGCCTAGAAGTTCTGCACATATTTGGAAAATTTCGAGCGAAAAAATTTCACTTCGCATCCGACCATTTTGTTCGGCCTAGGGTTTCGGTCCTGGTTGTGAAAAAATACAACGTCCCGAAAATTTACGAGGGTGCCCTGTGCATCGTGGCGATCATGTCGGGGGGTCTCGAAGTGTAATTCGAGTCGTTTCGGCCGGGATCGGGGCACTTGTTATTTTCAGAAAAAGTTATCGTTCGTTAAAGAAAATGGGGGGGCAAAAGAACTCCAATCACTTCGTGTCACCAGCCGATACGATTGCCTAGAAGTTCCGCACATGCTCGCAAAATTTCGAGCGAAAAAATTTCACTTCGCATCCGACCATTTTGTTCGGCCTAGGGTTTCGGTCCTGGTTGTAAAAAAATACAACGTCCCGAAAATTTACGAGGGTGCTCTGTGCATCGTGGCGATCTTGTCGGGGGGTCTCGAAGTGTAATTCGAGTCGTTTCGGCCGGGATCGGGGCACTTGTTATTTTCAGAAAAAGTTATCGTTCGTTAAAGAAAATGGGGGGGCAAAAGAACTCCAATCACTTCGTGTCACCAGCCGATACGATTGCCTAGAAGTTCCGCACATGCTCGCAAAATTTCGAGCGAAAAAATTTCACTTCGCATCCGACCATTTTGTTCGGCCTAGGGTTTCGGTCCTGGTTGTGAAAAAATACAACGTCCCGAAAATTTACGAGGGTGCTCTGTGCATCGTGGCGATCATGTCGGGGGGTCTCGAAGTGTAATTCGAGTCGTTTCGGCCGGGATCGGGGCACTTGTTATTTTCAGAAAAATTTATCGTTCGTTAAAGAAAATGGGGGGGCAAACGAACTCGAATAACTTCGTGTCACCTGCCGATATGATTGCCTAGAAGTTCTGCACATTGTCGTAAAATTTCGAGCGAAAAAATTTCACTTCGCATCCGACCATTTTGGTCGGCCTAGGGTTTCGGTCCTGGTTGTGAAAAAATACAACGTCCCGAAAATTTACGAGGGTGCTCTGTGCATCGTGGCGATCATGTCGGGGGGTCTCGAAGTGTAATTCGAGTCGTTTCGGCCGGGATCGGGGCACTTGTTATTTTCAGAAAAAGTTATCGTTCGTTAAAGAAAATGGGGGGGCAAACGAACTCGAATCACTTCGTGTCACCTGCCGATATGATTGCCTAGAAGTTCTGCACATATTTGTAAAATTTCGAGCGAAAAAATTTCACTTCGCATCCGACCATTTTGTTCGGCCTAGGGTTTCGGTCCTGGTTGTGAAAAAATACAACGTCCCGAAAATTTACGAGGGTGCTCTGTGCATCGTGGCGATCATGTCGGGGGGTCTCGAAGTGTAATTCGAGTCGTTTCGGCCGGGATCGGGGCACTTGTTATTTTCAGAAAAAGTTATCGTTCGTTAAAGAAAATGGGGGGGCAAACGAACTCGAAGAACTTCGTGTCACCTGCCGATATGATTGCCTAGAAGTTCTGCACATATTTGTAAAATTTCGAGCGAAAAAATTTCACTTCGCATCCGACCATTTTGTTCGGCCTAGGGTTTCGGTCCTGGTTGTGAAAAAATACAACGTCCCGAAAATTTACGAGGGTGCTCTATGCATCGTGGCGATCATGTCGGGGGGTCTCGAAGTGTAATTCGATTCGTTTCGGCCGGGATCGGGGCACTTGTTATTTTCAAAAAAAGTAATCGTTCGTTAAAGAAAATGGGGGGGCAAACGAACTCCAATCACTTCGTGTCACCTGCCGATATGATTGCCTAGAAGTTCCGAACATGCTCGCAAAATTTCGAGCGAAAAAATTTCACTTCGCATCCGACCATTTTGTTCGGCCTAGGGTTTCGGTCCTGGTTGTAAAAAAATACAACGTCCCGAAAATTTACGAGGGTGCTCTGTGCATCGTGGCGATCTTGTCGGGGGGTCTCGAAGTGTAATTCGAGTCGTTTCGGCCGGGATCGGGGCACTTGTTATTTTCAGAAAAAGTTATCGTTCGTTAAAGAAAATGGGGGGGCAAACGAACTCGAATCACTTCGTGTCACCTGCCGATATGATTGCCTAGAAGTTCCGCACATGCTCGCAAAATTTCGAGCGAAAAAATTTCACTTCGCATCCGACCATTTTGTTCGGCCTAGGGTTTCGGTCCTGGTTGTAAAAAAATACAACGTCCCGAAAATTTACGAGGGTGCTCTGTGCATCGTGGCGATCTTGTCGGGGGGTCTCGAAGTGTAATTCGAGTCGTTTCGGCCGGGATCGGGGCACTTGTTATTTTCAGAAAAAGTTATCGTTCGTTAAAGAAAATGGGGGGGGCAAACGAACTCGAATCACTTCGTGTCACCTGCCGATATGATTGCCTAGAAGTTCCGCACATGCTCGCAAAATTTCGAGCGAAAAAATTTCACTTCGCATCCGACCATTTTGTTCGGCCTAGGGTTTCGGTCCTGGTTGTGAAAAAATACAACGTCCCGAAAATTTACGAGGGTGCTCTGTGCATCGTGGCGATCATGTCGGGGGGTCTCGAAGTGTAATTCGAGTCGTTTCGACCGGGATCGGGGCACTTGTTATTTTCAGAAAAAGTTATCGTTCGTTAAAGAAAATGGGGGGGCAAACGAACTCGAAGAACTTCGTGTCACCTGCCGATATGATTGCCTAGAAGTTCTGCACATATTTGTAAAATTTCGAACGAAAAAATTTCACTTCGCATCCGACCATTTTGTTTGGCCTAGGGTTTCGGTCCTGGTTGTGAAAAAATACAACGTCCCGAAAATTTACGAGGGTGCTCTGTGCATCGTGGCGATCATGTCGGGGGGTCTCGAAGTGTAATTCGAGTCGTTTCGGGCGGGATCGGGGCACTTGTTATTTTCAGAAAAAGTTATCGTTCGTTAAAGAAAATGGGGGGGCAAACGAACTCGAATCACTTCGTGTCACCTGCCGATATGATTGCCTAGAAGTTCCGCACATGCTCGCAAAATTTCGAGCGAAAAAATTTCACTTCGCATCCGACCATTTTGTTCGGCCTAGGGTTTCGGTCCTGGTTGTAAAAAAATACAACGTCCCGAAAATTTACGAGGGTGCTCTGTGCATCGTGGCGATCTTGTCGGGGGGTCTCGAAGTGTAATTCGAGTCGTTTCGGCCGGGATCGGGGCACTTGTTATTTTCAGAAAAAGTTATCGTTCGTTAAAGAAAATGGGGGGGCAAAAGAACTCCAATCACTTCGTGTCACCAGCCGATACGATTGCCTAGAAGTTCCGCACATGCTCGCAAAATTTCGAGCGAAAAAATTTCACTTCGCATCCGACCATTTTGTTTGGCCTAGGGTTTCGGTCCTGGTTGTGAAAAAATACAACGTCCCGAAAATTTACGAGGGTGCTCTGTGCATCGTGGCGATCATGTCGGGGGGTCTCGAAGTGTAATTCGAGTCGTTTCGGCCGGGATCGGGGCACTTGTTATTTTCAGAAAAATTTATCGTTCGTTAAAGAAAATGGGGGGGAAACGAACTCGAATAACTTCGTGTCACCTGCCGATATGATTGCCTAGAAGTTCTGCACATTGTCGTAAAATTTCGAGCGAAAAAATTTCACTTCGCATCCGAACATTTTGGTCGGCCTAGGGTTTCGGTCCTGGTTGTGAAAAAATACAACGTCCCGAAAATTTACGAGGGTGCTCTGTGCATCGTGGCGATCATGTCGGGGGGTCTCGAAGTGTAATTCGAGTCGTTTCGGCCGGGATCGGGGCACTTGTTATTTTCAGAAAAAGTTATCGTTCGTTAAAGAAAATGGGGGGGCAAACGAACTCGAAGAACTTCGTGTCACCTGCCGATATGATTGCCTAGAAGTTCTGCACATATTTGTAAAATTTCGAGCGAAAAAATTTCACTTCGCATCCGACCATTTTGTTCGGCCTAGGGTTTCGGTCCTGGTTGTGAAAAAATACAACGTCCCGAAAATTTACGAGGGTGCTCTGTGCATCGTGGCGATCATGTCGGGGGGTCTCGAAGTGTAATTCGATTCGTTTCGGCCGGGATCGGGGCACTTGTTATTTTCAAAAAAAGTAATCGTTCGTTAAAGAAAATGGGGGGGCAAACGAACTCCAATCACTTCGTGTCACCTGCCGATATGATTGCCTAGAAGTTCCGAACATGCTCGCAAAATTTCGAGCGAAAAAATTTCACTTCGCATCCGACCATTTTGTTCGGCCTAGGGTTTCGGTCCTGGTTGTGAAAAAATACAACGTCCCAAAAATTTACGAGGGTGCTCTGTGCATCGTGGCGATCATGTCGGCGGGTCTCGAAGTGTAATTCGAGTCGTTTCGGCCGGGATCGGGGCACTTGTTATTTTCAGAAAAAGTTATCGTTCGTTAAAGAAAATGGGGGGGCAAACGAACTCGAATCACTTCGTGTCACCTGCCGATATGATTGCCTAGAAGTTCTGCACATATTTCTAAAATTTCGAGCGAAAAAATTTCACTTCGCATCCGACCATTTTGTTCGGCCTAGGGTTTCGGTCCTGGTTGTGAAAAAATACAACGTCCCGAAAATTTACGAGGGTGCCCTGTGCATCGTGGCGATCATGTCGGGGGGTCTCGAAGTGTAATTCGAGTCGTTTCGGCCGGGATCGGGGCACTTGTTATTTTCAGAAAAAGTTATCGTTCGTTAAAGAAAATGGGGGGGCAAAAGAACTCCAATCACTTCGTGTCACCAGCCGATACGATTGCCTAGAAGTTCCGCACATGCTCGCAAAATTTCGAGCGAAAAAATTTCACTTCGCATCCGACCATTTTGTTCGGCCTAGGGTTTCGGTCCTGGTTGTGAAAAAATACAACGTCCCAAAAATTTACGAGGGTGCTCTGTGCATCGTGGCGATCGTGTCGGGGGGTCTCGAAGTGTAATTCGAGTCGTTTCGGCCGGGATCGGGGCACTTGTTATTTTCAGAAAAATTTATCGTTCGTTAAAGAAAATGGGGGGGCAAACGAACTCGAATAACTTCGTGTCACCTGCCGATATGATTGCCTAGAAGTTCTGCACATTGTCGTAAAATTTCGAGCGAAAAAATTTCACTTCGCATCCGACCATTTTGGTCGGCCTAGGGTTTCGGTCCTGGTTGTGAAAAAATACAACGTCCCGAAAATTTACGAGGGTGCTCTGTGCATCGTGGCGATCATGTCGGGGGGTCTCGAAGTGTAATTCGAGTCGTTTCGGCCGGGATCGGGGCACTTGTTATTTTCAGAAAAAGTAATCGTTCGTTAAAGAAAATGGGGGGGCAAACGAACTCGAAGAACTTCGTGTCACCTGCCGATATGATTGCCTAGAAGTTCTGCACATATTTGTAAAATTTCGAGCGAAAAAATTTCACTTCGCATCCGACCATTTTGTTCGGCCTAGGGTTTCGGTCCTGGTTGTGAAAAAATACAACGTCCCGAAAATTTACGAGGGTGCTCTGTGCATCGTGGCGATCATGTCGGGGGGTCTCGAAGTGTAATTCGAGTCGTTTCGACCGGGATCGGGGCACTTGTTATTTTCAGAAAAAGTTATCGTTCGTTAAAGAAAATGGGGGGGCAAACGAACTCGAAGAACTTCGTGTTACCTGCCGATATGATTGCCTAGAAGTTCTGCACATATTTGTAAAATTTCGAGCGAAAAAATTTCACTTCGCATCCGACCATTTTGTTCGGCCTAGGGTTTCGGTCCTGGTTGTGAAAAAATACAACGTCCCGAAAATTTACGAGGGTGCTCTGTGCATCGTGGCGATCATGTCGGGGGGTCTCGAAGTGTAATTCGAGTCGTTTCGGGCGGGATCGGGGCACTTGTTATTTTCAGAAAAAGTTATCGTTCGTTAAAGAAAATGGGGGGGCAAACGAACTCGAATCACTTCGTGTCACCTGCCGATATGATTGCCTAGAAGTTCCGCACATGCTCGCAAAATTTCGAGCGAAAAAATTTCACTTCGCATCCGACCATTTTGTTCGGCCTAGGGTTTCGGTATTGGTTGTAAAAAAATACAACGTCCCGAAAATTTACGAGGGTGCTCTGTGCATCGTGGCGATCTTGTCGGGGGGTGTCGAAGTGTAATTCGAGTCGTTTCGGCCGGGATCGGGGCACTTGTTATTTTCAGAAAAAGTTATCGTTCGTTAAAGAAAATGGGGGGGCAAACGAACTCGAATAACTTCGTGTCACCTGCCGATATGATTGCCTAGAAGTTCTGTACATGGTCGTAAAATTTCGAGCGAAAAAATTTCACTTCGCATCCGACCATTTTGTTCGGCCTAGGGTTTCGGTCCTGGTTGTGAAAAAATACAACATCCCGAAAATTTACGAGGGTGCTCTGTGCATCGTGGCGATCATGTCGGGGGGTCTCGAAGTGTAATTCGAGTCGTTTCGGCCGGGATCGGGGCACTTGTTATTTTCAGAAAAAGTTATCGTTCGTTAAAGAAAATGGGGGGGCAAACGAACTCGAAGAACTTCGTGTCACCTGCCGATATGATTGCCTAGAAGTTCTGCACATATTTGTAAAATTTCGAGCGAAAAAATTTCACTTCGCATCCGACCATTTTGTTCGGCCTAGGGTTTCGGTCCTGGTTGTGAAAAAATACAACGTCCCGAAAATTTACGAGGGTGCTCTGTGCATCGTGGCGATCATGTCGGGGGGTCTCGAAGTGTAATTCGAGTCGTTTCGACCGGGATCGGGGCACTTGTTATTTTCAGAAAAAGTTATCGTTCGTTAAAGAAAATGGGGGGGCAAACGAACTCGAAGAACTTCGTGTTACCTGCCGATATGATTGCCTAGAAGTTCTGCACATATTTGTAAAATTTCGAGCGAAAAAATTTCACTTCGCATCCGACCATTTTGTTCGGCCTAGGGTTTCGGTCCTGGTTGTGAAAAAATACAACGTCCCGAAAATTTACGAGGGTGCTCTGTGCATCGTGGCGATCATGTCGGGGGGTCTCGAAGTGTAATTCGAGTCGTTTCGGGCGGGATCGGGGCACTTGTTATTTTCAGAAAAAGTTATCGTTCGTTAAAGAAAATGGGGGGGCAAACGAACTCGAATCACTTCGTGTCACCTGCCGATATGATTGCCTAGAAGTTCCGCACATGCTCGCAAAATTTCGAGCGAAAAAATTTCACTTCGCATCCGACCATTTTGTTCGGCCTAGGGTTTCGGTATTGGTTGTAAAAAAATACAACGTCCCGAAAATTTACGAGGGTGCTCTGTGCATCGTGGCGATCTTGTCGGGGGGTCTCGAAGTGTAATTCGAGTCGTTTCGGCCGGGATCGGGGCACTTGTTATTTTCAGAAAAAGTTATCGTTCGTTAAAGAAAATGGGGGGGCAAACGAACTCGAATAACTTCGTGTCACCTGCCGATATGATTGCCTAGAAGTTCTGTACATGGTCGTAAAATTTCGAGCGAAAAAATTTCACTTCGCATCCGACCATTTTGTTCGGCCTAGGGTTTCGGTCCTGGTTGTGAAAAAATACAACATCCCGAAAATTTACGAGGGTGCTCTGTGCATCGTGGCGATCATGTCGGGGGGTCTCGAAGTGTAATTCGAGTCGTTTCGGCCGGGATCGGGGCACTTGTTATTTTCAGAAAAAGTTATCGTTCGTTAAAGAAAATGGGGGGGCAAACGAACTCGAATCACTTCGTGTCACCTGCCGATATGATTGCCTAGAAGTTCTGCACATATTTGTAAAATTTCGAGCGAAAAAATTTCACTTCGCATCCGACCATTTTGTTCGGCCTAGGGTTTCGGTCCTGGTTGTGAAAAAATACAACGTCCCGAAAATTTACGAGGGTGCCCTGTGCATCGTGGCGATCATGTCGGGGGGTCTCGAAGTGTAATTCGAGTCGTTTCGGCCGGGATCGGGGCACTTGTTATTTTCAGAAAAAGTTATCGTTCGTTAAAGAAAATGGGGGGGCAAACGAACTCGAATAACTTCGTGTCACCTGCCGATATGATTGCCTAGAAGTTCTGCACATTGTCGTAAAATTTCGAGCGAAAAAATTTCACTTCGCATCCGACCATTTTGTTCGGCCTAGGGTTTCGGTCCTGGTTGTGAAAAAATACAACGTCCCAAAAATTTACGAGGGTGCTCTGTGCATCGTGGCGATCATGTCGGGGGGTCTCGAAGTGTAATTCGAGTCGTTTCGGGCGGGATCGGGGCACTTGTTATTTTCAGAAAAAGTTATCGTTCGTTAAAGAAAATGGGGGGGCAAACGAACTCGAATCACTTCGTGTCACCTGCCGATATGATTGCCTAGAAGTTCCGCACATGCTCGCAAAATTTCGAGCGAAAAAATTTCACTTCGCATCCGACCATTTTGTTCGGCCTAGGGTTTCGGTCCTGGTTGTAAAAAAATACAACGTCCCGAAAATTTACGAGGGTGCTCTGTGCATCGTGGCGATCTTGTCGGGGGGTCTCGAAGTGTAATTCGAGTCGTTTCGGCCGGGATCGGGGCACTTGTTATTTTCAGAAAAAGTTATCGTTCGTTAAAGAAAATGGGGGGGCAAACGAACTCGAATCACTTCGTGTCACCTGCCGATATGATTGCCTAGAAGTTCCGCACATGCTCGCAAAATTTCGAGCGAAAAAATTTCACTTCGCATCCGACCATTTTGTTCGGCCTAGGGTTTCGGTCCTGGTTGTAAAAAAATACAACGTCCCGAAAATTTACGAGGGTGCTCTGTGCATCGTGGCGATCTTGTCGGGGGGTCTCGAAGTGTAATTCGAGTCGTTTCGGCCGGGATCGGGGCACTTGTTATTTTCAGAAAAAGTTATCGTTCGTTAAAGAAAATGGGGGGGCAAACGAACTCGAATCACTTCGTGTCACCTGCCGATATGATTGCCTAGAAGTTCCGCACATGCTCGCAAAATTTCGAGCGAAAAAATTTCACTTCGCATCCGACCATTTTGTTCGGCCTAGGGTTTCGGTCCTGGTTGTAAAAAAATACAACGTCCCGAAAATTTACGAGGGTGCTCTGTGCATCGTGGCGATCATGTCGGGGGGTCTCGAAGTGTAATTCGAGTCGTTTCGGCCGGGATCGGGGCACTTGTTATTTTCAGAAAAATTTATCGTTCGTTAAAGAAAATGGGGGGGCAAACGAACTCGAATAACTTCGTGTCACCTGCCGATATGATTGCCTAGAAGTTCTGCACATGCTCGCAAAATTTCGAGCGAAAAAATTTCACTTCGCATCCGACCATTTTGTTCGGCCTAGGGTTTCGGTCCTGGTTGTAAAAAAATACAACGTCCCGAAAATTTACGAGGGTGCTCTGTGCATCGTGGCGATCATGTCGGGGGGTCTCGAAGTGTAATTCGAGTCGTTTCGGCCGGGATCGGGGCACTTGTTATTTTCAGAAAAAGTTATCGTTCGTTAAAGAAAATGGGGGGGCAAACGAACTCGAAGAACTTCGTGTCACCTGCCGATATGATTGCCTAGAAGTTCTGCACATATTTGTAAAATTTCGAGCGAAAAAATTTCACTTCGCATCCGACCATTTTGTTCGGCCTAGGGTTTCGGTCCTGGTTGTGAAAAAATACAACGTCCCGAAAATTTACGAGGGTGCTCTGTGCATCGTGGCGATCATGTCGGGGGGTCTCGAAGTGTAATTCGAGTCGTTTCGACCGGGATAGGGGCACTTGTTATTTTCAGAAAAAGTTATCGTTCGTTAAAGAAAATGGGGGGGCAAACGAACTCGAAGAACTTCGTGTCACCTGCCGATATGATTGCCTAGAAGTTCTGCACATATTTGTAAAATTTCGAGCGAAAAAATTTCACTTCGCATCCGACCATTTTGTTCGGCCTAGGGTTTCGGTCCTGGTTGTGAAAAAATACAACGTCCCGAAAATTTACGAGGGTGCTCTGTGCATCGTGGCGATCATGTCGGGGGGTCTCGAAGTGTAATTCGAGTCGTTTCGGGCGGGATCGGGGCACTTGTTATTTTCAGAAAAAGTTATCGTTCGTTAAAGAAAATGGGGGGGCAAACGAACTCGAATCACTTCGTGTCACCTGCCGATATGATTGCCTAGAAGTTCCGCACATGCTCGCAAAATTTCGAGCGAAAAAATTTCACTTCGCATCCGACCATTTTGTTCGGCCTAGGGTTTCGGTCCTGGTTGTAAAAAAATACAACGTCCCGAAAATTTACGAGGGTGCTCTGTGCATCGTGGCGATCTTGTCGGGGGGTCTCGAAGTGTAATTCGAGTCGTTTCGGCCGGGATCGGGGCACTTGTTATTTTCAGAAAAAGTTATCGTTCGTTAAAGAAAATGGGGGGGCAAACGAACTCGAATAACTTCGTGTCACCTGCCGATATGATTGCCTAGAAGTTCTGTACATGGTCGTAAAATTTCGAGCGAAAAAATTTCACTTCGCATCCGACCATTTTGTTCGGCCTAGGATTTCGGTCCTGGTTGTGAAAAAATACAACATCCCGAAAATTTACGAGGGTGCTCTGTGCATCGTGGCGATCATGTCGGGGGGTCTCGAAGTGTAATTCGAGTCGTTTCGGCCGGGATCGGGGCACTTGTTATTTTCAGAAAAAGTTATCGTTCGTTAAAGAAAATGGGGGGGCAAACGAACTCGAAGAACTTCGTGTCACCTGCCGATATGATTGCCTAGAAGTTCTGCACATATTTGTAAAATTTCGAGCGAAAAAATTTCACTTCGCATCCGACCATTTTGTTCGGCCTAGGGTTTCGGTCCTGGTTGTGAAAAAATACAACGTCCCGAAAATTTACGAGGGTGCTCTGTGCATCGTGGCGATCATGTCGGGGGGTCTCGAAGTGTAATTCGAGTCGTTTCGACCGGGATAGGGGCACTTGTTATTTTCAGAAAAAGTTATCGTTCGTTAAAGAAAATGGGGGGGCAAACGAACTCGAAGAACTTCGTGTCACCTGCCGATATGATTGCCTAGAAGTTCTGCACATATTTGTAAAATTTCGAGCGAAAAAATTTCACTTCGCATCCGACCATTTTGTTCGGACTAGGGTTTCGGTCCTGGTTGTGAAAAAATACAACGTCCCGAAAATTTACGAGGGTGCTCTGTGCATCGTGGCGATCATGTCGGGGGGTCTCGAAGTGTAATTCGAGTCGTTTCGGGCGGGATCGGGGCACTTGTTATTTTCAGAAAAAGTTATCGTTCGTTAAAGAAAATGGGGGGGCAAACGAACTCGAATCACTTCGTGTCACCTGCCGATATGATTGCCTAGAAGTTCCGCACATGCTCGCAAAATTTCGAGCGAAAAAATTTCACTTCGCATCCGACCATTTTGTTCGGCCTAGGGTTTCGGTCCTGGTTGTAAAAAAATACAACGTCCCGAAAATTTACGAGGGTGCTCTGTGCATCGTGGCGATCTTGTCGGGGGGTCTCGAAGTGTAATTCGAGTCGTTTCGGCCGGGATCGGGGCACTTGTTATTTTCAGAAAAAGTTATCGTTCGTTAAAGAAAATGGGGGGGCAAACGAACTCGAATAACTTCGTGTCACCTGCCGATATGATTGCCTAGAAGTTCTGTACATGGTCGTAAAATTTCGAGCGAAAAAATTTCACTTCGCATCCGACCATTTTGTTCGGCCTAGGGTTTCGGTCCTGGTTGTGAAAAAATACAACATCCCGAAAATTTACGAGGGTGCTCTGTGCATCGTGGCGATCATGTCGGGGGGTCTCGAAGTGTAATTCGAGTCGTTTCGGCCGGGATCGGGGCACTTGTTATTTTCAGAAAAAGTTATCGTTCGTTAAAGAAAATGGGGGGGCAAACGAACTCGAATCACTTCGTGTCACCTGCCGATATGATTGCCTAGAAGTTCTGCACATATTTGTAAAATTTCGAGCGAAAAAATTTCACTTCGCATCCGACCATTTTGTTCGGCCTAGGGTTTCGGTCCTGGTTGTGAAAAAATACAACGTCCCGAAAATTTACGAGGGTGCCCTGTGCATCGTGGCGATCATGTCGGGGGGTCTCGAAGTGTAATTCGAGTCGTTTCGGCCGGGATCGGGGCACTTGTTATTTTCAGAAAAAGTTATCGTTCGTTAAAGAAAATGGGGGGGCAAACGAACTCGAATAACTTCGTGTCACCTGCCGATATGATTGCCTAGAAGTTCTGTACATGGTCGTAAAATTTCGAGCGAAAAAATTTCACTTCGCATCCGACCATTTTGTTCGGCCTAGGGTTTCGGTCCTGGTTGTGAAAAAATACAACATCCCGAAAATTTACGAGGGTGCTCTGTGCATCGTGGCGATCATGTCGGGGGGTCTCGAAGTGTAATTCGAGTCGTTTCGGCCGGGATCGGGGCACTTGTTATTTTCAGAAAAAGTTATCGTTCGTTAAAGAAAATGGGGGGGCAAACGAACTCGAATCACTTCGTGTCACCTGCCGATATGATTGCCTAGAAGTTCTGCACATATTTGTAAAATTTCGAGCGAAAAAATTTCACTTCGCATCCGACCATTTTGTTCGGCCTAGGGTTTCGGTCCTGGTTGTGAAAAAATACAACGTCCCGAAAATTTACGAGGGTGCCCTGTGCATCGTGGCGATCATGTCGGGGGGTCTCGAAGTGTAATTCGAGTCGTTTCGGCCGGGATCGGGGCACTTGTTATTTTCAGAAAAAGTTATCGTTCGTTAAAGAAAATGGGGGGGCAAACGAACTCGAATAACTTCGTGTCACCTGCCGATATGATTGCCTAGAAGTTCTGCACATTGTCGTAAAATTTCGAGCGAAAAAATTTCACTTCGCATCCGACCATTTTGTTCGGCCTAGGGTTTCGGTCCTGGTTGTGAAAAAATACAACGTCCCGAAAATTTACGAGGGTGCTCTGTGCATCGTGGCGATCATGTCGGGGGGTCTCGAAGTGTAATTCGAGTCGTTTCGGGCGGGATCGGGGCACTTGTTATTTTCAGAAAAAGTTATCGTTCGTTAAAGAAAATGGGGGGGCAAACGAACTCGAATCACTTCGTGTCACCTGCCGATATGATTGCCTAGAAGTTCCGCACATGCTCGCAAAATTTCGAGCGAAAAAATTTCACTTCGCATCCGACCATTTTGTTCGGCCTAGGGTTTCGGTCCTGGTTGTAAAAAAATACAACGTCCCGAAAATTTACGAGGGTGCTCTGTGCATCGTGGCGATCTTGTCGGGGGGTCTCGAAGTGTAATTCGAGTCGTTTCGGCCGGGATCGGGGCACTTGTTATTTTCAGAAAAAGTTATCGTTCGTTAAAGAAAATGGGGGGGCAAACGAACTCGAATAACTTCGTGTCACCTGCCGATATGATTGCCTAGAAGTTCTGTACATGGTCGTAAAATTTCGAGCGAAAAAATTTCACTTCGCATCCGACCATTTTGTTCGGCCTAGGATTTCGGTCCTGGTTGTGAAAAAATACAACATCCCGAAAATTTACGAGGGTGCTCTGTGCATCGTGGCGATCATGTCGGGGGGTCTCGAAGTGTAATTCGAGTCGTTTCGGCCGGGATCGGGGCACTTGTTATTTTCAGAAAAAGTTATCGTTCGTTAAAGAAAATGGGGGGGCAAACGAACTCGAAGAACTTCGTGTCACCTGCCGATATGATTGCCTAGAAGTTCTGCACATATTTGTAAAATTTCGAGCGAAAAAATTTCACTTCGCATCCGACCATTTTGTTCGGCCTAGGGTTTCGGTCCTGGTTGTGAAAAAATACAACGTCCCGAAAATTTACGAGGGTGCTCTGTGCATCGTGGCGATCATGTCGGGGGGTCTCGAAGTGTAATTCGAGTCGTTTCGACCGGGATAGGGGCACTTGTTATTTTCAGAAAAAGTTATCGTTCGTTAAAGAAAATGGGGGGGCAAACGAACTCGAAGAACTTCGTGTCACCTGCCGATATGATTGCCTAGAAGTTCTGCACATATTTGTAAAATTTCGAGCGAAAAAATTTCACTTCGCATCCGACCATTTTGTTCGGACTAGGGTTTCGGTCCTGGTTGTGAAAAAATACAACGTCCCGAAAATTTACGAGGGTGCTCTGTGCATCGTGGCGATCATGTCGGGGGGTCTCGAAGTGTAATTCGAGTCGTTTCGGGCGGGATCGGGGCACTTGTTATTTTCAGAAAAAGTTATCGTTCGTTAAAGAAAATGGGGGGGCAAACGAACTCGAATCACTTCGTGTCACCTGCCGATATGATTGCCTAGAAGTTCCGCACATGCTCGCAAAATTTCGAGCGAAAAAATTTCACTTCGCATCCGACCATTTTGTTCGGCCTAGGGTTTCGGTCCTGGTTGTAAAAAAATACAACGTCCCGAAAATTTACGAGGGTGCTCTGTGCATCGTGGCGATCTTGTCGGGGGGTCTCGAAGTGTAATTCGAGTCGTTTCGGCCGGGATCGGGGCACTTGTTATTTTCAGAAAAAGTTATCGTTCGTTAAAGAAAATGGGGGGGCAAACGAACTCGAATAACTTCGTGTCACCTGCCGATATGATTGCCTAGAAGTTCTGTACATGGTCGTAAAATTTCGAGCGAAAAAATTTCACTTCGCATCCGACCATTTTGTTCGGCCTAGGGTTTCGGTCCTGGTTGTGAAAAAATACAACATCCCGAAAATTTACGAGGGTGCTCTGTGCATCGTGGCGATCATGTCGGGGGGTCTCGAAGTGTAATTCGAGTCGTTTCGGCCGGGATCGGGGCACTTGTTATTTTCAGAAAAAGTTATCGTTCGTTAAAGAAAATGGGGGGGCAAACGAACTCGAATCACTTCGTGTCACCTGCCGATATGATTGCCTAGAAGTTCTGCACATATTTGTAAAATTTCGAGCGAAAAAATTTCACTTCGCATCCGACCATTTTGTTCGGCCTAGGGTTTCGGTCCTGGTTGTGAAAAAATACAACGTCCCGAAAATTTACGAGGGTGCCCTGTGCATCGTGGCGATCATGTCGGGGGGTCTCGAAGTGTAATTCGAGTCGTTTCGGCCGGGATCGGGGCACTTGTTATTTTCAGAAAAAGTTATCGTTCGTTAAAGAAAATGGGGGGGCAAACGAACTCGAATAACTTCGTGTCACCTGCCGATATGATTGCCTAGAAGTTCTGTACATGGTCGTAAAATTTCGAGCGAAAAAATTTCACTTCGCATCCGACCATTTTGTTCGGCCTAGGGTTTCGGTCCTGGTTGTGAAAAAATACAACATCCCGAAAATTTACGAGGGTGCTCTGTGCATCGTGGCGATCATGTCGGGGGGTCTCGAAGTGTAATTCGAGTCGTTTCGGCCGGGATCGGGGCACTTGTTATTTTCAGAAAAAGTTATCGTTCGTTAAAGAAAATGGGGGGGGAAACGAACTCGAATCACTTCGTGTCACCTGCCGATATGATTGCCTAGAAGTTCTGCACATATTTGTAAAATTTCGAGCGAAAAAATTTCACTTCGCATCCGACCATTTTGTTCGGCCTAGGGTTTCGGTCCTGGTTGTGAAAAAATACAACGTCCCGAAAATTTACGAGGGTGCCCTGTGCATCGTGGCGATCATGTCGGGGGGTCTCGAAGTGTAATTCGAGTCGTTTCGGCCGGGATCGGGGCACTTGTTATTTTCAGAAAAAGTTATCGTTCGTTAAAGAAAATGGGGGGGCAAACGAACTCGAATAACTTCGTGTCACCTGCCGATATGATTGCCTAGAAGTTCTGCACATTGTCGTAAAATTTCGAGCGAAAAAATTTCACTTCGCATCCGACCATTTTGTTCGGCCTAGGGTTTCGGTCCTGGTTGTGAAAAAATACAACGTCCCGAAAATTTACGAGGGTGCTCTGTGCATCGTGGCGATCATGTCGGGGGGTCTCGAAGTGTAATTCGAGTCGTTTCGGGCGGGATCGGGGCACTTGTTATTTTCAGAAAAAGTTATCGTTCGTTAAAGAAAATGGGGGGGCAAACGAACTCGAATCACTTCGTGTCACCTGCCGATATGATTGCCTAGAAGTTCCGCACATGCTCGCAAAATTTCGAGCGAAAAAATTTCACTTCGCATCCGACCATTTTGTTCGGCCTAGGGTTTCGGTCCTGGTTGTAAAAAAATACAACGTCCCGAAAATTTACGAGGGTGCTCTGTGCATCGTGGCGATCTTGTCGGGGGGTCTCGAAGTGTAATTCGAGTCGTTTCGGCCGGGATCGGGGCACTTGTTATTTTCAGAAAAAGTTATCGTTCGTTAAAGAAAATGGGGGGGCAAACGAACTCGAATAACTTCGTGTCACCTGCCGATATGATTGCCTAGAAGTTCTGTACATGGTCGTAAAATTTCGAGCGAAAAAATTTCACTTCGCATCCGACCATTTTGTTCGGCCTAGGATTTCGGTCCTGGTTGTGAAAAAATACAACATCCCGAAAATTTACGAGGGTGCTCTGTGCATCGTGGCGATCATGTCGGGGGGTCTCGAAGTGTAATTCGAGTCGTTTCGGCCGGGATCGGGGCACTTGTTATTTTCAGAAAAAGTTATCGTTCGTTAAAGAAAATGGGGGGGCAAACGAACTCGAAGAACTTCGTGTCACCTGCCGATATGATTGCCTAGAAGTTCTGCACATATTTGTAAAATTTCGAGCGAAAAAATTTCACTTCGCATCCGACCATTTTGTTCGGCCTAGGGTTTCGGTCCTGGTTGTGAAAAAATACAACGTCCCGAAAATTTACGAGGGTGCTCTGTGCATCGTGGCGATCATGTCGGGGGGTCTCGAAGTGTAATTCGAGTCGTTTCGACCGGGATAGGGGCACTTGTTATTTTCAGAAAAAGTTATCGTTCGTTAAAGAAAATGGGGGGGCAAACGAACTCGAAGAACTTCGTGTCACCTGCCGATATGATTGCCTAGAAGTTCTGCACATATTTGTAAAATTTCGAGCGAAAAAATTTCACTTCGCATCCGACCATTTTGTTCGGACTAGGGTTTCGGTCCTGGTTGTGAAAAAATACAACGTCCCGAAAATTTACGAGGGTGCTCTGTGCATCGTGGCGATCATGTCGGGGGGTCTCGAAGTGTAATTCGAGTCGTTTCGGGCGGGATCGGGGCACTTGTTATTTTCAGAAAAAGTTATCGTTCGTTAAAGAAAATGGGGGGGCAAACGAACTCGAATCACTTCGTGTCACCTGCCGATATGATTGCCTAGAAGTTCCGCACATGCTCGCAAAATTTCGAGCGAAAAAATTTCACTTCGCATCCGACCATTTTGTTCGGCCTAGGGTTTCGGTCCTGGTTGTAAAAAAATACAACGTCCCGAAAATTTACGAGGGTGCTCTGTGCATCGTGGCGATCTTGTCGGGGGGTCTCGAAGTGTAATTCGAGTCGTTTCGGCCGGGATCGGGGCACTTGTTATTTTCAGAAAAAGTTATCGTTCGTTAAAGAAAATGGGGGGGCAAACGAACTCGAATAACTTCGTGTCACCTGCCGATATGATTGCCTAGAAGTTCTGTACATGGTCGTAAAATTTCGAGCGAAAAAATTTCACTTCGCATCCGACCATTTTGTTCGGCCTAGGGTTTCGGTCCTGGTTGTGAAAAAATACAACATCCCGAAAATTTACGAGGGTGCTCTGTGCATCGTGGCGATCATGTCGGGGGGTCTCGAAGTGTAATTCGAGTCGTTTCGGCCGGGATCGGGGCACTTGTTATTTTCAGAAAAAGTTATCGTTCGTTAAAGAAAATGGGGGGGCAAACGAACTCGAATCACTTCGTGTCACCTGCCGATATGATTGCCTAGAAGTTCTGCACATATTTGTAAAATTTCGAGCGAAAAAATTTCACTTCGCATCCGACCATTTTGTTCGGCCTAGGGTTTCGGTCCTGGTTGTGAAAAAATACAACGTCCCGAAAATTTACGAGGGTGCCCTGTGCATCGTGGCGATCATGTCGGGGGGTCTCGAAGTGTAATTCGAGTCGTTTCGGCCGGGATCGGGGCACTTGTTATTTTCAGAAAAAGTTATCGTTCGTTAAAGAAAATGGGGGGGCAAACGAACTCGAATAACTTCGTGTCACCTGCCGATATGATTGCCTAGAAGTTCTGTACATGGTCGTAAAATTTCGAGCGAAAAAATTTCACTTCGCATCCGACCATTTTGTTCGGCCTAGGGTTTCGGTCCTGGTTGTGAAAAAATACAACATCCCGAAAATTTACGAGGGTGCTCTGTGCATCGTGGCGATCATGTCGGGGGGTCTCGAAGTGTAATTCGAGTCGTTTCGGCCGGGATCGGGGCACTTGTTATTTTCAGAAAAAGTTATCGTTCGTTAAAGAAAATGGGGGGGCAAACGAACTCGAATCACTTCGTGTCACCTGCCGATATGATTGCCTAGAAGTTCTGCACATATTTGTAAAATTTCGAGCGAAAAAATTTCACTTCGCATCCGACCATTTTGTTCGGCCTAGGGTTTCGGTCCTGGTTGTGAAAAAATACAACGTCCCGAAAATTTACGAGGGTGCCCTGTGCATCGTGGCGATCATGTCGGGGGGTCTCGAAGTGTAATTCGAGTCGTTTCGGCCGGGATCGGGGCACTTGTTATTTTCAGAAAAAGTTATCGTTCGTTAAAGAAAATGGGGGGGCAAACGAACTCGAATAACTTCGTGTCACCTGCCGATATGATTGCCTAGAAGTTCTGCACATTGTCGTAAAATTTCGAGCGAAAAAATTTCACTTCGCATCCGACCATTTTGTTCGGCCTAGGGTTTCGGTCCTGGTTGTGAAAAAATACAACGTCCCGAAAATTTACGAGGGTGCTCTGTGCATCGTGGCGATCATGTCGGGGGGTCTCGAAGTGTAATTCGAGTCGTTTCGGCCGGGATCGGGGCACTTGTTATTTTCAGAAAAAGTTATCGTTCGTTAAAGAAAATGGGGGGGCAAACGAACTCGAATAACTTCGTGTCACCTGCCGATATGATTGCCTAGAAGTTCTGTACATGGTCGTAAAATTTCGAGCGAAAAAATTTCACTTCGCATCCGACCATTTTGTTCGGCCTAGGGTTTCGGTCCTGGTTGTGAAAAAATACAACATCCCGAAAATTTACGAGGGTGCTCTGTGCATCGTGGCGATCATGTCGGGGGGTCTCGAAGTGTAATTCGAGTCGTTTCGGCCGGGATCGGGGCACTTGTTATTTTCAGAAAAAGTTATCGTTCGTTAAAGAAAATGGGGGGGCAAACGAACTCGAATCACTTCGTGTCACCTGCCGATATGATTGCCTAGAAGTTCTGCACATATTTGTCAAATTTCGAGCGAAAAAATTTCACTTCGCATCCGACCATTTTGTTCGGCCTAGGGTTTCGGTCCTGGTTGTGAAAAAATACAACGTCCCGAAAATTTACGAGGGTGCCCTGTGCATCGTGGCGATCATGTCGGGGGGTCTCGAAGTGTAATTCGAGTCGTTTCGGCCGGGATCGGGGCACTTGTTATTTTCAGAAAAAGTTATCGTTCGTTAAAGAAAATGGGGGGGCAAACGAACTCGAATAACTTCGTGTCACCTGCCGATATGATTGCCTAGAAGTTCTGTACATGGTCGTAAAATTTCGAGCGAAAAAATTTCACTTCGCATCCGACCATTTTGTTCGGCCTAGGGTTTCGGTCCTGGTTGTGAAAAAATACAACATCCCGAAAATTTACGAGGGTGCTCTGTGCATCGTGGCGATCATGTCGGGGGGTCTCGAAGTGTAATTCGAGTCGTTTCGGCCGGGATCGGGGCACTTGTTATTTTCAGAAAAAGTTATCGTTCGTTAAAGAAAATGGGGGGGCAAACGAACTCGAATCACTTCGTGTCACCTGCCGATATGATTGCCTAGAAGTTCTGCACATATTTGTAAAATTTCGAGCGAAAAAATTTCACTTCGCATCCGACCATTTTGTTCGGCCTAGGGTTTCGGTCCTGGTTGTGAAAAAATACAACGTCCCGAAAATTTACGAGGGTGCCCTGTGCATCGTGGCGATCATGTCGGGGGGTCTCGAAGTGTAATTCGAGTCGTTTCGGCCGGGATCGGGGCACTTGTTATTTTCAGAAAAAGTTATCGTTCGTTAAAGAAAATGGGGGGGCAAACGAACTCGAATAACTTCGTGTCACCTGCCGATATGATTGCCTAGAAGTTCTGCACATTGTCGTAAAATTTCGAGCGAAAAAATTTCACTTCGCATCCGACCATTTTGTTCGGCCTAGGGTTTCGGTCCTGGTTGTGAAAAAATACAACGTCCCGAAAATTTACGAGGGTGCTCTGTGCATCGTGGCGATCATGTCGGGGGGTCTCGAAGTGTAATTCGAGTCGTTTCGGCCGGGATCGGGGCACTTGTTATTTTCAGAAAAAGTTATCGTTCGTTAAAGAAAATGGGGGGGCAAACGAACTCGAATCACTTCGTGTCACCTGCCGATATGATTGCCTAGAAGTTCTGCACATATTTGTAAAATTTCGAGCGAAAAAATTTCACTTCGCATCCGACCATTTTGTTCGGCCTAGGGTTTCGGTCCTGGTTGTGAAAAAATACAACGTCCCGAAAATTTACGAGGGTGCTCTGTGCATCGTGGCGATCATGTCGGGGGGTCTCGAAGTGTAATTCGAGTCGTTTCGGGCGGGATCGGGGCACTTGTTATTTTCAGAAAAAGTTATCGTTCGTTAAAGAAAATGGGGGGGCAAACGAACTCGAATCACTTCGTGTCACCTGCCGATATGATTGCCTAGAAGTTCCGCACATGCTCGCAAAATTTCGAGCGAAAAAATTTCACTTCGCATCCGACCATTTTGTTCGGCCTAGGGTTTCGGTCCTGGTTGTAAAAAAATACAACGTCCCGAAAATTTACGAGGGTGCTCTGTGCATCGTGGCGATCTTGTCGGGGGGTCTCGAAGTGTAATTCGAGTCGTTTCGGCCGGGATCGGGGCACTTGTTATTTTCAGAAAAAGTTATCGTTCGTTAAAGAAAATGGGGGGGCAAACGAACTCGAATAACTTCGTGTCACCTGCCGATATGATTGCCTAGAAGTTCTGTACATGGTCGTAAAATTTCGAGCGAAAAAATTTCACTTCGCATCCGACCATTTTGTTCGGCCTAGGGTTTCGGTCCTGGTTGTGAAAAAATACAACATCCCGAAAATTTACGAGGGTGCTCTGTGCATCGTGGCGATCATGTCGGGGGGTCTCGAAGTGTAATTCGAGTCGTTTCGGGCGGGATCGGGGCACTTGTTATTTTCAGAAAAAGTTATCGTTCGTTAAAGAAAATGGGGGGGCAAACGAACTCGAATCACTTCGTGTCACCTGCCGATATGATTGCCTAGAAGTTCCGCACATGCTCGCAAAATTTCGAGCGAAAAAATTTCACTTCGCATCCGACCATTTTGTTCGGCCTAGGGTTTCGGTCCTGGTTGTAAAAAAATACAACGTCCCGAAAATTTACGAGGGTGCTCTGTGCATCGTGGCGATCTTGTCGGGGGGTCTCGAAGTGTAATTCGAGTCGTTTCGGCCGGGATCGGGGCACTTGTTATTTTCAGAAAAAGTTATCGTTCGTCAAAGAAAATGGGGGGGCAAACGAACTCGAATAACTTCGTGTCACCTGCCGATATGATTGCCTAGAAGTTCTGTACATGGTCGTAAAATTTCGAGCGAAAAAATTTCACTTCGCATCCGACCATTTTGTTCGGCCTAGGGTTTCGGTCCTGGTTGTGAAAAAATACAACATCCCGAAAATTTACGAGGGTGCTCTGTGCATCGTGGCGATCATGTCGGGGGGTCTCGAAGTGTAATTCGAGTCGTTTCGGCCGGGATCGGGGCACTTGTTATTTTCAGAAAAAGTTATCGTTCGTTAAAGAAAATGGGGGGGCAAACGAACTCGAATCACTTCGTGTCACCTGCCGATATGATTGCCTAGAAGTTCTGCACATATTTGTAAAATTTCGAGCGAAAAAATTTCACTTCGCATCCGACCATTTTGTTCGGCCTAGGGTTTCGGTCCTGGTTGTGAAAAAATACAACGTCCCGAAAATTTACGAGGGTGCCCTGTGCATCGTGGCGATCATGTCGGGGGGTCTCGAAGTGTAATTCGAGTCGTTTCGGCCGGGATCGGGGCACTTGTTATATTCAGAAAAAGTTATCGTTCGTTAAAGAAAATGGGGGGGCAAACGAACTCGAATAACTTCGTGTCACCTGCCGATATGATTGCCTAGAAGTTCTGCACATTGTCGTAAAATTTCGAGCGAAAAAATTTCACTTCGCATCCGACCATTTTGTTCGGCCTAGGGTTTCGGTCCTGGTTGTGAAAAAATACAACGTCCCGAAAATTTACGAGGGTGCTCTGTGCATCGTGGCGATCATGTCGGGGGGTCTCGAAGTGTAATTCGAGTCGTTTCGGCCGGGATCGGGGCACTTGTTATTTTCAGAAAAAGTTATCGTTCGTTAAAGAAAATGGGGGGGCAAACGAACTCGAAGAACTTCGTGTCACCTGCCGATATGATTGCCTAGAAGTTCTGCACATATTTGTAAAATTTCGAGCGAAAAAATTTCACTTCGCATCCGACCATTTTGTTCGGCCTAGGGTTTCGGTCCTGGTTGTGAAAAAATACAACGTCCCGAAAATTTACGAGGGTGCTCTGTGCATCGTGGCGATCATGTCGGGGGGTCTCGAAGTGTAATTCGAGTCGTTTCGGCCGGGATCGGGGCACTTGTTATTTTCAGAAAAAGTTATCGTTCGTTAAAGAAAATGGAGGGGGCAAACGAACTCCAATCACTTCGTGTCACCTGCCGATATGATTGCCTAGAAGTTCCGCACATGCTCGCAAAATTTCGAGCGAAAAAATTTCACTTCGCATCCGACCATTTTGTTCGGCCTAGGGTTTCGGTCTTGGTTGTGAAAAAATACAACGTCCCGAAAATTTACGAGGGTGCTCTGTGCATCGTGGCGATCATGTCGGGGGGTCTCGAAGTGTAATTCGAGTCGTTTCGGCCGGGATCGGGGCACTTGTTATTTTCAGAAAAAGTTATCGTTCGTTAAAGAAAATGGGGGGGCAAACGAACTCCAATCACTTCGTGTCACCTGCCGATATGATTGCCTAGAAGTTCCGCACATGCTCGCAAAATTTCGAGCGAAAAAATTTCACTTCGCATCCGACCATTTTGTTCGGCCTAGGGTTTCGGTCCTGGTTGTGAAAAAATACAACGTCCCGAAAATTTACGAGGGTGCTCTGTGCATCGTGGCGATCATGTCGGCGGGTCTCGAAGTGTAATTCGAGTCGTTTCGGCCGGGATCGGGGCACTTGTTATTTTCAGAAAAAGTTATCGTTCGTTAAAGAAAATGGGGGGGCAAACGAACTCGAATCACTTCGTGTCACCTGCCGATATGATTGCCTAGAAGTTCTGCACATATTTCTAAAATTTCGAGCGAAAAAATTTCACTTCGCATCCGACCATTTTGTTCGGCCTAGGGTTTCGGTCCTGGTTGTTAAAAAATACAACGTCCCGAAAATTTACGAGGGTGCCCTGTGCATCGTGGCGATCATGTCGGGGGGTCTCGAAGTGTAATTCGAGTCGTTTCGGCCGGGATCGGGGCACTTGTTATTTTCAGAAAAAGTTATCGTTCGTTAAAGAAAATGGGGGGGCAAAAGAACTCCAATCACTTCGTGTCACCAGCCGATACGATTGCCTAGAAGTTCCGCACATGCTCGCAAAATTTCGAGCGAAAAAATTTCACTTCGCATCCGACCATTTTGTTCGGCCCAGGGTTTCGGTCCTGGTTGTGAAAAAATACAACGTCCCGAAAATTTACGAGGGTGCTCTGTGCATCGTGGCGATCATGTCGGGGGGTCTCGAAGTGTAATTCGAGTCGTTTCGGCCGGGATCGGGGCACTTGTTATTTCAGAAAAATTTATCGTTCGTTAAAGAAAATGGGGGGGCAAACGAACTCGAATAACTTCGTGTCACCTGCCGATATGATTGCCTAGAAGTTCTGCACATTGTCGTAAAATTTCGAGCGAAAAAATTTCACTTCGCATCCGATCATTTTGGTCGGCCTAGGGTTTCGGTCCTGGTTGTGAAAAAATACAACGTCCCGAAAATTTACGAGGGTGCTCTGTGCATCGTGGCGATCATGTCGGGGGGTCTCGAAGTGTAATTCGAGTCGTTTCGGCCGGGATCGGGGCACTTGTTATTTTCAGAAAAAGTAATCGTTCGTTAAAGAAAATGGGGGGGCAAACGAACTCGAAGAACTTCGTGTCACCTGCCGATATGATTGCCTAGAAGTTCCGCACATGCTCGCAAAATTTCGAGCGAAAAAATTTCACTTCGCATCCGACCATTTTGTTCGGCCTAGGGTTTCGGTCCTGGTTGTAAAAAAATACAACGTCCCGAAAATTTACGAGGGTGCTCTGTGCATCGTGGCGATCTTGTCGGGGGGTCTCGAAGTGTAATTCGAGTCGTTTCGGCCGGGATCGGGGCACTTGTTATTTTCAGAAAAAGTTATCGTTCGTTAAAGAAAATGGGGGGGCAAACGAACTCCAATCACTTCGTGTCACCTGCCGATATGATTGCCTAGAAGTTCCGAACATGCTCGCAAAATTTCGAGCGAAAAAATTTCACTTCGCATCCGACCATTTTGTTCGGCCTAGGGTTTCGGTCCTGGTTGTGAAAAAATACAACGTCCCGAAAATTTACGAGGGTGCTCTGTGCATCGTGGCGATCATGTCGGGGGGTCTCGAAGTGTAATTCGAGTCGTTTCGGCCGGGATCGGGGCACTTGTTATTTTCAGAAAAAGTTATCGTTCGTTAAAGAAAATGGGGGGGCAAACGAACTCGAAGAACTTCGTGTCACCTGCCGATATGATTGCCTAGAAGTTCTGCACATATTTGTAAAATTTCGAGCGAAAAAATTTCACTTCGCATCCGACCATTTTGTTCGGCCTAGGGTTTCGGTCCTGGTTGTGAAAAAATACAACGTCCCGAAAATTTACGAGGGTGCTCTGTGCATCGTGGCGATCATGTCGGGGGGTCTCGAAGTGTAATTCGAGTCGTTTCGGGCGGGATCGGGGCACTTGTTATTTTCAGAAAAAGTTATCGTTCGTTAAAGAAAATGGGGGGGCAAACGAACTCGAATCACTTCGTGTCACCTGCCGATATGATTGCCTAGAAGTTCCGCACATGCTCGCAAAATTTCGAGCGAAAAAATTTCACTTCGCATCCGACCATTTTGTTCGGCCTAGGGTTTCGGTCCTGGTTGTAAAAAAATACAACGTCCCGAAAATTTACGAGGGTGCTCTGTGCATCGTGGCGATCTTGTCGGGGGGTCTCGAAGTGTAATTCGAGTCGTTTCGGCCGGGATCGGGGCACTTGTTATTTTCAGAAAAAGTTATCGTTCGTTAAAGAAAATGGGGGGGCAAACGAACTCGAATCACTTCGTGTCACCTGCCGATATGATTGCCTAGAAGTTCCGCACATGCTCGCAAAATTTCGAGCGAAAAAATTTCACTTCGCATCCGACCATTTTGTTCGGCCTAGGGTTTCGGTCCTGGTTGTAAAAAAATACAACGTCCCGAAAATTTACGAGGGTGCTCTGTGCATCGTGGCGATCTTGTCGGGGGGTCTCGAAGTGTAATTCGAGTCGTTTCGGCCGGGATCGGGGCACTTGTTATTTTCAGAAAAAGTTATCGTTCGTTAAAGAAAATGGGGGGGCAAACGAACTCGAATCACTTCGTGTCACCTGCCGATATGATTGCCTAGAAGTTCTGCACATATTTGTAAAATTTCGAGCGAAAAAATTTCACTTCGCATCCGACCATTTTGTTCGGCCTAGGGTTTCGGTCCTGGTTGTGAAAAAATACAACGTCCCGAAAATTTACGAGGGTGCTCTGTGCATCGTGGCGATCTTGTCGGGGGGTCTCGAAGTGTAATTCGAGTCGTTTCGGCCGGGATCGGGGCACTTGTTATTTTCAGAAAAAGTTATCGTTCGTTAAAGAAAATGGGGGGGCAAACGAACTCGAATCACTTCGTGTCACCTGCCGATATGATTGCCTAGAAGTTCCGTACATGCTCGCAAAATTTCGAGCGAAAAAATTTCACTTCGCATCCGACCATTTTGTTCGGCCTAGGGTTTCGGTCCTGGTTGTAAAAAAATACAACGTCCCGAAAATTTACGAGGGTGCTCTGTGCATCGTGGCGATCTTGTCGGGGGGTCTCGAAGTGTAATTCGAGTCGTTTCGGCCGGGATCGGGGCACTTGTTATTTTCAGAAAAAGTTATCGTTCGTTAAAGAAAATGGGGGTCAAAAGAACTCCAATCACTTCGTGTCACCAGCCGATACGATTGCCTAGAAGTTCCGCACATGCTCGCAAAATTTCGAGCGAAAAAATTTCACTTCGCATCCGACCATTTTGTTCGGCCTAGGGTTTCGGTCCTGGTTGTGAAAAAATACAACGTCCCGAAAATTTACGAGGGTGCTCTGTGCATCGTGGCGATCATGTCGGGGGGTCTCGAAGTGTAATTCGAGTCGTTTCGGGCGGGATCGGGGCACTTGTTATTTTCAGAAAAAGTTATCGTTCGTTAAAGAAAATGGGGGGGCAAACGAACTCGAATCACTTCGTGTCACCTGCCGATATGATTGCCTAGAAGTTCCGCACATGCTCGCAAAATTTCGAGCGAAAAAATTTCACTTCGCATCCGACCATTTTGTTCGGCCTAGGGTTTCGGTATTGGTTGTAAAAAAATACAACGTCCCGAAAATTTACGAGGGTGCTCTGTGCATCGTGGCGATCTTGTCGGGGGGTCTCGAAGTGTAATTCGAGTCGTTTCGGCCGGGATCGGGGCACTTGTTATTTTCAGAAAAAGTTATCGTTCGTTAAAGAAAATGGGGGGGCAAACGAACTCGAATAACTTCGTGTCACCTGCCGATATGATTGCCTAGAAGTTCGGTACATGGTCGTAAAATTTCGAGCGAAAAAATTTCACTTCGCATCCGACCATTTTGTTCGGCCTAGGGTTTCGGTCCTGGTTGTGAAAAAATACAACATCCCGAAAATTTACGAGGGTGCTCTGTGCATCGTGGCGATCATGTCGGGGGGTCTCGAAGTGTAATTCGAGTCGTTTCGGCCGGGATCGGGGCACTTGTTATTTTCAGAAAAAGTTATCGTTCGTTAAAGAAAATGGGGGGGCAAACGAACTCGAATCACTTCGTGTCACCTGCCGATATGATTGCCTAGAAGTTCTGCACATATTTGTAAAATTTCGAGCGAAAAAATTTCACTTCGCATCCGACCATTTTGTTCGGCCTAGGGTTTCGGTCCTGGTTGTGAAAAAATACAACGTCCCGAAAATTTACGAGGGTGCCCTGTGCATCGTGGCGATCATGTCGGGGGGTCTCGAAGTGTAATTCGAGTCGTTTCGGCCGGGATCGGGGCACTTGTTATTTTCAGAAAAAGTTATCGTTCGTTAAAGAAAATGGGGGGGCAAACGAACTCGAATAACTTCGTGTCACCTGCCGATATGATTGCCTAGAAGTTCTGCACATTGTCGTAAAATTTCGAGCGAAAAAATTTCACTTCGCATCCGACCATTTTGTTCGGCCTAGGGTTTCGGTCCTGGTTGTGAAAAAATACAACGTCCCAAAAATTTACGAGGGTGCTCTGTGCATCGTGGCAATCATGTCGGGGGGTCTCGAAGTGTAATTCGAGTCGTTTCGGCCGGGATCGGGGCACTTGTTATTTTCAGAAAAAGTTATCGTTCGTTAAAGAAAATGGGGGGGCAAACGAACTCGAATCACTTCGTGTCACCTGCCGATATGATTGCCTAGAAGTTCCGCACATGCTCGCAAAATTTCGAGCGAAAAAATTTCACTTCGCATCCGACCATTTTGTTCGGCCTAGGGTTTCGGTATTGGTTGTAAAAAAATACAACGTCCCGAAAATTTACGAGGGTGCTCTGTGCATCGTGGCGATCTTGTCGGGGGGTCTCGAAGTGTAATTCGAGTCGTTTCGGCCGGGATCGGGGCACTTGTTATTTTCAGAAAAAGTTATCGTTCGTTAAAGAAAATGGGGGTCAAAAGAACTCCAATCACTTCGTGTCACCAGCCGATACGATTGCCTAGAAGTTCCGCACATGCTCGCAAAATTTCGAGCGAAAAAATTTCACTTCGCATCCGACCATTTTGTTCGGCCTAGGGTTTCGGTCCTGGTTGTGAAAAAATACAACGTCCCGAAAATTTACGAGGGTGCTCTGTGCATCGTGGCGATCATGTCGGGGGGTCTCGAAGTGTAATTCGAGTCGTTTCGGGCGGGATCGGGGCACTTGTTATTTTCAGAAAAAGTTATCGTTCGTTAAAGAAAATGGGGGGGCAAACGAACTCGAATCACTTCGTGTCACCTGCCGATATGATTGCCTAGAAGTTCCGCACATGCTCGCAAAATTTCGAGCGAAAAAATTTCACTTCGCATCCGACCATTTTGTTCGGCCTAGGGTTTCGGTATTGGTTGTAAAAAAATACAACGTCCCGAAAATTTACGAGGGTGCTCTGTGCATCGTGGCGATCTTGTCGGGGGGTCTCGAAGTGTAATTCGAGTCGTTTCGGCCGGGATCGGGGCACTTGTTATTTTCAGAAAAAGTTATCGTTCGTTAAAGAAAATGGGGGGGCAAACGAACTCGAATAACTTCGTGTCACCTGCCGATATGATTGCCTAGAAGTTCGGTACATGGTCGTAAAATTTCGAGCGAAAAAATTTCACTTCGCATCCGACCATTTTGTTCGGCCTAGGGTTTCGGTCCTGGTTGTGAAAAAATACAACATCCCGAAAATTTACGAGGGTGCTCTGTGCATCGTGGCGATCATGTCGGGGGGTCTCGAAGTGTAATTCGAGTCGTTTCGGCCGGGATCGGGGCACTTGTTATTTTCAGAAAAAGTTATCGTTCGTTAAAGAAAATGGGGGGGCAAACGAACTCGAATCACTTCGTGTCACCTGCCGATATGATTGCCTAGAAGTTCTGCACATATTTGTAAAATTTCGAGCGAAAAAATTTCACTTCGCATCCGACCATTTTGTTCGGCCTAGGGTTTCGGTCCTGGTTGTGAAAAAATACAACGTCCCGAAAATTTACGAGGGTGCCCTGTGCATCGTGGCGATCATGTCGGGGGGTCTCGAAGTGTAATTCGAGTCGTTTCGGCCGGGATCGGGGCACTTGTTATTTTCAGAAAAAGTTATCGTTCGTTAAAGAAAATGGGGGGGCAAACGAACTCGAATAACTTCGTGTCACCTGCCGATATGATTGCCTAGAAGTTCTGCACATTGTCGTAAAATTTCGAGCGAAAAAATTTCACTTCGCATCCGACCATTTTGTTCGGCCTAGGGTTTCGGTCCTGGTTGTGAAAAAATACAACGTCCCAAAAATTTACGAGGGTGCTCTGTGCATCGTGGCAATCATGTCGGGGGGTCTCGAAGTGTAATTCGAGTCGTTTCGGCCGGGATCGGGGCACTTGTTATTTTCAGAAAAAGTTATCGTTCGTTAAAGAAAATGGGGGGGCAAACGAACTCGAATCACTTCGTGTCACCTGCCGATATGATTGCCTAGAAGTTCCGCACATGCTCGCAAAATTTCGAGCGAAAAAATTTCACTTCGCATCCGACCATTTTGTTCGGCCTAGGGTTTCGGTCCTGGTTGTAAAAAAATACAACGTCCCGAAAATTTACGAGGGTGCTCTGTGCATCGTGGCGATCTTGTCGGGGGGTCTCGAAGTGTAATTCGAGTCGTTTCGGCCGGGATCGGGGCACTTGTTATTTTCAGAAAAAGTTATCGTTCGTTAAAGAAAATGGCGGGGCAAACGAACTCGAATCACTTCGTGTCACCTGCCGATATGATTGCCTAGAAGTTCCGCACATGCTCGCAAAATTTCGAGCGAAAAAATTTCATTTCGCATCCGACCATTTTGTTCGGCCTAGGGTTTCGGTCCTGGTTGTAAAAAAATACAACGTCCCGAAAATTTACGAGGGTGCTCTGTGCATCGTGGCGATCTTGTCGGGGGGTCTCGAAGTGTAATTCGAGTCGTTTCGGCCGGGATCGGGGCACTTGTTATTTTCAGAAAAAGTTATCGTTCGTTAAAGAAAATGGGGGGGCAAACGAACTCGAATCACTTCGTGTCACCTGCCGATATGATTGCCTAGAAGTTCTGCACATATTTCTAAAATTTCGAGCGAAAAAATTTCACTTCGCATCCGACCATTTTGTTCGGCCTAGGGTTTCGGTCCTGGTTGTGAAAAAATACAACGTCCCGAAAATTTACGAGGGTGCCCTGTGCATCGTGGCGATCATGTCGGGGGGTCTCGAAGTGTAATTCGAGTCGTTTCGGCCGGGATCGGGGCACTTGTTATTTTCAGAAAAAGTTATCGTTCGTTAAAGAAAATGGGGGGGCAAACGAACTCGAATAACTTCGTGTCACCTGCCGATATGATTGCCTAGAAGTTCTGCACATTGTCGTAAAATTTCGAGCGAAAAAATTTCACTTCGCATCCGACCATTTTGTTCGGCCTAGGGTTTCGGTCCTGGTTGTGAAAAAATACAACGTCCCAAAAATTTACGAGGGTGCTCTGTGCATCGTGGCAATCATGTCGGGGGGTCTCGAAGTGTAATTCGAGTCGTTTCGGCCGGGATCGGGGCACTTGTTATTTTCAGAAAAAGTTATCGTTCGTTAAAGAAAATGGGGGGGCAAACGAACTCGAATCACTTCGTGTCACCTGCCGATATGATTGCCTAGAAGTTCCGCACATGCTCGCAAAATTTCGAGCGAAAAAATTTCACTTCGCATCCGACCATTTTGTTCGGCCTAGGGTTTCGGTCCTGGTTGTAAAAAAATACAACGTCCCGAAAATTTACGAGGGTGCTCTGTGCATCGTGGCGATCTTGTCGGGGGGTCTCGAAGTGTAATTCGAGTCGTTTCGGCCGGGATCGGGGCACTTGTTATTTTCAGAAAAAGTTATCGTTCGTTAAAGAAAATGGGGGGGCAAACGAACTCGAATCACTTCGTGTCACCTGCCGATATGATTGCCTAGAAGTTCCGCACATGCTCGCAAAATTTCGAGCGAAAAAATTTCACTTCGCATCCGACCATTTTGTTCGGCCTAGGGTTTCGGTCCTGGTTGTAAAAAAATACAACGTCCCGAAAATTTACGAGGGTGCTCTGTGCATCGTGGCGATCTTGTCGGGGGGTCTCGAAGTGTAATTCGAGTCGTTTCGGCCGGGATCGGGGCACTTGTTATTTTCAGAAAAAGTTATCGTTCGTTAAAGAAAATGGGGGGGCAAACGAACTCGAATCACTTCGTGTCACCTGCCGATATGATTGCCTAGAAGTTCTGCACATATTTCTAAAATTTCGAGCGAAAAAATTTCACTTCGCATCCGACCATTTTGTTCGGCCTAGGGTTTCGGTCCTGGTTGTGAAAAAATACAACGTCCCGAAAATTTACGAGGGTGCCCTGTGCATCGTGGCGATCATGTCGGGGGGTCTCGAAGTGTAATTCGAGTCGTTTCGGCCGGGATCGGGGCACTTGTTATTTTCAGAAAAAGTTATCGTTCGTTAAAGAAAATGGGGGGGCAAACGAACTCGAATAACTTCGTGTCACCTGCCGATATGATTGCCTAGAAGTTCTGCACATTGTCGTAAAATTTCGAGCGAAAAAATTTCACTTCGCATCCGACCATTTTGTTCGGCCTAGGGTTTCGGTCCTGGTTGTGAAAAAATACAACGTCCCAAAAATTTACGAGGGTGCTCTGTGCATCGTGGCAATCATGTCGGGGGGTCTCGAAGTGTAATTCGAGTCGTTTCGGCCGGGATCGGGGCACTTGTTATTTTCAGAAAAAGTTATCGTTCGT
Organism: Corylus avellana; assembly: GCF_965113065.1. Taxonomy (NCBI): domain Eukaryota; kingdom Viridiplantae; phylum Streptophyta; class Magnoliopsida; order Fagales; family Betulaceae; genus Corylus; species Corylus avellana. The sequence continues at coordinate 11,813,716 of NC_142499.1, read as the reverse complement.
TAAAGAAAATGGGGGGGCAAACGAACTCGAATCACTTCGTGTCACCTGCCGATATGATTGCCTAGAAGTTCCGCACATGCTCGCAAAATTTCGAGCGAAAAAATTTCACTTCGCATCCGACCATTTTGTTCGGCCTAGGGTTTCGGTCCTGGTTGTAAAAAAATACAACGTCCCGAAAATTTACGAGGGTGCTCTGTGCATCGTGGCGATCTTGTCGGGGGGTCTCGAAGTGTAATTCGAGTCGTTTCGGCCGGGATCGGGGCACTTGTTATTTTCAGAAAAAGTTATCGTTCGTTAAAGAAAATGGGGGGGCAAACGAACTCGAATCACTTCGTGTCACCTGCCGATATGATTGCCTAGAAGTTCCGCACATGCTCGCAAAATTTCGAGCGAAAAAATTTCACTTCGCATCCGACCATTTTGTTCGGCCTAGGGTTTCGGTCCTGGTTGTAAAAAAATACAACGTCCCGAAAATTTACGAGGGTGCTCTGTGCATCGTGGCGATCTTGTCGGGGGGTCTCGAAGTGTAATTCGAGTCGTTTCGGCCGGGATCGGGGCACTTGTTATTTTCAGAAAAAGTTATCGTTCGTTAAAGAAAATGGGGGGGCAAACGAACTCGAATCACTTCGTGTCACCTGCCGATATGATTGCCTAGAAGTTCCGCACATGCTCGCAAAATTTCGAGCGAAAAAATTTCACTTCGCATCCGACCATTTTGTTCGGCCTAGGGTTTCGGTCCTGGTTGTAAAAAAATACAACGTCCCGAAAATTTACGAGGGTGCTCTGTGCATCGTGGCGATCATGTCGGGGGGTCTCGAAGTGTAATTCGAGTCGTTTCGGCCGGGATCGGGGCACTTGTTATTTTCAGAAAAAGTTATCGTTCGTTAAAGAAAATGGGGGGGCAAACGAACTCGAAGAACTTCGTGTCACCTGCCGATATGATTGCCTAGAAGTTCTGCACATATTTGTAAAATTTCGAGCGAAAAAATTTCACTTCGCATCCGACCATTTTGTTCGGCCTAGGGTTTCGGTCCTGGTTGTGAAAAAATACAACGTCCCGAAAATTTACGAGGGTGCTCTGTGCATCGTGGCGATCATGTCGGGGGGTCTCGAAGTGTAATTCGAGTCGTTTCGACCGGGATAGGGGCACTTGTTAATTTCATAAAAAGTTATCGTTCGTTAAAGAAAATGGGGGGGCAAACGAACTCGAAGAACTTCGTGTCACCTGCCGATATGATTGCCTAGAAGTTCTGCACATATTTGTAAAATTTCGAGCGAAAAAATTTCACTTCGCATCCGACCATTTTGTTCGGCCTAGGGTTTCGGTCCTGGTTGTGAAAAAATACAACGTCCCGAAAATTTACGAGGGTGCTCTGTGCATCGTGGCGATCATGTCGGGGGGTCTCGAAGTGTAATTCGAGTCGTTTCGGGCGGGATCGGGGCACTTGTTATTTTCAGAAAAAGTTATCGTTCGTTAAAGAAAATGGGGGGGCAAACGAACTCGAATCACTTCGTGTCACCTGCCGATATGATTGCCTAGAAGTTCCGCACATGCTCGCAAAATTTCGAGCGAAAAAATTTCACTTCGCATCCGACCATTTTGTTCGGCCTAGGGTTTCGGTCCTGGTTGTAAAAAAATACAACGTCCCGAAAATTTACGAGGGTGCTCTGTGCATCGTGGCGATCTTGTCGGGGGGTCTCGAAGTGTAATTCGAGTCGTTTCGGCCGGGATCGGGGCACTTGTTATTTTCAGAAAAAGTTATCGTTCGTTAAAGAAAATGGGGGGGCAAACGAACTCGAATAACTTCGTGTCACCTGCCGATATGATTGCCTAGAAGTTCTGTACATGGTCGTAAAATTTCGAGCGAAAAAATTTCACTTCGCATCCGACCATTTTGTTCGGCCTAGGGTTTCGGTCCTGGTTGTGAAAAAATACAACATCCCGAAAATTTACGAGGGTGCTCTGTGCATCGTGGCGATCATGTCGGGGGGTCTCGAAGTGTAATTCGAGTCGTTTCGGCCGGGATCGGGGCACTTGTTATTTTCAGAAAAAGTTATCGTTCGTTAAAGAAAATGGGGGGGCAAACGAACTCGAATCACTTCGTGTCACCTGCCGATATGATTGCCTAGAAGTTCTGCACATATTTGTAAAATTTCGAGCGAAAAAATTTCACTTCGCATCCGACCATTTTGTTCGGCCTAGGGTTTCGGTCCTGGTTGTGAAAAAATACAACGTCCCGAAAATTTACGAGGGTGCCCTGTGCATCGTGGCGATCATGTCGGGGGGTCTCGAAGTGTAATTCGAGTCGTTTCGGCCGGGATCGGGGCACTTGTTATTTTCAGAAAAAGTTATCGTTCGTTAAAGAAAATGGGGGGGCAAACGAACTCGAATAACTTCGTGTCACCTGCCGATATGATTGCCTAGAAGTTCTGCACATTGTCGTAAAATTTCGAGCGAAAGAATTTCACTTCGCATCCGACCATTTTGTTCGGCCTAGGGTTTCGGTCCTGGTTGTGAAAAAATACAACGTCCCGAAAATTTACGAGGGTGCTCTGTGCATCGTGGCGATCATGTCGGGGGGTCTCGAAGTGTAATTCGAGTCGTTTCGGGCGGGATCGGGACACTTGTTATTTTCAGAAAAAGTTATCGTTCGTTAAAGAAAATGGGGGGGCAAACGAACTCGAATCACTTGTGTCACCTGCCGATATGATTGCCTAGAACTTCTGCACATATTTGTAAAATTTCGAGCGAAAAAATTTCACTTCGCATCCGACCATTTTGTTCGGCCTAGGGTTTCGGTCCAGGTTGTGAAAAAATACAACGTCCCGAAAATTTACGAGGGTGCCCTGTGCATCGTGGCGATCATGTCGGGGGGTCTCGAAGTGTAATTCGAGTCGTTTCGGCCGGGATCGGGGCACTTGTTATTTTCAGAAAAAGTTATCGTTCGTTAAAGAAAATGGGGGGGCAAACGAACTCGAAGAACTTCGTGTCACCTGCCGATATGATTGCCTAGAAGTTCTGCACATATTTGTAAAATTTCGAGCGAAAAAATTTCACTTCGCATCCGACCATTTTGTTCGGCCTAGGGTTTCGGTCCTGGTTGTGAAAAAATACAACGTCCCGAAAATTTACGAGGGTGCTCTGTGCATCGTGGCGATCATGTCGGGGGGTCTCGAAGTGTAATTCGAGTCGTTTCGGGCGGGATCGGGGCACTTGTTATTTTCAGAAAAAGTTATCGTTCGTTAAAGAAAATGGGGGGGCAAACGAACTCGAATCACTTCGTGTCACCTGCCGATATGATTGCCTAGAAGTTCCGCACATGCTCGCAAAATTTCGAGCGAAAAAATTTCACTTCGCATCCGACCATTTTGTTCGGCCTAGGGTTTCGGTCCTGGTTGTAAAAAAATACAACGTCCCGAAAATTTACGAGGGTGCTCTGTGCATCGTGGCGATCATGTCGGGGGGTCTCGAAGTGTAATTCGAGTCGTTTCGGCCGGGATCGGGGCACTTGTTATTTTCAGAAAAAGTTATCGTTCGTTAAAGAAAATGGGGGGGCAAACGAACTCGAAGAACTTCGTGTCACCTGCCGATATGATTGCCTAGAAGTTCTGCACATATTTGTAAAATTTCGAGCGAAAAAATTTCACTTCGCATCCGACCATTTTGTTCGGCCTAGGGTTTCGGTCCTGGTTGTGAAAAAATACAACGTCCCGAAAATTTACGAGGGTGCTCTGTGCATCGTGGCGATCATGTCGGGGGGTCTCGAAGTGTAATTCGAGTCGTTTCGACCGGGATAGGGGCACTTGTTAATTTCATAAAAAGTTATCGTTCGTTAAAGAAAATGGGGGGGCAAACGAACTCGAAGAACTTCGTGTCACCTGCCGATATGATTGCCTAGAAGTTCTGCACATATTTGTAAAATTTCGAGCGAAAAAATTTCACTTCGCATCCGACCATTTTGTTCGGCCTAGGGTTTCGGTCCTGGTTGTGAAAAAATACAACGTCCCGAAAATTTACGAGGGTGCTCTGTGCATCGTGGCGATCATGTCGGGGGGTCTCGAAGTGTAATTCGAGTCGTTTCGGGCGGGATCGGGGCACTTGTTATTTTCAGAAAAAGTTATCGTTCGTTAAAGAAAATGGGGGGGCAAACGAACTCGAATCACTTCGTGTCACCTGCCGATATGATTGCCTAGAAGTTCCGCACATGCTCGCAAAATTTCGAGCGAAAAAATTTCACTTCGCATCCGACCATTTTGTTCGGCCTAGGGTTTCGGTCCTGGTTGTAAAAAAATACAACGTCCCGAAAATTTACGAGGGTGCTCTGTGCATCGTGGCGATCTTGTCGGGGGGTCTCGAAGTGTAATTCGAGTCGTTTCGGCCGGGATCGGGGCACTTGTTATTTTCAGAAAAAGTTATCGTTCGTTAAAGAAAATGGGGGGGCAAACGAACTCGAATAACTTCGTGTCACCTGCCGATATGATTGCCTAGAAGTTCTGTACATGGTCGTAAAATTTCGAGCGAAAAAATTTCACTTCGCATCCGACCATTTTGTTCGGCCTAGGGTTTCGGTCCTGGTTGTGAAAAAATACAACATCCCGAAAATTTACGAGGGTGCTCTGTGCATCGTGGCGATCATGTCGGGGGGTCTCGAAGTGTAATTCGAGTCGTTTCGGCCGGGATCGGGGCACTTGTTATTTTCAGAAAAAGTTATCGTTCGTTAAAGAAAATGGGGGGGCAAACGAACTCGAATCACTTCGTGTCACCTGCCGATATGATTGCCTAGAAGTTCTGCACATATTTGTAAAATTTCGAGCGAAAAAATTTCACTTCGCATCCGACCATTTTGTTCGGCCTAGGGTTTCGGTCCTGGTTGTGAAAAAATACAACGTCCCGAAAATTTACGAGGGTGCCCTGTGCATCGTGGCGATCATGTCGGGGGGTCTCGAAGTGTAATTCGAGTCGTTTCGGCCGGGATCGGGGCACTTGTTATTTTCAGAAAAAGTTATCGTTCGTTAAAGAAAATGGGGGGGCAAACGAACTCGAATAACTTCGTGTCACCTGCCGATATGATTGCCTAGAAGTTCTGCACATTGTCGTAAAATTTCGAGCGAAAGAATTTCACTTCGCATCCGACCATTTTGTTCGGCCTAGGGTTTCGGTCCTGGTTGTGAAAAAATACAACGTCCCGAAAATTTACGAGGGTGCTCTGTGCATCGTGGCGATCATGTCGGGGGGTCTCGAAGTGTAATTCGAGTCGTTTCGGGCGGGATCGGGACACTTGTTATTTTCAGAAAAAGTTGTCGTTCGTTAAAGAAAATGGGGGGGCAAACGAACTCGAATCACTTGTGTCACCTGCCGATATGATTGCCTAGAACTTCTGCACATATTTGTAAAATTTCGAGCGAAAAAATTTCACTTCGCATCCGACCATTTTGTTCGGCCTAGGGTTTCGGTCCTGGTTGTGAAAAAATACAACGTCCCGAAAATTTACGAGGGTGCCCTGTGCATCGTGGCGATCATGTCGGGGGGTCTCGAAGTGTAATTCGAGTCGTTTCGGCCGGGATCGGGGCACTTGTTATTTTCAGAAAAAGTTATCGTTCGTTAAAGAAAATGGGGGGGCAAACGAACTCGAAGAACTTCGTGTCACCTGCCGATATGATTGCCTAGAAGTTCTGCACATATTTGTAAAATTTCGAGCGAAAAAATTTCACTTCGCATCCGACCATTTTGTTCGGCCTAGGGTTTCGGTCCTGGTTGTGAAAAAATACAACGTCCCGAAAATTTACGAGGGTGCTCTGTGCATCGTGGCGATCATGTCGGGGGGTCTCGAAGTGTAATTCGAGTCGTTTCGGGCGGGATCGGGGCACTTGTTATTTTCAGAAAAAGTTATCGTTCGTTAAAGAAAATGGGGGGGCAAACGAACTCGAAGAACTTCGTGTCACCTGCCGATATGATTGCCTAGAAGTTCTGCACATATTTGTAAAATTTCGAGCGAAAAAATTTCACTTCGCATCCGACCATTTTGTTCGGCCTAGGGTTTCGGTCCTGGTTGTGAAAAAATACAACATCCCGAAAATTTACGAGGGTGGTCTGTGCATCGTGGCGATCATGTCGGGGGGTCTCGAAGTGTAATTCGAGTCGTTTCGGCCGGGATCGGGGCACTTGTTATTTTCAGAAAAAGTTATCGTTCGTTAAAGAAAATGGAGGGGGCAAACGAACTCCAATCACTTCGTGTCACCTGCCGATATGATTGCCTAGAAGTTCCGCACATGCTCGCAAAATTTCGAGCGAAAAAATTTCACTTCGCATCCGACCATTTTGTTCGGCCTAGGGTTTCGGTCTTGGTTGTGAAAAAATACAACGTCCCGAAAATTTACGAGGGTGCTCTGTGCATCGTGGCGATCATGTCGGGGGGTCTCGAAGTGTAATTCGAGTCGTTTCGGCCGGGATCGGGGCACTTGTTATTTTCAGAAAAAGTTATCGTTCGTTAAAGAAAATGGGGGGGCAAACGAACTCCAATCACTTCGTGTCACCTGCCGATATGATTGCCTAGAAGTTCCGCACATGCTCGCAAAATTTCGAGCGAAAAAATTTTACTTCGCATCCGACCATTTTGTTCGGCCTAGGGTTTCGGTCCTGGTTGTGAAAAAATACAACGTCCCGAAAATTTACGAGGGTGCTCTGTGCATCGTGGCGATCATGTCGGGGGGTCTCGAAGTGTAATTCGAGTCGTTTCGGCCGGGATCGGGGCACTTGTTATTTTCAGAAAAACTAATCGTTCGTTAAAGAAAATGGGGGGGCAAACGAACTCGAATAACTCCGTGTCACCTGCCGATATGATTGCCTAGAAGTTCTGCTCATTGTCGTAAAATTTCGAGCGAAAAAATTTCACTTCGCATCCGACCATTTTGTTCGGCCTAGGGTTTCGGTCCTGGTTGTGAAAAAATACAACGTCCCGAAAATTTACGAGGGTGCTCTGTGCATCGTGGCGATCATGTCGGGGGGTCTCGAAGTGTAATTCGAGTCGTTTCGGCCGGGATCGGGGCACCTTGTTATTTTCAGAAAAAGTTATCGTTCGTTAAAGAAAATGGGGGGGCAAACGAACTCGAATAACTTCGTGTCACCTGCCGATATGATTGCCTAGAAGTTCTGCACATTGTCGTAAAATTTCGAGCGAAAAAATTTCACTTCGCATCCGACCATTTTGGTCGGCCTAGGGTTTCGGTCCTGGTTGTGAAAAAATACAACGTCCCGAAAATTTACGAGGGTGCTCTGTGCATCGTGGCGATCATGTCGGGGGGTCTCGAAGTGTAATTCGAGTCGTTTCGGCCGGGATCGGGGCACTTGTTATTTTCAGAAAAAGTTATCGTTCGTTAAAGAAAATGGAGGGGCAAACGAACTCGAATAACTTCGTGTCACCTGCCGATATGATTGCCTAGAAGTTCCGCACATGCTCGCAAAATTTCGAGCGAAAAAATTTCACTTCGCATCCGACCATTTTGTTCGGCCTAGGGTTTCGGTCCTGGTTGTGAAAAAATACAACGTCCCGAAAATTTACGAGGGTGCTCTGTGCATCGTGGCGATCATGTCGAGGGGTCTCGAAGTGTAATTCGAGTCGTTTTGGCCGGGATCGGGGCACTTGTTATTTTCAGAAAAAGTTATCGTTCGTTAAAGAAAATGGGGGGGCAAACGAACTCCAATCACTTCGTGTCACCTGCCGATATGATTGCCTAGAAGTTCCGAACATGCTCGCAAAATTTCGAGCGAAAAAATTTCACTTCGCATCCGACCATTTTGTTCGGCCTAGGGTTTCGGTCCTGGTTGTGAAAAAATACAACGTCCCGAAAATTTACGAGGGTGCTCTGTGCATCATGGCGATCATGTCGGCGGGTCTCGAAGTGTAATTCGAGTCGTTTCGGCCGGGATCGGGGCACTTGTTATTTTCAGAAAAAGTTATCGTTCGTTAAAGAAAATGGGGGGGCAAACGAACTCGAATCACTTCGTGTCACCTGCCGATATGATTGCCTAGAAGTTCTGCACATATTTGTAAAATTTCGAGCGAAAAAATTTCACTTCGCATCCGACCATTTTGTTCGGCCTAGGGTTTCGGTCCTGGTTGTGAAAAAATACAACGTCCCGAAAATTTACGAGGGTGCTCTGTGCATCGTGGCGATCATGTCGAGGGGTCTCGAAGTGTAATTCGAGTCGTTTCGGCCGGGATCGGGGCTCTTGTTATTTTCAGAAAAAGTAATCGTTCGTTAAAGAAAATGGGGGGGCAAACGAACTCGAATAACTTCGTGTCACCTGCCGATATGATTGCCTAGAAGTTCTGCTCATTGTCGTAAAATTTCGAGCGAAAAAATTTCCCTTCGCATCCGACCATTTTGTTCGGCCTAAGGTTTCGGTCCTGGTTGTGAAAAAATACAACGTCCCGAAAATTTACGAGGGTGCTCTGTGCATCGTGGCGATCATGTCGGGGGGTCTCGAAGTGTAATTCGAGTCGTTTTGGCCGGGATCGGGGCACTTGTTATTTTCAGAAAAAGTTATCGTTCGTTAAAGAAAATGGGGGGGCAAACGAACTCCAATCACTTCGTGTCACCTGCCGATATGATTGCCTAGAAGTTCCGAACATGCTCGCAAAATTTCGAGCGAAAAAATTTCACTTCGCATCCGACCATTTTGTTCGGCCTAGGGTTTCGGTCCTGGTTGTGAAAAAATACAACGTCCCGAAAATTTACGAGGGTGCTCTGTGCATCGTGGCGATCATGTCGGCGGGTCTCGAAGTGTAATTCGAGTCGTTTCGGCCGGGATCGGGGCACTTGTTATTTTCAGAAAAAGTTATCGTTCGTTAAAGAAAATGGGGGGGCAAACGAACTCGAATCACTTCGTGTCACCTGCCGATATGATTGCCTAGAAGTTCTGCACATATTTGTAAAATTTCGAGCGAAAAAATTTCACTTCGCATCCGACCATTTTGTTCGGCCTAGGGTTTCGGTCCTGGTTGTGAAAAAATACAACGTCCCGAAAATTTACGAGGGTGCTCTGTGCATCGTGGCGATCATGTCGGGGGGTCTCGAAGTGTAATTCGAGTCGTTTCGGCCGGGATCGGGGCACTTGTTATTTTCAGAAAAAGTTATCGTTCGTTAAAGAAAATGGGGGGGCAAACGAACTCGAATCACTTCGTGTCACCTGCCGATATGATTGCCTAGAAGGTCTGCACATATTTGTAAAATTTCGAGCGAAAAAATTTCACTTCGCATCCGACCATTTTGTTCGGCCTAGGGTTTCGGTCCTGGTTGTGAAAAAATACAACGTCCCGTAAATTTACGAGGGTGCTCTGTGCATCGTGGCGATCATGTCGGCGGGTCTCGAAGTGTAATTCGAGTCGTTTCGGCCGGGATCGGGGCACTTGTTTTTTTCAGAAAAAGTTATCGTTCGTTAAAGAAAATGGGGGGGCAAACGAACTCCAATCACTTCGTGTCACCTGCCGATATGATTGCCTAGAAGTTCCGAACATGCTCGCAAAATTTCGAGCGAAAAAATTTCACTTCGCATCCGACCATTTTGTTCGGCCTAGGGTTTCGGTCCTGGTTGTGAAAAAATACAACGTCCCGAAAATTTACGAGGGTGCTCTGTGCATCGTGGCGATCATGTCGGCGGGTCTCGAAGTGTAATTCGAGTCGTTTCGGCCGGGATCGGGGCACTTGTTATTTTCAGAAAAAGTTATCGTTCGTTAAAGAAAATGAGGGGGCAAACGAACTCCAATCACTTCGTGTCACCTGCCGATATGATTGCCTAGAAGTTCCGCACATGCTCGCAAAATTTCGAGCGAAAAAATTTCACTTCGCATCCGACCATTTTGTTCGGCCTAGGGTTTCGGTCCTGGTTGTGAAAAAATACAACGTCCCGAAAATTTACGAGGGTGCTCTGTGCATCGTGGCGATCATGTCGGCGGGTCTCGAAGTGTAATTCGAGTCGTTTCGGCCGGGATCGGGGCACTTGTTATTTTCAGAAAAAGTTATCGTTCGTTAAAGAAAATGGGGGGGCAAACGAACTCGAATAACTTCGTGTTACCTGCCGATATGATTGCCTAGAAGTTCTGCACATGGTCGTAAAATTTCGAGCGAAAAAATTTCACTTCGCATCCGACCATTTTGTTCGGCCTAGGGTTTCGGTCCTGGTTGTGAAAAAATACAACGTCCCGAAAATTTACGAGGGTGCTCTGTGCATCGTGGCGATCATGTCGGGGGGTCTCGAAGTGTAATTCGAGTCGTTTCGGCCGGGATCGGGGCACTTGTTTTTTTCAGAAAAAGTTATCGTTCGTTAAAGAAAATGGGGGGGCAAACGAACTCCAATCACTTCGTGTCACCTGCCGATATGATTGCCTAGAAGTTCCGAACATGCTCGCAAAATTTCGAGCGAAAAAATTTCACTTCGCATCCGACCATTTTGTTCGGCCTAGGGTTTCGGTCCTGGTTGTGAAAAAATACAACGTCCCGAAAATTTACGAGGGTGCTCTGTGCATAGTGGCGATCATGTCGGCGGGTCTCGAATTGTAATTCGAGTCGTTTCGGCCGGGATCGGGGCACTTGTTATTTTCAGAAAAAGTTATCGTTCGTTAAAGAAAATGGGGGGGCAAACGAACTCGAATCACTTCGTGTCACCTGCCGATATGATTGCCTAGAAGGTCTGCACATATTTGTAAAATTTCGAGCGAAAAAATTTCACTTCGCATCCGACCATTTTGTTCGGCCTAGGGTTTCGGTCCTGGTTGTGAAAAAATACAACGTCCCGAAAATTTACGAGGGTGCTCTGTGCATCGTGGCGATCATGTCGGGGGGTCTCGAAGTGTAATTCGAGCCGTTTCGGCCGGGATCGGGGCACTTGTTATTTTCAGAAAAAGTTATCGTTCGATAAAGAAAATGGGGGGGCAAACGAACTCGAATCACTTCGTGTCACCTGCCGATATATGATTGCCTAGAAGTTCCGCACATGGTCGTAAAATTTCGAGCGAAAAAATTTCCCTTCGCATCCGACCATTTTGTTCGGCCTAGGGTTTCGGTCCTGGTTGTGAAAAAATACAACGTCCCGAAAATTTACGAGGGTGCTCTGTGCATCGTGGCGATCATGTCGGGGGGTCTCGAAGTGTAATTCGAGTCGTTTCGGCCGGGATCGGGGCACTTGTTATTTTCAGAAAAAGTTATCGTTCGTTAAAGAAAATGGGGGGGCAAACGAACTCGAATAACTTCGTGTCACCTGCCGATATGATTGCCTAGAAGTTCCGCACATGGTCGTAAAATTTCGAGCGAAAAAATTTCCCTTCGCATCCGACCATTTTGTTCGGCCTAGGGTTTCGGTCCTGGTTGTGAAAAAATACAACGTCCCGAAAATTTACGAGGGTGCTCTGTGCATCGTGGCGATCATGTCGGCGGGTCTCGAAGTGTAATTCGAGTCGTTTCGGCCGGGATCGGGGCACTTGTTATTTTCAGAAAAAGTTATCGTTCGTTAAAGAAAATGGGGGGGCAAACGAACTCCAATCACTTCGTGTCACCTGCCGATATGATTGCCTAGAAGTTCCGCACATGCTCGCAAAATTTCGAGCGAAAAAATTTCACTTCGCATCCGACCATTTTGTTCGGCCTAGGGTTTCGGTCCTGGTTGTGAAAAAATACAACGTCCCCAAAATTTACGAGGGTGCTCTGTGCATCGTGGCGATCATGTCGGGGGGTCTCGAAGTGTAATTCGAGTCGTTTCGGGCGGGATCGGGGCACCTGTTATTTTCAGAAAAAGTTATCGTTCGTTAAAGAAAATGGGGGGGGGCAAACGAACTCGAATCACTTCGTGTCACCTGCCGATATGATTGCCTAGAAGTTCCGCACATGCTCGCAAAATTTCGAGCGAAAAAATTTCACTTCGCATCCGACCATTTTGTTCGGCCTAGGGTTTCGGTCCTGGTTGTGAAAAAATACAACGTCCCGAAAATTTACGAGGGTGCTCTGTGCATCGTGGCGATCATGTCGGCGGGTCTCGAAGTGTAATTCGAGTCGTTTCGGCCGGGATCGGGGCACTTGTTATTTTCAGAAAAAGTTATCGTTCGTTAAAGAAAATGGGGGGGCAAACGAACTCGAATCACTTCGTGTCACCTGCCGATATGATTGCCTAGAAGTTCTCCACATATTTGTAAAATTTCGAGCGAAAAAATTTCACTTCGCATCCGACCATTTTTTTCGGCCTAGGGTTTCGGTCCTGGTTGTGAAAAAATACAACGTCCCGAAAATTTACGAGGGTGCTCTGTGCATCGTGGCGATCATGTCGGGGGGTCTCGAAGTGTAATTCGAGTCGTTTCGGCCGGGATCGGGGCACTTGTTATTTTCAGAAAAAGTTATCGTTCGTTAAAGAAAATGGGGGGGCAAACGAACTCGAATATCTTCGTGTCACCTGCCGATATGATTGCCTAGAAGTTCCGAACATGCTCGCAAAATTTCGAGCGAAAAAATTTCACTTCGCATCCGACCATTTTGTTCGGCCTAGGGTTTCGGTCCTGGTTGTGAAAAAATACAACGTCCCGAAAATTTACGAGGGTGCTCTGTGCATCGTGGCGATCATGTCGGCAGGTCTTGAAGTGTAATTCGAGTCGTTTCGGCCGGGATCGGGGCACTTGTTATTTTCAGAAAAAGTTATCGTTCGTTAAAGAAAATGGGGGGGCAAACGAACTCGAATCACTTCGTGTCACCTGCGATATGATTGCCTAGAAGTTCTGCACATATTTGGAAAATTTCGAGCGAAAAAATTTCACTTCGCATCCGACCATTTTGTTCGGCCTAGGGTTTCGGTCCTGGTTGTGAAAAAATACAACGTCCCGAAAATTTACGAGGGTGCCCTGTGCATCGTGGCGATCATGTCGGGGGGTCTCGAAGTGTAATTCGAGTCGTTTCGGCCGGGATCGGGGCACTTGTTATTTTCAGAAAAAGTTATGGTTCGTTAAAGAAAATGGGGGGGCAAACGAACTCCAATCACTTCGTGTCACCTGCCGATATGATTGCCTAGAAGTTCTGCACATATTTGTAAAATTTCGAGCGAAAAAATTTCACTTCGCATCCGACCATTTTGTTCGGCCTAGGGTTTCGGTCCTGGTTGTGAAAAAATACAACGTCCCGAAAATTTACGAGGGTGCTCTGTGCATCGTGGCGATCATGTCGGCGGGTCTCGAAGTGTAATTCGAGTCGTTTCGGCCGGGATCGGGGCACTTGTTATTTTCAGAAAAAGTTATCGTTCGTTAAAGAAAATGGGGGGGCAAACGAACTCCAATCACTTCGTGTCACCTGCCGATATGATTGCCTAGAAGTTCCGCACATGCTCGCAAAATTTCGAGCGAAAAAATTTCACTTCGCATCCGACCATTTTGTTCGGCCTAGGGTTTCGGTCCTGGTTGTGAAAAAATACAACGTCCCGAAAATTTACGAGGGTGCTCTGTGCATCGTGGCGATCATGTCGGCGGGTCTCGAAGTGTAATTCGAGTCGTTTCGGCCGGGATCGGGGCACTTGTTATTTTTCAGAAAAAGTTATCGTTCGTTAAAGAAAATGGGGGGGCAAACGAACTCGAATCACTTCGTGTCACCTGCCGATATGATTGCCTAGAAGTTCTGCACATATTTGTAAAATTTCGAGCGAAAAAATTTCACTTCGCATCCGACCATTTTGTTCGGCCTAGGGTTTCGGTCCTGGTTGTGAAAAAATACAACGTCCCGAAAATTTACGAGGGTGCTCTGTGCATCGTGGCGATCATGTCGGGGGGTCTCGAAGTGTAATTCGAGTCGTTTCGTCCGGGATCGGGGCACTTGTTATTTTCAGAAAAAGTTATCGTTCGTTAAAGAAAATGGGGGGGCAAACGAACTCGAATCACTTCGTGTCACCTGCCGATATGATTGCCTAGAAGTTCTGCACATATTTGTAAAATTTCGAGCGAAAAAATTTCACTTCGCATCCGACCATTTTGTTTGGCCTAGGATTTCGGTCCTGGTTGTGAAAAAATACAACGTCCCGAAAATTTACGAGGGTGCTCTGTGCATCGTGGCGATCATGTCGGCGGGTCTCGAAGTGTAATTCGAGTCGTTTCGGCCGGGATCGGGGCACTTGTTATTTTCAGAAAAAGTTATCGTTCGTTAAAGAAAATGGGGGGGCAAACGAACTCCAATCACTTCGTGTCACCTGCCGATATGATTGCCTAGAAGTTCCGCACATGCTCGCAAAATTTCGAGCGAAAAAATTTCACTTCGCATCCGACCATTTTGTTCGGCCTAGGGTTTCGGTCCTGGTTGTGAAAAAATACAACGTCCCCAAAATTTACGAGGGTGCTCTGTGCATCGTGGCGATCATGTCGGCGGGTCTCGAAGTGTAATTCGAGTCGTTTCGGCCGGGATCGGGGCACTTGTTATTTTCAGAAAAAGTTATCGTTCGTTAAAGAAAATGGGGGGGGGCAAACGAACTCGAATCACTTCGTGTCACCTGCCGATATGATTGCCTAGAAGTTCTGCACATATTTGTAAAATTTCGAGCGAAAAAATTTCACTTCGCATCCGACCATTTTGTTCGGCCTAGGGTTTCGGTCCTGGTTGTGAAAAAATACAACGTCCCGAAAATTTACGAGGGTGCTCTATGCATCGTGGCGATCATGTCGGCAGGTCTTGAAGTGTAATTCGAGTCGTTTCGGCCGGGATCGGGGCACTTGTTATTTTCAGAAAAAGTTATCGTTCGTTAAAGAAAATGGGGGGGCAAACGAACTCGAATCACTTCGTGTCACCTGCGATATGATTGCCTAGAAGTTCTGCACATATTTGGAAAATTTCGAGCGAAAAAATTTCACTTCGCATCCGACCATTTTGTTCGGCCTAGGGTTTCGGTCCTGGTTGTGAAAAAATACAACGTCCCGAAAATTTATGAGGGTGCCCTGTGCATCGTGGCGATCATGTCGGCGGGTCTCGAAGTGTAATTCGAGTCGTTTCGGCCGGGATCGGGGCACTTGTTATTTTCAGAAAAAGTTATGGTTCGTTAAAGAAAATGGGGGGGCAAACGAACTCGAATCACTTCGTGTCACCTGCCGATATGATTGCCTAGAAGTTCTGCACATATTTGTAAAATTTCGAGCGAAAAAATTTCACTTCGCATCCGACCATTTTGTTCGGCCTAGGGTTTCGGTCCTGGTTGTGAAAAAATACAACGTCCCGAAAATTTACGAGGGTGCTCTGTGCATCGTGGCGATCATGTCGGGGGGTCTCGAAGTGTAATTCGAGTCGTTTCGGCCGGGATCGGGGCACTTGTTATTTTCAGAAAAGGTTATCGTTCGTTAAAGAAAATGGGGGGGCAAACGAACTCCAATCACTTCGTGTCACCTGCCGATATGATTGCCTAGAAGTTCCGCACATGCTCGCAAAATTTCGAGCGAAAAAATTTCACTTCGCATCCGACCATTTTGTTCGGCCTAGGGTTTCGGTCCTGGTTGTGAAAAAATACAACGTCCCCAAAATTTACAAGGGTGCTCTGTGCATCGTGGCGATCATGTCGGCGGGTCTCGAAGTGTAATTCGAGTCGTTTCGGCCGGGATCGGGGCACTTGTTATTTTCAGAAAAAGTTATCGTTCGTTAAAGAAAATGGGGGGGCAAACGAACTCGAATCACTTCGTGTCACCTGCCGATATGATTGCCTAGAAGTTCTCCACATATTTGTAAAATTTCGAGCGAAAAAATTTCACTTCGCATCCGACCATTTTGTTCGGCCTAGGGTTTCGGTCCTGGTTGTGAAAAAATACAACGTCCCGAAAATTTACGAGGGTGCTCTGTGCATCGTGGCGATCATGTCGGGGGGTCTCGAAGTGTAATTCGAGTCGTTTCGGCCGGGATCGGGGCACTTGTTATTTTCAGAAAAAGTTATCGTTCGTTAAAGAAAATGGGGGGGCAAACGAACTCGAATATCTTCGTGTCACCTGCCGATATGATTGCCTAGAAGTTCCGAACATGCTCGCAAAATTTCGAGCGAAAAAATTTCACTTCGCATCCGACCATTTTGTTCGGCCTAGGGTTTCGGTCCTGGTTGTGAAAAAATACAACGTCCCCAAAATTTACGAGGGTGCTCTGTGCATCGTGGCGATCATGTCGGCGGGTCTCGAAGTGTAATTCGAGTCGTTTCGGCCGGGATCGGGGCACTTGTTATTTTCAGAAAAAGTTATCGTTCGTTAAAGAAAATGGGGGGGGCAAACGAACTCGAATAACTTCGTGTCACCTGCGATATGATTGCCTAGAAGTTCTGCACATATTTGTAAAATTTCGAGCGAAAAAATTTCACTTCGCATCCGACCATTTTGTTCGGCCTAGGGTTTCGGTCCTGGTTGTGAAAAAATACAACGTCCCGAAAATTTACGAGGGTGCCCTGTGCATCGTGGCGATCATGTCGGGGGGTCTCGAAGTGTAATTCGAGTCGTTTCGGCCGGGATCGGGGCACTTGTTATTTTCAGAAAAAGTTATCGTTCGTTAAAGAAAATGGGGGGGCAAACGAACTCGAATCACTTCGTGTCACCTGCCGATATGATTGCCTAGAAGTTCTGCACATATTTGTAAAATTTCGAGCGAAAAAATTTCACTTCGCATCCGACCATTTTGTTCGGCCTAGGGTTTCGGTCCTGGTTGTGAAAAAATACAACGTCCCGAAAATTTACGAGGGTGCTCTGTGCATCGTGGCGATCATGTCGGGGGGTCTCGAAGTGTAATTCGAGTCGTTTCGGCCGGGATCGGGGCACTTGTTATTTTCAGAAAAAGTTATCGTTCGTTAAAGAAAATGGGGGGGCAAACGAACTCGAATCACTTCGTGTCACCTGCCGATATGATTGCCTAGAAGTTCTGCACATATTTGTAAAATTTCGAGCGAAAAAATTTCACTTCGCATCCGACCATTTTGTTCGGCCTAGGATTTCGGTCCTGGTTGTGAAAAAATACAACGTCCCGAAAATTTACGAGGGTGCTCTGTGCATCGTGGCGATCATGTCGGCGGGTCTCGAAGTGTAATTCGAGTCGTTTCGGCCGGGATCGGGGCACTTGTTATTTTCAGAAAAAGTTATCGTTCGTTAAAGAAAATGGGGGGGCAAACGAACTCCAATCACTTCGTGTCACCTGCCGATATGATTGCCTAGAAGTTCCGCACATGCTCGCAAAATTTCGAGCGAAAAAATTTCACTTCGCATCCGACCATTTTGTTCGGCCTAGGGTTTCGGTCCTGGTTGTGAAAAAATACAACGTCCCGAAAATTTACGAGGGTGCTCTGTGCATCGTGGCGATGATGTCGGCGGGTCTCGAAGTGTAATTCGAGTCGTTTCGGCCGGGATCGGGGCACTTGTTATTTTCAGAAAAAGTTATCGTTCGTTAAAGAAAATGGGGGGGGCAAACGAACTCGAATCACTTCGTGTCACCTGCCGATATGATTGCCTAGAAGTTCTGCACATATTTGTAAAATTTCGAGCGAAAAAATTTCACTTCGCATCCGACCATTTTGTTCGGCCTAGGGTTTCGGTCCTGGTTGTGAAAAAATACAACGTCCCGAAAATTTACGAGGGTGCTCTGTGCATCGTGGCGATCATGTCGGCGGGTCTCGAAGTGTAATTCGAGTCGTTTCGGCCGGGATCGGGGCACTTGTTATTTTCAGAAAAAGTTATCGTTCGTTAAAGAAAATGGGGGGGCAAACGAACTCCAATCACTTCGTGTCACCTGCCGATATGATTGCCTAGAAGTTCCGCACATGCTCGCAAAATTTCGAGCGAAAAAATTTCACTTCGCATCCGACCATTTGGTTCGGCCTAGGGTTTCGGTCCTGGTTGTGAAAAAATACAACGTCCCGAAAATTTACGAGGGTGCCCTGTGCATCGTGGCGATCATGTCGGCGGGTCTCGAAGTGTAATTCGAGTCGTTTCGGCCGGGATCGGGGCACTTGTTATTTTCAGAAAAAGTTATCGTTCGTTAAAGAAAATGGGGGGGCAAACGAACTCGAATCACTTCGTGTCACCTGCCGATATGATTGCCTAGAAGTTCTGCACATATTTGTAAAATTTCGAGCGAAAAAATTTCACTTCGCATCCGACCATTTTGTTCGGCCTAGGGTTTCGGTCCTGGTTGTGAAAAAATACAACGTCCCGAAAATTTACGAGGGTGCTCTGTGCATCGTGGCGATCATGTCGGGGGGTCTCGAAGTGTAATTCGAGTCGTTTCGGCCGGGATCGGGGCACTTGTTATTTTCAGAAAAGGTTATCGTTCGTTAAAGAAAATGGGGGGGCAAACGAACTCCAATCACTTCGTGTCACCTGCCGATATGATTGCCTAGAAGTTCCGCACATGCTCGCAAAATTTCGAGCGAAAAAATTTCACTTCGCATCCGACCATTTTGTTCGGCCTAGGGTTTCGGTCCTGGTTGTGAAAAAATACAACGTCCCCAAAATTTACGAGGGTGCTCTGTGCATCGTGGCGATCATGTCGGCGGGTCTCGAAGTGTAATTCGAGTCGTTTCGGCCGGGATCGGGGCACTTGTTATTTTCAGAAAAAGTTATCGTTCGTTAAAGAAAATGGGGGGGCAAACGAACTCGAATCACTTCGTGTCACCTGCCGATATGATTGCCTAGAAGTTCTCCACATATTTGTAAAATTTCGAGCGAAAAAATTTCACTTCGCATCCGACCATTTTGTTCGGCCTAGGGTTTCGGTCCTGGTTGTGAAAAAATACAACGTCCAGAAAATTTACGAGGGTGCTCTGTGCATCGTGACGATCATGTCGGGGGGTCTCGAAGTGTAATTCGAGTCGTTTCGGCCGGGATCGGGGCACTTGTTATTTTCAGAAAAAGTTATCGTTCGTTATAGAAAATGGGGGGGCAAACGAACTCGAATATCTTCGTGTCACCTGCCGATATGATTGCCTAGAAGTTCCGAACATGCTCGCAAAATTTCGAGCGAAAAAATTTCACTTCGCATCCGACCATTTTGTTCGGCCTAGGGTTTCGGTCCTGGTTGTGAAAAAATACAACGTCCCCAAAATTTACGAGGGTGCTCTGTGCATCGTGGCGATCATGTCGGCGGGTCTCGAAGTGTAATTCGAGTCGTTTCGGCCGGGATCGGGGCACTTGTTATTTTCAGAAAAAGTTATCGTTCGTTAAAGAAAATGGGGGGGGGCAAACGAACTCGAATCACTTCGTGTCACCTGCGATATGATTGCCTAGAAGTTCTGCACATATTTGTAAAATTTCGAGCGAAAAAATTTCACTTCGCATCCGACCATTTTGTTCGGCCTAGGGTTTCGGTCCTGGTTGTGAAAAAATACAACGTCCCGAAAATTTACGAGGGTGCCCTGTGCATCGTGGCGATCATGTCGGTTGGTCTCGAAGTGTAATTCGAGTCGTTTCGGCCGGGATCGGGGCACTTGTTATTTTCAGAAAAAGTTATCGTTCGTTAAAGAAAATGGGGGGGCAAACGAACTCGAATCACTTCGTGTCACCTGCCGATATGATTGCCTAGAAGTTCTGCACATATTTGTAAAATTTCGAGCGAAAAAATTTCACTTCGCATCCGACCATTTTGTTCGGCCTAGGGTTTCGGTCCTGGTTGTGAAAAAATACAACGTCCCGAAAATTTACGAGGGTGCTCTGTGCATCGTGGCGATCATGTCGGCGGGTCTCGAAGTGTAATTCGAGTCGTTTCGGGCGGGATCGGGGCACTTGTTATTTTCAGAAAAAGGTATCGTTCGTTAAAGAAAAAGGGGGGGCAAACGAACTCCAATCACTTCGTGTCACCTGCCGATATGATTGCCTAGAAGTTCCGCACATGCTCGCAAAATTTCGAGCGAAAAAATTTCACTTCGCATCCGACCATTTTGTTCGGCCTAGGGTTTCGGTCCTGGTTGTGAAAAAATACAACGTCCCCAAAATTTACGAGGGTGCTCTGTGCATCGTGGCGATCATGTCGGGGGGTCTCGAAGTGTAATTCGATTCGTTTCGGCCGGGATCGGGGCACTTGCTATTTTCAAAAAAAGTAATCGTTCGTTAAAGAAAATGGGGGG
This sequence comes from Corylus avellana, assembly GCF_965113065.1. Classification (NCBI taxonomy): domain Eukaryota; kingdom Viridiplantae; phylum Streptophyta; class Magnoliopsida; order Fagales; family Betulaceae; genus Corylus; species Corylus avellana. The sequence goes on along the minus strand of NC_142499.1, from coordinate 11,793,633 downwards.
GCAAACGAACTCCAATCACTTCGTGTCACCTGCCGATATGATTGCCTAGAAGTTCCGAACATGCTCGCAAAATTTCGAGCGAAAAAATTTCACTTCGCATCCGACCATTTTGTTCGGCCTAGGGTTTCGGTCCTGGTTGTGAAAAAATACAATGTCCCGAAAATTTACGAGGGTGCCCTGTGCATCGTGGCGATCATGTCGGGGGGTCTCGAAGTGTAATTCGAGTCGTTTCGGCCTGGATCGGGGCACTTGTTATTTTCAGAAAAAGTTATCGTTCGATAAAGAAAATGGGGGGGCAAACGAACTCGAATAACTTCGTGTCACCTGCCGATATGATTGCCTAGAAGTTCTGTACATGGTCGTAAAATTTCGAGCGAAAAAATTTCACTTCGCATCCGACCATTTTGTTCGGCCTAGGGTTTCGGTCCTGGTTGTGAAAAAATACAACGTCCCGAAAATTTACGAGGATGCCCTGTGCATCGTGGCGATCATGTCGGGGGGTCTCGAAGTGTAATTCGAGTCGTTTCGGCCGGGATCGGGGCACTTGTTATTTTCAGAAAAAGTTATCGTTCGTTAAAGAAAATGGGGGGGCAAACGAACTCCAATCACTTCGTGTCACCTGCCGATATGATTGCCTAGAAGTTCCGAACATGCTCGCAAAATTTCGAGCGAAAAAATTTCACTTCGCATCCGACCATTTAGTTCGGCCTAGGGTTTCGGTGCTGGTTGTGAAAAAATACAACGTCCCGAAAATTTACGAGGGTGCTCTGTGCATCGTGGCGATCATGTCGGCGGGTCTCGAAGTGTAATTCGAGTCGTTTCGGCCGGGATCAGGGCACTTGTTATTTTCAGAAAAAGTTATCGTTCGTTAAAGAAAATGGGGGGGCAAACGAACTCCAATCACTTCGTGTCACCTGCCGATATGATTGCCTAGAAGTTCCGCACATGCTCGCAAAATTTCGAGCGAAAAAATTTAACTTCGCATCCGACCATTTTGTTCGGCCTAGGGTTTCGGTCCTGGTTGTGAAAAAATACAACGTCCCGAAAATTTACGAGGGTGCTCTGTGCATCGTGGCGATCATGTCGGCGGGTCTCGAAGTGTAATTCGAGTCGTTTCGGCCGGGATCGGGGCACTTGTTATTTTCAGAAAAAGTTATCGTTCGTTAAAGAAAATGGGGGGTCAAACGAACTCGAATCACTTCGTGTCACCTGCCGATATGATTGCCTAGAAGTTCTGCACATATTTGTAAAATTTCGAGCGAAAAAATTTCACTTCGCATCCGACCATTTTGTTCGGCCTAGGGTTTCGGTCCTGGTTGTGAAAAAATACAACGTCCCGAAAATTTACGAGGGTGCCCTGTGCATCGTGGCGATCATGTCGGTGGGTCTCGAAGTGTAATTCGAGTCGTTTCGGCCGGGATCGGGGCACTTGTTATTTTCAGAAAAAGTTATCGTTCGATAAAGAAAATGGGGGGGCAAACGAACTCGAATAACTTCGTGTCACCTGCCGATATGATTGCCTAGAAGTTCTGTACATGGTCGTAAAATTTCGAGCGAAAAAATTTCACTTCGCATCCGACCATTTTGTTCGGCCTAGGGTTTCGGTCCTGGTTGTGAAAAAATACAACGTCCCGAAAATTTACGAGGGTGCTCTGTGCATCGTGGCGATCATGTCGGGGGGTCTCGAAGTGTAATTCGAGTCGTTTCGGCCGGGATCGGGGCACTTGTTATTTTCAGAAAAAGTTATCGTTCGATAAAGAAAATGGGGGGGCAAACGAACTCGAATATCTTCGTGTCACCTGCCGATATGATTGCCTAGAAGTTCCGAACATGCTCGCAAAATTTCGAGCGAAAAAATTTCACTTCGCATCCGACCATTTTGTTCGGCCTAGGGTTTCGGTCCTGGTTGTGAAAAAATACAACGTCCCCAAAATTTACGAGGGTGCTCTGTGCATCGTGGCGATCATGTCGGCGGGTCTCGAAGTGTAATTCGAGTCGTTTCGGCCGGGAGCGGGGCACTTGTTATTTTCAGAAAAAGTTATCGTTCGTTAAAGAAAATGGGGGGGCAAACGAACTCGAATCACTTCGTGTCACCTGCGATATGATTGCCTAGAAGTTCTGCACATATTTGTAAAATTTCGAGCGAAAAAATTTCACTTCGCATCCGACCATTTTGTTCGGCCTAGGGTTTCGGTCCTGGTTGTGAAAAAATACAACGTCCCGAAAATTTACGAGGGTGCCCTGTGCATCGTGGCGATCATGTCGGGGGGTCTCGAAGTGTAATTCGAGTCGTTTCGGCCGGGATCGGGGCACTTGTTATTTTCAGAAAAAGTTATCGTTCGTTAAAGAAAATGGGGGGGCAAACGAACTCGAATATCTTCGTGTCACCTGCCGATATGATTGCCTAGAAGTTCCGAACATGCTCGCAAAATTTCGAGCGAAAAAATTTCACTTCGCATCCGACCATTTTGTTCGGCCTAGGGTTTCGGTCCTGGTTGTGAAAAAATACAACGTCCCCAAAATTTACGAGGGTGCTCTGTGCATCGTGGCGATCATGTCGGCGGGTCTCGAAGTGTAATTCGAGTCGTTTCGGCCGGGATCGGGGCACTTGTTATTTTCAGAAAAAGTTATCGTTCGTTAAAGAAAATGGGGGGGGCAAACGAACTCGAATCACTTCGTGTCACCTGCGATATGATTGCCTAGAAGTTCTGCACATATTTGTAAAATTTCGAGCGAAAAAATTTCACTTCGCATCCGACCATTTTGTTCGGCCTAGGGTTTCGGTCCTGGTTGTGAAAAAATACAACGTCCCGAAAATTTACGAGGGTGCCCTGTGCATCGTGGCGATCATGTCGGGGGGTCTCGAAGTGTAATTCGAGTCGTTTCGGCCGGGATCGGGGCACTTGTTATTTTCAGAAAAAGTTATCGTTCGTTAAAGAAAATGGGGGGGCAAACGAACTCGAATCACTTCGTGTCACCTGCCGATATGATTGCCTAGAAGTTCTGCACATATTTGTAAAATTTCGAGCGAAAAAATTTCACTTCGCATCCGACCATTTTGTTCGGCCTAGGGTTTCGGTCCTGGTTGTGAAAAAATACAACGTCCCGAAAATTTACGAGGGTGCTCTGTGCATCGTGGCGATCATGTCGGCGGGTCTCGAAGTGTAATTCGAGTCGTTTCGGCCGGGATCGGGGCACTTGTTATTTTCAGAAAAAGTTATCGTTCGTTAAAGAAAAAGGGGGGGCAAACGAACTCCAATCACTTCGTGTCACCTGCCGATATGATTGCCTAGAAGTTCCGCACATGCTCGCAAAATTTCGAGCGAAAAAATTTCACTTCGCATCCGACCATTTTGTTCGGCCTAGGGTTTCGGTCCTGGTTGTGAAAAAATACAACGTCCCCAAAATTTACGAGGGTGCTCTGTGCATCGTGGCGATCATGTCGGGGGGTCTCGAAGTGTAATTCGAGTCGTTTCGGCCGGGATCGGGGCACTTGTTATTTTCAGAAAAAGTTATCGTTCGATAAAGAAAATGGGGGGGCAAACGAACTCGAATAACTTCGTGTCACCTGCCGATATGATTGCCTAGAAGTTCTGTACATGGTCGTAAAATTTCGAGCGAAAAAATTTCACTTCGCATCCGACCATTTTGTTCGGCCTAGGGTTTCGGTCCTGGTTGTGAAAAAATACAACGTCCCGAAAATTTACGAGGGTGCTCTGTGCATCGTGGCGATCATGTCGGCGGGTCTCGAAGTGTAATTCGAGTCGTTTCGGCCGGGATCGGGGCACTTGTTATTTTCAGAAAAAGTTATCGTTCGTTAAAGAAAATGGGGGGGCAAACGAACTCCAATCACTTCGTGTCACCTGCCGATATGATTGCCTAGAAGTTCCGAACATGCTCGCAAAATTTCGAGCGAAAAAATTTCACTTCGCATCCGACCATTTAGTTCGGCCTAGGGTTTCGGTGCTGGTTGTGAAAAAATACAACGTCCCGAAAATTTACGAGGGTGCTCTGTGCATCGTGGCGATCATGTCGGCGGGTCTCGAAGTGTAATTCGAGTCGTTTCGGCCGGGATCAGGGCACTGGTTATTTTCAGAAAAAGTTATCGTTCGTTAAAGAAAATGGGGGGGCAAACGAACTCCAATCACTTCGTGTCACCTGCCGATATGATTGCCTAGAAGTTCCGCACATGCTCGCAAAATTTCGAGCGAAAAAATTTAACTTCGCATCCGACCATTTTGTTCGGCCTAGGGTTTCGGTCCTGGTTGTGAAAAAATACAACGTCCCGAAAATTTACGAGGGTGCTCTGTGCATCGTGGCGATCATGTCGGCGGGTCTCGAAGTGTAATTCGAGTCGTTTCGGCCGGGATCGGGGCACTTGTTATTTTCAGAAAAAGTTATCGTTCGTTAAAGAAAATGGGGGGTCAAACGAACTCGAATCACTTCGTGTCACCTGCCGATATGATTGCCTAGAAGTTCTGCACATATTTGTAAAATTTCGAGCGAAAAAATTTCACTTCGCATCCGACCATTTTGTTCGGCCTAGGGTTTCGGTCCTGGTTGTGAAAAAATACAACGTCCCGAAAATTTACGAGGGTGCCCTGTGCATCGTGGCGATCATGTCGGGGGGTCTCGAAGTGTAATTCGAGTCGTTTCGGCCGGGATCGGGGCACTTGTTATTTTCAGAAAAAGTTATCGTTCGATAAAGAAAATGGGGGGGCAAACGAACTCGAATAACTTCGTGTCACCTGCCGATATGATTGCCTAGAAGTTCTGTACATGGTCGTAAAATTTCGAGCGAAAAAATTTCACTTCGCATCCGACCATTTTGTTCGGCCTAGGGTTTCGGTCCTGGTTGTGAAAAAATACAACGTCCCGAAAATTTACGAGGGTGCTCTGTGCATCGTGGCGATCATGTCGGGGGGTCTCGAAGTGTAATTCGAGTCGTTTCGGCCGGGATCGGGGCACTTGTTATTTTCAGAAAAAGTTATCGTTCGATAAAGAAAATGGGGGGGCAAACGAACTCGAATATCTTCGTGTCACCTGCCGATATGATTGCCTAGAAGTTCCGAACATGCTCGCAAAATTTCGAGCGAAAAAATTTCACTTCGCATCCGACCATTTTGTTCGGCCTAGGGTTTCGGTCCTGGTTGTGAAAAAATACAACGTCCCCAAAATTTACGAGGGTGCTCTGTGCATCGTGGCGATCATGTCGGCGGGTCTCGAAGTGTAATTCGAGTCGTTTCGGCCGGGAGCGGGGCACTTGTTATTTTCAGAAAAAGTTATCGTTCGTTAAAGAAAATGGGGGGGCAAACGAACTCGAATCACTTCGTGTCACCTGCGATATGATTGCCTAGAAGTTCTGCACATATTTGTAAAATTTCGAGCGAAAAAATTTCACTTCGCATCCGACCATTTTGTTCGGCCTAGGGTTTCGGTCCTGGTTGTGAAAAAATACAACGTCCCGAAAATTTACGAGGGTGCCCTGTGCATCGTGGCGATCATGTCGGGGGGTCTCGAAGTGTAATTCGAGTCGTTTCGGCCGGGATCGGGGCACTTGTTATTTTCAGAAAAAGTTATCGTTCGTTAAAGAAAATGGGGGGGGCAAACGAACTCGAATCACTTCGTGTCACCTGCCGATATGATTGCCTAGAAGTTCTGCACATATTTGTAAAATTTCGAGCGAAAAAATTTCACTTCGCATCCGACCATTTTGTTCGGCCTAGGGTTTCGGTCCTGGTTGTGAAAAAATACAACGTCCCGAAAATTGACGAGGGTGCTCTGTGCATCGTGGCGATCATGTCGGCGGGTCTCGAAGTGTAATTCGAGTCGTTTCGGCCGGGATCGGGGCACTTGTTATTTTCAGAAAAAGTTATCGTTCGTTAAAGAAAATGGGGGGGCAAACGAACTCCAATCACTTCGTGTCACCTGCCGATATGATTGCCTAGAAGTTCCGCACATGCTCGCAAAATTTCGAGCGAAAAAATTTCACTTCGCATCCGACCATTTTGTTCGGCCTAGGGTTTCGGTCCTGGTTGTGAAAAAATACAACGTCCCGAAAATTTACGAGGGTGCTCTGTGCATCGTGGCGATCATGTCGGGGGGTCTCGAAGTGTAATTCGAGTCGTTTCGGCCGGGATCGGGGCACTTGTTATTTTCAGAAAAAGTTATCGTTCGTTAAAGAAAATGGGGGGGCAAACGAACTCCAATCACTTCGTGTCACCTGCCGATATGATTGCCTAGAAGTTCCGAACATGCTCGCAAAATTTCGAGCGAAAAAATTTCACTTCGCATCCGACCATTTAGTTCGGCCTAGGGTTTCGGTGCTGGTTGTGAAAAAATACAACGTCCCGAAAATTTACGAGGGTGCTCTGTGCATCGTGGCGATCATGTCGGCGGGTCTCGAAGTGTAATTCGAGTCGTTTCGGCCGGGATCAGGGCACTTGTTATTTTCAGAAAAAGTTATCGTTCGTTAAAGAAAATGGGGGGGCAAACGAACTCCAATCACTTCGTGTCACCTGCCGATATGATTGCCTAGAAGTTCCGCACATGCTCGCAAAATTTCGAGCGAAAAAATTTAACTTCGCATCCGACCATTTTGTTCGGCCTAGGGTTTCGGTCCTGGTTGTGAAAAAATACAACGTCCCGAAAATTTACGAGGGTGCTCTGTGCATCGTGGCGATCATGTCGGCGGGTCTCGAAGTGTAATTCGAGTCGTTTCGGCCGGGATCGGGGCACTTGTTATTTTCAGAAAAAGTTATCGTTCGTTAAAGAAAATGGGGGGTCAAACGAACTCGAATCACTTCGTGTCACCTGCCGATATGATTGCCTAGAAGTTCTGCACATATTTGTAAAATTTCGAGCGAAAAAATTTCACTTCGCATCCGACCATTTTGTTCGGCCTAGGGTTTCGGTCCTGGTTGTGAAAAAATACAACGTCCCGAAAATTTACGAGGGTGCCCTTTGCATCGTGGCGATCATGTCGGGGGGTCTCGAAGTGTAATTCGAGTCGTTTCGGCCGGGATCGGGGCACTTGTTATTTTCAGAAAAAGTTATCGTTCGATAAAGAAAATGGGGGGGCAAACGAACTCGAATAACTTCGTGTCACCTGCCGATATGATTGCCTAGAAGTTCTGTACATGGTCGTAAAATTTCGAGCGAAAAAATTTCACTTCGCATCCGACCATTTTGTTCGGCCTAGGGTTTCGGTCCTGGTTGTGAAAAAATACAACGTCCCGAAAATTTACAAGGGTGCTCTGTGCATCGTGGCGATCATGTCGGGGGGTCTCGAAGTGTAATTCGAGTCGTTTCGGCCGGGATCGGGGCACTTGTTATTTTCAGAAAAAGTTATCGTTCGATAAAGAAAATGGGGGGGCAAACGAACTCGAATATCTTCGTGTCACCTGCCGATATGATTGCCTAGAAGTTCCGAACATGCTCGCAAAATTTCGAGCGAAAAAATTTCACTTCGCATCCGACCATTTAGTTCGGCCTAGGGTTTCGGTGCTGGTTGTGAAAAAATACAACGTCCCGAAAATTTACGAGGGTGCTCTGTGCATCGTGGCGATCATGTCGGCGGGTCTCGAAGTGTAATTCGAGTCGTTTCGGCCGGGATCAGGGCACTTGTTATTTTCAGAAAAAGTTATCGTTCGTTAAAGAAAATGGGGGGGCAAACGAACTCCAATCACTTCGTGTCACCTGCCGATAGGATTGCCTAGAAGTTCCGCACATGCTCGCAAAATTTCGAGCGAAAAAATTTCACTTCGCATCCGACCATTTTGTTCGGCCTAGGGTTTCGGTCCTGGTTGTGAAAAAATACAACGTCCCGAAAATTTACGAGGGTGCTCTGTGCATCGTGGCGATCATGTCGGGGGGTCTCGAAGTGTAATTCGAGTCGTTTCGGCCGGGATCGGGGCACTTGTTATTTTCAGAAAAAGTTATCGTTCGTTAAAGAAAATGGGGGGGCAAACGAACTCGAATAACTTCGTGTCACCTGCCGATATGATTGCCTAGAAGTTCCGAACATGCTCGCAAAATTTCGAGCGAAAAAATTTCACTTCGCATCCGACCATTTAGTTCGGCCTAGGGTTTCGGTGCTGGTTGTGAAAAAATACAACGTCCCGAAAATTTACGAGGGTGCTCTGTGCATCGTGGCGATCATGTCGGCGGGTCTCGAAGTGTAATTCGAGTCGTTTCGGCCGGGATCAGGGCACTTGTTATTTTCAGAAAAAGTTATCGTTCGTTAAAGAAAATGGGGGGGCAAACGAACTCCAATCACTTCGTGTCACCTGCCGATATGATTGCCTAGAAGTTCCGCACATGCTCGCAAAATTTCGAGCGAAAAAATTTAACTTCGCATCCGACCATTTTGTTCGGCCTAGGGTTTCGGTCCTGGTTGTGAAAAAATACAACGTCCCGAAAATTTACGAGGGTGCTCTGTGCATCGTGGCGATCATGTCGGCGGGTCTCGAAGTGTAATTCGAGTCGTTTCGGCCGCGATCGGGGCACTTGTTATTTTCAGAAAAAGTTATCGTTCGTTAAAGAAAATGGGGGGTCAAACGAACTCGAATCACTTCGTGTCACCTGCCGATATGATTGCCTAGAAGTTCTGCACATATTTGTAAAATTTCGAGCGAAAAAATTTCACTTCGCATCCGACCATTTTGTTCGGCCTAGGGTTTCGGTCCTGGTTGTGAAAAAATACAACGTCCCGAAAATTTACGAGGGTGCCCTTTGCATCGTGGCGATCATGTCGGGGGGTCTCGAAGTGTAATTCGAGTCGTTTCGGCCGGGATCGGGGCACTTGTTATTTTCAGAAAAAGTTATCGTTCGATAAAGAAAATGGGGGGGCAAACGAACTCGAATAACTTCGTGTCACCTGCCGATATGATTGCCTAGAAGTTCTGTACATGGTCGTAAAATTTCGAGCGAAAAAATTTCACTTCGCATCCGACCATTTTGTTCGGCCTAGGGTTTCGGTCCTGGTTGTGAAAAAATACAACGTCCCGAAAATTTACAAGGGTGCTCTGTGCATCGTGGCGATCATGTCGGGGGGTCTCGAAGTGTAATTCGAGTCGTTTCGGCCGGGATCGGGGCACTTGTTATTTTCAGAAAAAGTTATCGTTCGATAAAGAAAATGGGGGGGCAAACGAACTCGAATATCTTCGTGTCACCTGCCGATATGATTGCCTAGAAGTTCCGAACATGCTCGCAAAATTTCGAGCGAAAAAATTTCACTTCGCATCCGACCATTTTGTTCGGCCTAGGGTTTCGGTCCTGGTTGTGAAAAAATACAACGTCCCCAAAATTTACGAGGGTGCTCTGTGCATCGTGGCGATCATGTCGGCGGGTCTCGCAGTGTAATTCGAGTCGTTTCGGCCGGGAGCGGGGCACTTGTTATTTTCAGAAAAAGTTATCGTTCGTTAAAGAAAATGGGGGGGCAAACGAACTCGAATCACTTCGTGTCACCTGCGATATGATTGCCTAGAAGTTCTGCACATATTTGTAAAATTTCGAGCGAAAAAATTTCACTTCGCATCCGACCATTTTGTTCGGCCTAGGGTTTCGGTCCTGGTTGTGAAAAAATACAACGTCCCGAAAATTTACGAGGGTGCCCTGTGCATCGTGGCGATCATGTCGGGGGGTCTCGAAGTGTAATTCGAGTCGTTTCGGCCGGGATCGGGGCACTTGTTATTTTCAGAAAAAGTTATCGTTCGTTAAAGAAAATGGGGGGGCAAACGAACTCCAATCACTTCGTGTCACCTGCCGATATGATTGCCTAGAAGTTCCGCACATGCTCGCAAAATTTCGAGCGAAAAAATTTCTCTTCGCATCCGACCATTTTGTTCGGCCTAGGGTTTCGGTCCTGGTTGTGAAAAAATACAACGTCCCGAAAATTTACGAGGGTGCTCTGTGCATCGTGGCGATCATGTCGGGGGGTCTCGAAGTGTAATTCGAGTCGTTTCGGCCGGGATCGGGGCACTTGTTATTTTCAGAAAAAGTTATCGTTCGTTAAAGAAAATGGGGGGGCAAACGAACTCCAATCACTTCGTGTCACCTGCCGATATGATTGCCTAGAAGTTCCGCACATGCTCGCAAAATTTCGAGCGAAAAAATTTCACTTCGCATCCGACCATTTTGTTCGGCCTAGGGTTTCGGTCCTGGTTGTGAAAAAATACAACGTCCCGAAAATTTACGAGGGTGCTCTGTGCATCGTGGCGATCATGTCGGGGGGTCTCGAAGTGTAATTCGAGTCGTTTCGGCCGGGATCGGGGCACTTGTTATTTTCAGAAAAAGTTATCGTTCGTTAAAGAAAATGGGGGGGCAAACGAACTCCAATCACTTCGTGTCACCTGCCGATATGATTGCCTAGAAGTTCCGAACATGCTCGCAAAATTTCGAGCGAAAAAATTTCACTTCGCATCCGACCATTTAGTTCGGCCTAGGGTTTCGGTCCTGGTTGTGAAAAAATACAACGTCCCGAAAATTTACGAGGGTGCTCTGTGCATCGTGGCGATCATGTCGGGGGCTCTCGAAGTGTAATTCGAGTCGTTTCGGCCGGGATCGGGGCACTTGTTATTTTCAGAAAAAGTTATCGTTCGATAAAGAAAATGGGGGGGCAAACGAACTCGAATCACTTCTTGTCACCTGCCGATATGATTGCCTAGAAGTTCTGTACATGGTCGTAAAATTTCGAGCGAAAAAATTTCACTTCGCATCCGACCATTTTGTTCGGCCTAGGGTTTCGGTCCTGGTTGTGAAAAAATACAACGTCCCGAAGATTTACGAGGGTGCTCTGTGCATCGTGGCGATCATGTCGGGGGGTCTCGAAGTGTAATTCGAGTCGTTTCGGCCGGGATCGGGGCACTTGTTATTTTCAGAAAAAGTTATCGTTCGTTAAAGAAAATGGGGGGGCAAACGAACTCCAATCACTTCGTGTCACCTGCCGATATGATTGCCTAGAAGTTCCGCACATGCTCGCAAAATTTCGAGCGAAAAAATTTCACTTCGCATCCGACCATTTTGTTCGGCCTAGGGTTTCGGTCCTGGTTGTGAAAAAATACAACGTCCCAAAAATTTACGAGGGTGCTCTGTGCATCGTGGCGATCATGTCGGCGGGTCTCGAAGTGTAATTCGAGTCGTTTCGGCCGGGATCGGGGCACTTGTTATTTTCAGAAAAAGTTATCGTTCGTTAAAGAAAATGGGGGGGCAAACTAACTCGAATAACTTCGTGTCACCTGCCGATATGATTGCCTAGAAGTTCTGCACATGGTCGCAAAATTTCGAGCGAAAAAATTTCACTTCGCATCCGACCTTTTTGTTCGGCCGAGGGTTTCGGTCCTGGTTGTGAAAAAATACAACGTCCCGAAAATTTACGAGGGTGCTCTGTGCATCGTGGCGATCATGTCGGGGGGTCTCGAAGTGTAATTCGAATCGTTTCGGCCGGGATCGGGGCACTTGTTATTTTCAGAAAAAGTTATCGTTCGTTAAAGAAAATGGGGGGGCAAACGAACTCGAATCACTTCGTGTCACCTGCCGATATGATTGCCTAGAAGTTCTGCACATATTTGTAAAATTTCGAGCGAAAAAATTTCACTTCGCATCCGACCATTTTGTTCGGCCTAGGGTTTCGGTCCTGGTTGTGAAAAAATACAACGTCCCGAAAATTTACGAGGGTGCTCTGTGCATCGTGGCGATCATGTCGGGGGGTCTCGAAGTGTAATTCGAGTCGTTTCGGCCGGGATCGGGGCACTTGTTATTTTCAGAAAAAGTTATCGTTCGTTAAAGAAAATGGGGGGGCAAACAAACTCGAATCACTTCGTGTCACCTGCCGATATGATTGCCTAGAAGTTCTGCACATATTTGTAAAATTTCGAGCGAAAAAATTTCACTTCGCATCCGACCATTTTGTTCGGCCTAGGGTTTCGGTCCTGGTTGTGAAAAAATACAACGTCCCGAAAATTTACGAGGGTGCTCTGTGCATCGTGGCGATCATGTCGGGGGCTCTCGAAGTGTAATTCGAGTCGTTTCGGCCGGGATCGGGGCACTTGTTATTTTCAGAAAAAGTTATCGTTCGATAAAGAAAATGGGGGGGCAAACGAACTCGAATCACTTCTTGTCACCTGCCGATATGATTGCCTAGAAGTTCTGTACATGGTCGTAAAATTTCGAGCGAAAAAATTTCACTTCGCATCCGACCATTTTGTTCGGCCTAGGGTTTCGGTCCTGGTTGTGAAAAAATACAACGTCCCGAAGATTTACGAGGGTGCTCTGTGCATCGTGGCGATCATGTCGGGGGGTCTCGAAGTGTAATTCGAGTCGTTTCGGCCGGGATCGGGGCACTTGTTATTTTCAGAAAAAGTTATCGTTCGTTAAAGAAAATGGGGGGGCAAACGAACTCCAATCACTTCGTGTCACCTGCCGATATGATTGCCTAGAAGTTCCGCACATGCTCGCAAAATTTCGAGCGAAAAAATTTCACTTCGCATCCGACCATTTTGTTCGGCCTAGGGTTTCGGTCCTGGTTGTGAAAAAATACAACGTCCCAAAAATTTACGAGGGTGCTCTGTGCATCGTGGCGATCATGTCGGCGGGTCTCGAAGTGTAATTCGAGTCGTTTCGGCCGGGATCGGGGCACTTGTTATTTTCAGAAAAAGTTATCGTTCGTTAAAGAAAATGGGGGGGCAAACTAACTCGAATAACTTCGTGTCACCTGCCGATATGATTGCCTAGAAGTTCTGCACATGGTCGCAAAATTTCGAGCGAAAAAATTTCACTTCGCATCCGACCTTTTTGTTCGGCCGAGGGTTTCGGTCCTGGTTGTGAAAAAATACAACGTCCCGAAAATTTACGAGGGTGCTCTGTGCATCGTGGCGATCATGTCGGGGGGTCTCGAAGTGTAATTCGAATCGTTTCGGCCGGGATCGGGGCACTTGTTATTTTCAGAAAAAGTTATCGTTCGTTAAAGAAAATGGGGGGGCAAACGAACTCGAATCACTTCGTGTCACCTGCCGATATGATTGCCTAGAAGTTCTGCACATATTTGTAAAATTTCGAGCGAAAAAATTTCACTTCGCATCCGACCATTTTGTTCGGCCTAGGGTTTCGGTCCTGGTTGTGAAAAAATACAACGTCCCGAAAATTTACGAGGGTGCTCTGTGCATCGTGGCGATCATGTCGGGGGGTCTCGAAGTGTAATTCGAGTCGTTTCGGCCGGGATCGGGGCACTTGTTATTTTCAGAAAAAGTTATCGTTCGTTAAAGAAAATGGGGGGGCAAACAAACTCGAATCACTTCGTGTCACCTGCCGATATGATTGCCTAGAAGTTCTGCACATATTTGTAAAATTTCGAGCGAAAAAATTTCACTTCGCATCCGACCATTTTGTTCGGCCTAGGGTTTCGGTCCTGGTTGTGAAAAAATACAACGTCCCGAAAATTTACGAGGGTGCTCTGTGCATCGTGGCGATCATGTCGGCGGGTCTCGAAGTGTAATTCGAGTCGTTTCGGCCGGGATCGGGGCACTTGTTATTTTCAGAAAAAGTTATCGTTCGTTAAAGAAAATGGGGGGGCAAACGAACTCCAATCACTTCGTGTCACCTGCCGATATGATTGCCTAGAAGTTCCGCACATGCTCGCAAAATTTGGAGCGAAAAAATTTCACTTCGCATCCGACCATTTTGTTCGGCCTAGGGTTTCGGTCCTGGTTGTGAAAAAATACAACGTCCCGAAAATTTACGAGGGTGCTCTGTGCATCGTGGCGATCATGTCGGGGGGTCTCGAAGTGTAATTCGAGTCGTTTCGGCCGGGATCGGGGCACTTGTTATTTTCAGAAAAAGTTATCGTTCGTTAAAGAAAATGGGGGGGCAAACGAACTCCAATCACTTCGTGTCACCTGCCGATATGATTGCCTAGAAGTTCCGCACATGCTCGCAAAATTTCGAGCGAAAAAATTTCACTTCGCATCCGACCATTTTGTTCGGCCTAGGGTTTCGGTCCTGGTTGTGAAAAAATACAACGTCCCGAAAATTTACGAGGGTGCTCTGTGCATCGTGGCGATCATGTCGGGGGGTCTCGAAGTGTAATTCGAGTCGTTTCGGCCGGGATCGGGGCACTTGTTATTTTCAGAAAAAGTTATCGTTCGTTAAAGAAAATGGGGGGGCAAACGAACTCCAATCACTTCGTGTCACCTGCCGATATGATTGCCTAGAAGTTCTGCACATATTTGTAAAATTTCGAGCGAAAAAATTTCACTTCGCATCCGACCATTTTGTTCGGCCTAGGGTTTCGGTCCTGGTTGTGAAAAAATACAACGTCCCGAAAATTTACGAGGGTGCTCTGTGCATCGTGGCGATCATGTCGGCGGGTCTCGAAGTGTAATTCGAGTCGTTTCGGCCGGGATCGGGGCACTTGTTATTTTCAGAAAAAGTTATCGTTCGTTAAAGAAAATGGGGGGGCAAACGAACTCCAATCACTTCGTGTCACCTGCCGATATGATTGCCTAGAAGTTTCGCACATGCTCGCAAAATTTCGAGCGAAAAAATTTCACTTCGCATCCGACCATTTTGTTCGGCCTAGGGTTTCGGTCCTGGTTGTGAAAAAATACAACGTCCCAAAAATTTACGAGGGTGCTCTGTGCATCGTGGCGATCATGTCGGCGGGTCTCGAAGTGTAATTCGAGTCGTTTCGGCCGGGATCGGGGCACTTGTTATTTTCAGAAAAAGTTATCGTTCGTTAAAGAAAATGGGGGGGCAAACTAACTCGAATAACTTCGTGTCACCTGCCGATATGATTGCCTAGAAGTTCTGCACATGGTCGTAAAATTTCGAGCGAAAAAATTTCACTTCGCATCCGACCATTTTGTTCGGCCGAGGGTTTCGGTCCTGGTTGTGAAAAAATACAACGTCCCGAAAATTTACGAGGGTGCTCTGTGCATCGTGGCGATCATGTCGGGGGGTCTCGAAGTGTAATTCGAATCGTTTCGGCCGGGATCGGGGCACTTGTTATTTTCAGAAAAAGTTATCGTTCGTTAAAGAAAATGGGGGGGCAAACGAACTCGAATCACTTCGTGTCACCTGCCGATATGATTGCCTAGAAGTTCTGCACATATTTGTAAAATTTCGAGCGAAAAAATTTCACTTCGCATCCGACCATTTTGTTCGGCCTAGGGTTTCGGTCCTGGTTGTGAAAAAATACAACGTCCCGAAAATTTACGAGGGTGCTCTGTGCATCGTGGCGATCATGTCGGGGGGTCTCGAAGTGTAATTCGAATCGTTTCGGCCGGGATCGGGGCACTTGTTATTTTCAGAAAAAGTTATCGTTCGTTAAAGAAAATGGGGGGGCAAACGAACTCGAATCACTTCGTGTCACCTGCCGATATGATTGCCTAGAAGTTCTGCACATATTTGTAAAATTTCGAGCGAAAAAATTTCACTTCGCATCCGACCATTTTGTTCGGCCTAGGGTTTCGGTCCTGGTTGTGAAAAAATACAACGTCCCGAAAATTTACGAGGGTGCTCTGTGCATCGTGGCGATCATGTCGGGGGGTCTCGAAGTGTAATTCGAGTCGTTTCGGCCGGGATCGGGGCACTTGTTATTTTCAGAAAAAGTTATCGTTCGTTAAAGAAAATGGGGGGGCAAACGAACTCGAATCACTTCGTGTCACCTGCCGATATGATTGCCTAGAAGTTCCGCACATGCTCGCAAAATTTCGAGCGAAAAAATTTCACTTCGCATCCGACCATTTTGTTCGGCCTAGAGTTTCGGTCCTGGTTGTGAAAAAATACAACGTCCCGAAAATTTACGAGGGTGCTCTGTGCATCGTGGCGATCTTGTCGGCGGGTCTCGAAGTGTAATTCGAGTCGTTTCGGCCGGGATCGGGGCACTTGTTATTTTCAGAAAAAGTTATCGTTCGTTAAAGAAAATGGGGGGGCAAACGAACTCCAATCACTTCGTGTCACCTGCCGATATGATTGCCTAGAAGTTTCGCACATGCTCGCAAAATTTCGAGCGAAAAAATTTCACTTCGCATCCGACCATTTTGTTCGGCCTAGGGTTTCGGTCCTGGTTGTGAAAAAATACAACGTCCCAAAAATTTACGAGGGTGCTCTGTGCATCGTGGCGATCATGTCGGCGGGTCTCGAAGTGTAATTCGAGTCGTTTCGGCCGGGATCGGGGCACTTGTTATTTTCAGAAAAAGTTATCGTTCGTTAAAGAAAATGGGGGGGCAAACTAACTCGAATAACTTCGTGTCACCTGCCGATATGATTGCCTAGAAGTTCTGCACATGGTCGTAAAATTTCGAGCGAAAAAATTTCACTTCGCATCCGACCATTTTGTTCGGCCGAGGGTTTCGGTCCTGGTTGTGAAAAAATACAACGTCCCGAAAATTTACGAGGGTGCTCTGTGCATCGTGGCGATCATGTCGGGGGGTCTCGAAGTGTAATTCGAATCGTTTCGGCCGGGATCGGGGCACTTGTTATTTTCAGAAAAAGTTATCGTTCGTTAAAGAAAATGGGGGGGCAAACGAACTCGAATCACTTCGTGTCACCTGCCGATATGATTGCCTAGAAGTTCTGCACATATTTGTAAAATTTCGAGCGAAAAAATTTCACTTCGCATCCGACCATTTTGTTCGGCCTAGGGTTTCGGTCCTGGTTGTGAAAAAATACAACGTCCCGAAAATTTACGAGGGTGCTCTGTGCATCGTGGCGATCATGTCGGGGGGTCTCGAAGTGTAATTCGAATCGTTTCGGCCGGGATCGGGGCACTTGTTATTTTCAGAAAAAGTTATCGTTCGTTAAAGAAAATGGGGGGGCAAACGAACTCGAATCACTTCGTGTCACCTGCCGATATGATTGCCTAGAAGTTCTGCACATATTTGTAAAATTTCGAGCGAAAAAATTTCACTTCGCATCCGACCATTTTGTTCGGCCTAGGGTTTCGGTCCTGGTTGTGAAAAAATACAACGTCCCGAAAATTTACGAGGGTGCTCTGTGCATCGTGGCGATCATGTCGGGGGGTCTCGAAGTGTAATTCGAGTCGTTTCGGCCGGGATCGGGGCACTTGTTATTTTCAGAAAAAGTTATCGTTCGTTAAAGAAAATGGGGGGGCAAACGAACTCGAATCACTTCGTGTCACCTGCCGATATGATTGCCTAGAAGTTCCGCACATGCTCGCAAAATTTCGAGCGAAAAAATTTCACTTCGCATCCGACCATTTTGTTCGGCCTAGAGTTTCGGTCCTGGTTGTGAAAAAATACAACGTCCCGAAAATTTACGAGGGTGCTCTGTGCATCGTGGCGATCTTGTCGGCGGGTCTCGAAGTGTAATTCGAGTCGTTTCGGCCGGGATCGGGGCACTTGTTATTTTCAGAAAAAGTTATCGTTCGTTAAAGAAAATGGGGGGGGCAAACGAACTCGAATAACTTCGTGTCACCTGCCGATATGATTGCCTAGAAGTTCTCCACATATTTGTAAAATTTCGAGCGAAAAAATTTCACTTCGCATCCGACCATTTTGTTCGGCCTAGGGTTTCGGTCCTGGTTTTGTGAAAAAATACAACGTCCCGAAAATTTACGAGGGTGCTCTGTGCATCGTGGCGATCATGTCGGGGGGTCTCGAAGTGTAATTCGAGTCGTTTCGGCCGGGATCGGGGCACTTGTTATTTTCAGAAAATGTTATCGTTCGTTAAAGAAAATGGGGGGGCAAACGAACTCGAATAACTTCGTGTCACCTGCCGATATGATTTCCTAGAAGTTCCGCACATGCTCGCAAAATTTCGAGCGAAAAAATTTCACTTCGCATCCGACCATTTTGTTCGGCCTAGGGTTTCGGTCCTGGTTGTGAAAAAATACAACGTCCCGAAAATTTACGAGGGTGCTCTGTGCATCGTGGCGATCATGTCGGGGGGTCTCGAAGTGTAATTCGAGTCGTTTCGGCCGGGATCGGGGCACTTGTTATTTTCAGAAAAAGTTATCGTTCGTTAAAGAAAATGGGGGGGCAAACGAACTCGAATCACTTCGTGTCACCTGCCGATATGATTGCCTAGAAGTTCTGCACATATTTGTAAAATTTCGAGCGAAAAAATTTCACTTCGCATCCGACCATTTTGTTCGGCCTAGGGTTTCGGTCCTGGTTGTGAAAAAATACAACGTCCCGAAAATTTACGAGGGTGCTCTGTGCATCGTGGCGATCATGTCGGCGGGTCTCGAAGTGTAATTCGAGTCGTTTCGGCCGGGATCGGGGTACTTGTTATTTTCAGAAAAAGTTATCGTTCGTTAAAGAAAATGGGGGGGCAAACGAACTCCAATCACTTCGTGTCACCTGCCGATATGATTGCCTAGAAGTTTCGCACATGCTCGCAAAATTTCGAGCGAAAAAATTTCACTTCGCATCCGACCATTTTGTTCGGCCTAGGGTTTCGGTCCTGGTTGTGAAAAAATACAACGTCCCAAAAATTTACGAGGGTGCTCTGTGCATCGTGGCGATCATGTCGGCGGGTCTCGAAGTGTAATTCGAGTCGTTTCGGCCGGGATCGGGGCACTTGTTATTTTCAGAAAAAGTTATCGTTCGTTAAAGAAAATGGGGGGGCAAACTAACTCGAATAACTTCGTGTCACCTGCCGATATGATTGCCTAGAAGTTCTGCACATGGTCGTAAAATTTCGAGCGAAAAAATTTCACTTCGCATCCGACCATTTTGTTCGGCCGAGGGTTTCGGTCCTGGTTGTGAAAAAATACAACGTCCCGAAAATTTACGAGGGTGCTCTGTGCATCGTGGCGATCATGTCGGGGGGTCTCGAAGTGTAATTCGAATCGTTTCGGCCGGGATCGGGGCACTTGTTATTTTCAGAAAAAGTTATCGTTCGTTAAAGAAAATGGGGGGGCAAACGAACTCGAATCACTTCGTGTCACCTGCCGATATGATTGCCTAGAAGTTCTGCACATATTTGTAAAATTTCGAGCGAAAAAATTTCACTTCGCATCCGACCATTTTGTTCGGCCTAGGGTTTCGGTCCTGGTTGTGAAAAAATACAACGTCCCAAAAATTTACGAGGGTGCTCTGTGCATCGTGGCGATCATGTCGGCGGGTCTCGAAGTGTAATTCGAGTCGTTTCGGCCGGGATCGGGGCACTTGTTATTTTCAGAAAAAGTTATCGTTCGTTAAAGAAAATGGGGGGGCAAACTAACTCGAATAACTTCGTGTCACCTGCCGATATGATTGCCTAGAAGTTCTGCACATGGTCGTAAAATTTCGAGCGAAAAAATTTCACTTCGCATCCGACCATTTTGTTCGGCCGAGGGTTTCGGTCCTGGTTGTGAAAAAATACAACGTCCCGAAAATTTACGAGGGTGCTCTGTGCATCGTGGCGATCATGTCGGGGGGTCTCGAAGTGTAATTCGAATCGTTTCGGCCGGGATCGGGGCACTTGTTATTTTCAGAAAAAGTTATCGTTCGTTAAAGAAAATGGGGGGGGCAAACGAACTCGAATAACTTCGTGTCACCTGCCGATATGATTGCCTAGAAGTTCTCCACATATTTGTAAAATTTCGAGCGAAAAAATTTCACTTCGCATCCGACCATTTTGTTCGGCCTAGGGTTTCGGTCCTGGTTTTGTGAAAAAATACAACGTCCCGAAAATTTACGAGGGTGCTCTGTGCATCGTGGCGATCATGTCGGGGGGTCTCGAAGTGTAATTCGAGTCGTTTCGGCCGGGATCGGGGCACTTGTTATTTTCAGAAAATGTTATCGTTCGTTAAAGAAAATGGGGGGGCAAACGAACTCGAATAACTTCGTGTCACCTGCCGATATGATTTCCTAGAAGTTCCGCACATGCTCGCAAAATTTCGAGCGAAAAAATTTCACTTCGCATCCGACCATTTTGTTCGGCCTAGGGTTTCGGTCCTGGTTGTGAAAAAATACAACGTCCCGAAAATTTACGAGGGTGCTCTGTGCATCGTGGCGATCATGTCGGGGGGTCTCGAAGTGTAATTCGAGTCGTTTCGGCCGGGATCGGGGCACTTGTTATTTTCAGAAAAAGTTATCGTTCGTTAAAGAAAATGGGGGGGCAAACGAACTCGAATCACTTCGTGTCACCTGCCGATATGATTGCCTAGAAGTTCCGCATATGCTCGCAAAATTTCGAGCGAAAAAATTTCACTTCGCATCCGACCATTTTGTTCGGCCTAGGGTTTCGGTCCTGATTGTGAAAAAATACAACGTCCCGAAAATTTACGAGGGTGCTCTGTGCATCGTGGCGATCATGTCGGGGGGTCTCGAAGTGTAATTCGAGTCGTTTCGGCCGGGATCGGGGCACTTGTTATTTTCAGAAAAAGTTATCGTTCGTTAAAGAAAATGGGGGGGCAAACGAACTCCAATCACTTCGTGTCACCTGCCGATATGATTGCCTAGAAGTTCCGCACATGCTCGCAAAATTTCGAGCGAAAAAATTTCACTTCGCATCCGACCATTTTGTTCGGCCTAGGGTTTCGGTCCTGGTTGTGAAAAAATACAACGTCCCGAAAATTTACGAGGGTGCTCTGTGCATCGTGGCGATCATGTCGGGGGGCCTCGAAGTGTAATTCGAGTCGTTTCGGCCGGGATCGGGGCACTTGTTATTTTCAGAAAAAGTTATCGTTCGTTAAAAAAAATGGGGGGGCAAACGAACTCCAATCACTTCGTGTCACCTGCCGATAGGATTGCCTAGAAGTTCCGCACATGCTCGTAAAATTTCGAGCGAAAAAATTTCACTTCGCATCCGACCATTTTGTTCGGCCTAGGGTTTCGGTCCTGGTTGTGAAAAAATACAACGTCCCGAAAATTTACGAGGGTGCTCTGTGCATCGTGGCGATCATGTCGGGGGGTCTCGAAGTGTAATTCGAGTCGTTTCGGCCGGGATCGGGGCACTTGTTATTTTCAGAAAAAGTTATCGTTCGTTAAAGAAAATGGGAGGGCAAACTAACTCGAATAACTTCGTGTCACCTGCCGATATGATTGCCTAGAAGTTCTGCACATGGTCGTAAAATTTCGAGCGAAAAAATTTCACTTCGCATCCGACCATTTTGTTCGGCCGAGGGTTTCGGTCCTGGTTGTGAAAAAATACAACGTCCCGAAAATTTACGAGGGTGCTCTGTGCATCGTGGCGATCATGTCGGGGGGTCTCGAAGTGTAATTCGAATCGTTTCGGCCGGGATCGGGGCACTTGTTATTTTCAGAAAAAGTTATCGTTCGTTAAAGAAAATGGGGGGGCAAACGAACTCGAATCACTTCGTGTCACCTGCCGATATGATTGCCTAGAAGTTCTGCACATATTTGTAAAATTTCGAGCGAAAAAATTTCACTTCGCATCCGACCATTTTGTTCGGCCTAGGGTTTCGGTCCTGGTTGTGAAAAAATACAACGTCCCAAAAATTTACGAGGGTGCTCTGTGCATCGTGGCGATCATGTCGGCGGGTCTCGAAGTGTAATTCGAGTCGTTTCGGCCGGGATCGGGGCACTTGTTATTTTCAGAAAAAGTTATCGTTCGTTAAAGAAAATGGGGGGGCAAACTAACTCGAATAACTTCGTGTCACCTGCCGATATGATTGCCTAGAAGTTCTGCACATGGTCGTAAAATTTCGAGCGAAAAAATTTCACTTCGCATCCGACCATTTTGTTCGGCCGAGGGTTTCGGTCCTGGTTGTGAAAAAATACAACGTCCCGAAAATTTACGAGGGTGCTCTGTGCATCGTGGCGATCATGTCGGGGGGTCTCGAAGTGTAATTCGAATCGTTTCGGCCGGGATCGGGGCACTTGTTATTTTCAGAAAAAGTTATCGTTCGTTAAAGAAAATGGGGGGGGCAAACGAACTCGAATAACTTCGTGTCACCTGCCGATATGATTGCCTAGAAGTTCTCCACATATTTGTAAAATTTCGAGCGAAAAAATTTCACTTCGCATCCGACCATTTTGTTCGGCCTAGGGTTTCGGTCCTGGTTTTGTGAAAAAATACAACGTCCCGAAAATTTACGAGGGTGCTCTGTGCATCGTGGCGATCATGTCGGGGGGTCTCGAAGTGTAATTCGAGTCGTTTCGGCCGGGATCGGGGCACTTGTTATTTTCAGAAAATGTTATCGTTCGTTAAAGAAAATGGGGGGGCAAACGAACTCGAATAACTTCGTGTCACCTGCCGATATGATTTCCTAGAAGTTCCGCACATGCTCGCAAAATTTCGAGCGAAAAAATTTCACTTCGCATCCGACCATTTTGTTCGGCCTAGGGTTTCGGTCCTGGTTGTGAAAAAATACAACGTCCCGAAAATTTACGAGGGTGCTCTGTGCATCGTGGCGATCATGTCGGGGGGTCTCGAAGTGTAATTCGAGTCGTTTCGGCCGGGATCGGGGCACTTGTTATTTTCAGAAAAAGTTATCGTTCGTTAAAGAAAATGGGGGGGCAAACGAACTCGAATCACTTCGTGTCACCTGCCGATATGATTGCCTAGAAGTTCCGCATATGCTCGCAAAATTTCGAGCGAAAAAATTTCACTTCGCATCCGACCATTTTGTTCGGCCTAGGGTTTCGGTCCTGGTTGTGAAAAAATACAACGTCCCGAAAATTTACGAGGGTGCTCTGTGCATCGTGGCGATCATGTCGGGGGGTCTCGAAGTGTAATTCGAGTCGTTTCGGCCGGGATCGGGGCACTTGTTATTTTCAGAAAAAGTTATCGTTCGTTAAAGAAAATGGGGGGGCAAACGAACTCCAATCACTTCGTGTCACCTGCCGATATGATTGCCTAGAAGTTCCGCACATGCTCGCAAAATTTCGAGCGAAAAAATTTCACTTCGCATCCGACCATTTTGTTCGGCCTAGGGTTTCGGTCCTGGTTGTGAAAAAATACAACGTCCCGAAAATTTACGAGGGTGCTCTGTGCATCGTGGCGATCATGTCGGGGGGCCTCGAAGTGTAATTCGAGTCGTTTCGGCCGGGATCGGGGCACTTGTTATTTTCAGAAAAAGTTATCGTTCGTTAAAAAAAATGGGGGGGCAAACGAACTCCAATCACTTCGTGTCACCTGCCGATAGGATTGCCTAGAAGTTCCGCACATGCTCGTAAAATTTCGAGCGAAAAAATTTCACTTCGCATCCGACCATTTTGTTCGGCCTAGGGTTTCGGTCCTGGTTGTGAAAAAATACAACGTCCCGAAAATTTACGAGGGTGCTCTGTGCATCGTGGCGATCATGTCGGGGGGTCTCGAAGTGTAATTCGAGTCGTTTCGGCCGGGATCGGGGCACTTGTTATTTTCAGAAAATTTTATCGTTCGTCAAAGAAAATGGGGGGGCAAACGAACTCGAATAACTTCGTGTCACCTGCCGATATGATTTCCTAGAAGTTCCGCACATGCTCGCAAAATTTCGAGCGAAAAAATTTCACTTCGCATCCGACCATTTTGTTCGGCCTAGGGTTTCGGTCCTGGTTGTGAAAAAATACAAGGTCCCGAAAATTTACGAGGGTGCTCTGTGCATCGTGGCGATCATGTCGGGGGGTCTCGAAGTGTAATTCGAGTCGTTTCGGCCGGGATCGGGGCACTTGTTATTTTCAAAAAAAGTTATCGTTCGTTAAAGAAAATGGGGGGGCAAACGAACTCGAATCACTTCGTGTCACCTGCCGATATGATTGCCTAGAAGTTCCGCACATGCTCGCAAAATTTCGAGCGAAAAAATTTCACTTCGCATCCGACCATTTTGTTCGGCCTAGGGTTTCGGTCCTGGTTGTGAAAAAATACAACGTCCCGAAAATTTACGAGGGTGCTCTGTGCATCGTGGCGATCATGTCGGGGGGTCTCGAAGTGTAATTCGAGTCGTTTCGGCCGGGATCGGGGCACTTGTTATTTTCAGAAAAAGTTATCGTTCGTTAAAGAAAATGGGGGGGCAAACGAACTCGAATAACTTCGTGTCACCTGCCGATATGATTGCCTAGAAGTTCTGCACATATTTGTAAAATTTCGAGCGAAAAAATTTCACTTCGCATCCGACCATTTTGTTCGGCCTAGGGTTTCGGTCCTGGTTGTGAAAAAATACAACGTCCCGAAAATTTACGAGGGTGCTCTGTGCATCGTGGCGATCATGTCGGGGGGTCTCGAACTGTAATTCGAATCGTTTCGGCCGGGATCGGGGCACTTGTTATTTTCAGAAAAAGTTATCGTTCGTTAAAGAAAATGGGGGGGCAAACGAACTCGAATAACTTCGTGTCACCGGCCGATATGATTTCCTAGAAGTTCTGCACATATTTGTAAAATTTCGAGCGAAAAAATTTCACTTCGCATCCGACCATTTTGTTCGGCCTAGGGTTTCGGTCCTGGTTGTGAAAAAATACAACGTCCCGAAAATTTACGAGGGTGCTCTGTGCATCGTGGCGATCATGTCGGGGGGTCTCGAAGTGTAATTCGAGTCGTTTCGGCCGGGATCGGGGCACTTGTTATTTTCAGAAAATTTTATCGTTCGTCAAAGAAAATGGGGGGGCAAACGAACTCGAATAACTTCGTGTCACCTGCCGATATGATTTCCTAGAAGTTCCGCACATGCTCGCAAAATTTCGAGCGAAAAAATTTCACTTCGCATCCGACCATTTTGTTCGGCCTAGGGTTTCGGTCCTGGTTGTGAAAAAATACAAGGTCCCGAAAATTTACGAGGGTGCTCTGTGCATCGTGGCGATCATGTCGGGGGGTCTCGAAGTGTAATTCGAGTCGTTTCGGCCGGGATCGGGGCACTTGTTATTTTCAAAAAAAGTTATCGTTCGTTAAAGAAAATGGGGGGGCAAACGAACTCGAATCACTTCGTGTCACCTGCCGATATGATTGCCTAGAAGTTCCGCACATGCTCGCAAAATTTCGAGCGAAAAAATTTCACTTCGCATCCGACCATTTTGTTCGGCCTAGGGTTTCGGTCCTGGTTGTGAAAAAATACAACGTCCCGAAAATTTACGAGGGTGCTCTGTGCATCGTGGCGATCATGTCGGGGGGTCTCGAAGTGTAATTCGAGTCGTTTCGGCCGGGATCGGGGCACTTGTTATTTTCAGAAAAAGTTATCGTTCGTTAAAGAAAATGGGGGGGCAAACGAACTCGAATAACTTCGTGTCACCTGCCGATATGATTTCCTAGAAGTTCTGCACATATTTGTAAAATTTCGAGCGAAAAAATTTCACTTCGCATCCGACCATTTTGTTCGGCCTAGGGTTTCGGTCCTGGTTGTGAAAAAATACAACGTCCCGAAAATTTACGAGGGTGCTCTGTGCATCGTGGCGATCATGTCGGGGGGTCTCGAACTGTAATTCGAATCGTTTCGGCCGGGATCGGGGCACTTGTTATTTTCAGAAAAAGTTATCGTTCGTTAAAGAAAATGGGGGGGCAAACGAACTCGAATAACTTCGTGTCACCGGCCGATATGATTTCCTAGAAGTTCTGCACATATTTGTAAAATTTCGAGCGAAAAAATTTCACTTCGCATCCGACCATTTTGTTCGGCCTAGGGTTTCGGTCCTGGTTGTGAAAAAATACAACGTCCCGAAAATTTACGAGGGTGCTCTGTGCATCGTGGCGATCATGTCGGGGGGTCTCGAACTGTAATTCGAGTCGTTTCGGCCGGGATCGGGGCACTTGTTATTTTCAGAAAAAGTTATCGTTCGTTAAAGAAAATGGGGGGGCAAACGAACTCGAATCACTTCGTGTCACCTGCCGATATGATTGCCTAGAAGTTCTGCACATATTTGTAAAATTTCGAGCGAAAAAATTTCACTTCGCATCCGACCATTTTGTTCGGCCTAGGGTTTCGGTCCTGGTTGTGAAAAAATACAACGTCCCGAAAATTTACGAGGGTGCTCTGTGCATCGTGGCGATCATGTCGGCGGGTCTCGAAGTGTAATTCGAGTCGTTTCGGCCGGGATCGGGGCACTTGTTATTTTCAGAAAAAGTTATCGTTCGTTAAAGAAAATGGGGGGGCAAACGAACTCCAATCACTTCGTGTCACCTGCCGATATGATTGCCTAGAAGTTTCGCACATGCTCGCAAAATTTCGAGCGAAAAAATTTCACTTCGCATCCGACCATTTTGTTCGGCCTAGGGTTTCGGTCCTGGTTGTGAAAAAATACAACGTCCCAAAAATTTACGAGGGTGCTCTGTGCATCGTGGCGATCATGTCGGCGGGTCTCGAAGTGTAATTCGAGTCGTTTCGGCCGGGATCGGGGCACTTGTTATTTTCAGAAAAAGTTATCGTTCGTTAAAGAAAATGGGGGGGCAAACTAACTCGAATAACTTCGTGTCACCTGCCGATATGATTGCCTAGAAGTTCTGCACATGGTCGTAAAATTTCGAGCGAAAAAATTTCACTTCGCATCCGACCATTTTGCTCGGCCGAGGGTTTCGGTCCTGGTTGTGAAAAAATACAACGTCCCGAAAATTTACGAGGGTGCTCTGTGCATCGTGGCGATCATGTCGGGGGGTCTCGAAGTGTAATTCGAATCGTTTCGGCCGGGATCGGGGCACTTGTTATTTTCAGAAAAAGTTATCGTTCGTTAAAGAAAATGGGGGGGCAAACGAACTCGAATCACTTCCTGTCACCTGCCGATATGATTGCCTAGAAGTTCTGCACATATTTGTAAAATTTCGAGCGAAAAAATTTCACTTCGC
The DNA here is from genome assembly GCF_965113065.1 of Corylus avellana. Lineage (NCBI taxonomy): Eukaryota > Viridiplantae > Streptophyta > Magnoliopsida > Fagales > Betulaceae > Corylus > Corylus avellana. The sequence goes on along the minus strand of NC_142499.1, from coordinate 11,766,978 downwards.
ATCCGACCATTTTGTTCGGCCTAGGGTTTCGGTCCTGGTTGTGAAAAAATACAACGTCCCGAAAATTTACGAGGGTGCTCTGTGCATCGTGGCGATCATGTCGGGGGGTCTCGAAGTGTAAATCGAGTCGTTTCGGCCGGGATCGGGGCACTTGTTATTTTCAGAAAAAGTTATCGTTCGTTAAAGAAAATGGGGGGGCAAACGAACTCGAATCACTTCGTGTCACCTGCCGATATGATTGCCTAGAAGTTCCGCACATGCTCGCAAAATTTCGAGCGAAAAAATTTCACTTCGCATCCGACCATTTTGTTCGGCCTAGAGTTTCGGTCCTGGTTGTGAAAAAATACAACGTCCCGAAAATTTACGAGGGTGCTCTGTGCATCGTGGCGATCATGTCGGCGGGTCTCGAAGTGTAATTCGAGTCGTTTCGGCCGGGATCGGGGCACTTGTTATTTTCAGAAAAAGTTATCGTTCGTTAAAGAAAATGGGGGGGCAAACGAACTCGAATAACTTCGTGTCACCTGCCGATATGATTGCCTAGAAGTTCTCCACATATTTGTAAAATTTCGAGCGAAAAAAATTCACTTCGCATCCGACCATTTTGTTCGGCCTAGGGTTTCGGTCCTGGTTTTGTGAAAAAATACAACGTCCCGAAAATTTACGAGGGTGCTCTGTGCATCGTGGCGATCATGTCGGGGGGTCTCGAAGTGTAATTCGAGTCGTTTCGGCCGGGATCGGGGCACTTGTTATTTTCAGAAAATGTTATCGTTCGTTAAAGAAAATGGGGGGGCAAACGAACTCGAATAACTTCGTGTCACCTGCCGATATGATTTCCTAGAAGTTCCGCACATGCTCGCAAAATTTCGAGCGAAAAAATTTCACTTCGCATCCGACCATTTTGTTCGGCCTAGGGTTTCGGTCCTGGTTGTGAAAAAATACAACGTCCCGAAAATTTACGAGGGTGCTCTGTGCATCGTGGCGATCATGTCGGGGGGTCTCGAAGTGTAATTCGAGTCGTTTCGGCCGGGATCGGGGCACTTGTTATTTTCAGAAAAAGTTATCGTTCGTTAAAGAAAATGGGGGGGCAAACGAACTCCAATCACTTCGTGTCACCTGCCGATATGATTGCCTAGAAGTTCCGCATATGCTCGCAAAATTTCGAGCGAAAAAATTTCACTTCGCATCCGACCATTTTGTTCGGCCTAGGGTTTCGGTCCTGGTTGTGAAAAAATACAACGTCCCGAAAATTTACGAGGGTGCTCTGTGCATCGTGGCGATCATGTCGGGGGGTCTCGAAGTGTAATTCGAGTCGTTTCGGCCGGGATCGGGGCACTTGTTATTTTCAGAAAAAGTTATCGTTCGTTAAAGAAAATGGGGGGGCAAACGAACTCCAATCACTTCGTGTCACCTGCCGATATGATTGCCTAGAAGTTCCGCACATGCTCGCAAAATTTCGAGCGAAAAAATTTCACTTCGCATCCGACCATTTTGTTCGGCCTAGGGTTTCGGTCCTGGTTGTGAAAAAATACAACGTCCCGAAAATTTACGAGGGTGCTCTGTGCATCGTGGCGATCATGTCGGGGGGTCTCGAAGTGTAAATCGAGTCGTTTCGGCCGGGATCGGGGCACTTGTTATTTTCAGAAAAAGTTATCGTTCGTTAAAGAAAATGGGGGGGCAAACGAACTCCAATCACTTCGTGTCACCTGCCGATATGATTGCCTAGAAGTTCCGTACATGCTCGCAAAATTTCGAGCGAAAAAATTTCACTTCGCATCCGACCATTTTGTTCGGCCTAAGGTTTCGGTCCTGGTTGTGAAAAAATACAACGTCCCGAAAATTTACGAGGGTGCTCTGTGCATCGTGGCGATCATGTCGGCGGGTCTCGAAGTGTAATTCGAGTCGTTTCGGCCGGGATCGGGGCACTTGTTATTTTCAGAAAAAGTTATCGTTCGTTAAAGAAAATGGGGGGGCAAACGAACTCGAATCACTTCGTGTCACCTGCCGATATGATTGCCTAGAAGTTCTGCACATATTTGTAAAATTTCGAGCGAAAAAATTTCACTTCGCATCCGACCATTTTGTTCGGCCTAGGGTTTCGGTCCTGGTTGTGAAAAAATACAACGTCCCGAAAATTTACGAGGGTGCTCTGTGCATCGTGGCGATCATGTCGGCGGGTCTCGAAGTGTAATTCGAGTCGTTTCGGCCGGGATCGGGGCACTTGTTATTTTCAGAAAAAGTTATCGTTCGTTAAAGAAAATGGGGGGGCAAACGAACTCCAATCACTTCGTGTCACCTGCCGATATGATTGCCTAGAAGTTTCGCACATGCTCGCAAAATTTCGAGCGAAAAAATTTCACTTCGCATCCGACCATTTTGTTCGGCCTAGGGTTTCGGTCCTGGTTGTGAAAAAATACAACGTCCCAAAAATTTACGAGGGTGCTCTGTGCATCGTGGCGATCATGTCGGCGGGTCTCGAAGTGTAATTCGAGTCGTTTCGGCCGGGATCGGGGCACTTGTTATTTTCAGAAAAAGTTATCGTTCGTTAAAGAAAATGGGGGGGCAAACTAACTCGAATAACTTCGTGTCACCTGCCGATATGATTGCCTAGAAGTTCTGCACATGGTCGTAAAATTTCGAGCGAAAAAATTTCACTTCGCATCCGACCATTTTGCTCGGCCGAGGGTTTCGGTCCTGGTTGTGAAAAAATACAACGTCCCGAAAATTTACGAGGGTGCTCTGTGCATCGTGGCGATCATGTCGGGGGGTCTCGAAGTGTAATTCGAATCGTTTCGGCCGGGATCGGGGCACTTGTTATTTTCAGAAAAAGTTATCGTTCGTTAAAGAAAATGGGGGGGCAAACTAACTCGAATAACTTCGTGTCACCTGCCGATATGATTGCCTAGAAGTTCTGCACATGGTCGTAAAATTTCGAGCGAAAAAATTTCACTTCGCATCCGACCATTTTGCTCGGCCGAGGGTTTCGGTCCTGGTTGTGAAAAAATACAACGTCCCGAAAATTTACGAGGGTGCTCTGTGCATCGTGGCGATCATGTCGGGGGGTCTCGAAGTGTAATTCGAATCGTTTCGGCCGGGATCGGGGCACTTGTTATTTTCAGAAAAAGTTATCGTTCGTTAAAGAAAATGGGGGGGCAAACGAACTCGAATCACTTCCTGTCACCTGCCGATATGATTGCCTAGAAGTTCTGCACATATTTGTAAAATTTCGAGCGAAAAAATTTCACTTCGCATCCGACCATTTTGTTCGGCCTAGGGTTTCGGTCCTGGTTGTGAAAAAATACAACGTCCCGAAAATTTACGAGGGTGCTCTGTGCATCGTGGCGATCATGTCGGGGGGTCTCGAAGTGTAAATCGAGTCGTTTCGGCCGGGATCGGGGCACTTGTTATTTTCAGAAAAAGTTATCGTTCGTTAAAGAAAATGGGGGGGCAAACGAACTCGAATCACTTCGTGTCACCTGCCGATATGATTGCCTAGAAGTTCCGCACATGCTCGCAAAATTTCGAGCGAAAAAATTTCACTTCGCATCCGACCATTTTGTTCGGCCTAGAGTTTCGGTCCTGGTTGTGAAAAAATACAACGTCCCGAAAATTTACGAGGGTGCTCTGTGCATCGTGGCGATCATGTCGGCGGGTCTCGAAGTGTAATTCGAGTCGTTTCGGCCGGGATCGGGGCACTTGTTATTTTCAGAAAAAGTTATCGTTCGTTAAAGAAAATGGGGGGGCAAACGAACTCGAATAACTTCGTGTCACCTGCCGATATGATTGCCTAGAAGTTCTCCACATATTTGTAAAATTTCGAGCGAAAAAATTTCACTTCGCATCCGACCATTTTGTTCGGCCTAGGGTTTCGGTCCTGGTTTTGTGAAAAAATACAACGTCCCGAAAATTTACGAGGGTGCTCTGTGCATCGTGGCGATCATGTCGGGGGGTCTCGAAGTGTAATTCGAGTCGTTTCGGCCGGGATCGGGGCACTTGTTATTTTCAGAAAATGTTATCGTTCGTTAAAGAAAATGGGGGGGCAAACGAACTCGAATAACTTCGTGTCACCTGCCGATATGATTTCCTAGAAGTTCCGCACATGCTCGCAAAATTTCGAGCGAAAAAATTTCACTTCGCATCCGACCATTTTGTTCGGCCTAGGGTTTCGGTCCTGGTTGTGAAAAAATACAACGTCCCGAAAATTTACGAGGGTGCTCTGTGCATCGTGGCGATCATGTCGGGGGGTCTCGAAGTGTAATTCGAGTCGTTTCGGCCGGGATCGGGGCACTTGTTATTTTCAGAAAAAGTTATCGTTCGTTAAAGAAAATGGGGGGGCAAACGAACTCCAATCACTTCGTGTCACCTGCCGATATGATTGCCTAGAAGTTCCGCATATGCTCGCAAAATTTCGAGCGAAAAAATTTCACTTCGCATCCGACCATTTTGTTCGGCCTAGGGTTTCGGTCCTGGTTGTGAAAAAATACAACGTCCCGAAAATTTACGAGGGTGCTCTGTGCATCGTGGCGATCATGTCGGGGGGTCTCGAAGTGTAATTCGAGTCGTTTCGGCCGGGATCGGGGCACTTGTTATTTTCAGAAAAAGTTATCGTTCGTTAAAGAAAATGGGGGGGCAAACGAACTCCAATCACTTCGTGTCACCTGCCGATATGATTGCCTAGAAGTTCCGCACATGCTCGCAAAATTTCGAGCGAAAAAATTTCACTTCGCATCCGACCATTTTGTTCGGCCTAGGGTTTCGGTCCTGGTTGTGAAAAAATACAACGTCCCGAAAATTTACGAGGGTGCTCTGTGCATCGTGGCGATCATGTCGGGGGGTCTCGAAGTGTAAATCGAGTCGTTTCGGCCGGGATCGGGGCACTTGTTATTTTCAGAAAAAGTTATCGTTCGTTAAAGAAAATGGGGGGGCAAACGAACTCCAATCACTTCGTGTCACCTGCCGATATGATTGCCTAGAAGTTCCGTACATGCTCGCAAAATTTCGAGCGAAAAAATTTCACTTCGCATCCGACCATTTTGTTCGGCCTAAGGTTTCGGTCCTGGTTGTGAAAAAATACAACGTCCCGAAAATTTACGAGGGTGCTCTGTGCATCGTGGCGATCATGTCGGCGGGTCTCGAAGTGTAATTCGAGTCGTTTCGGCCGGGATCGGGGCACTTGTTATTTTCAGAAAAAGTTATCGTTCGTTAAAGAAAATGGGGGGGCAAACGAACTCGAATCACTTCGTGTCACCTGCCGATATGATTGCCTAGAAGTTCTGCACATATTTGTAAAATTTCGAGCGAAAAAATTTCACTTCGCATCCGACCATTTTGTTCGGCCTAGGGTTTCGGTCCTGGTTGTGAAAAAATACAACGTCCCGAAAATTTACGAGGGTGCTCTGTGCATCGTGGCGATCATGTCGGCGGGTCTCGAAGTGTAATTCGAGTCGTTTCGGCCGGGATCGGGGCACTTGTTATTTTCAGAAAAAGTTATCGTTCGTTAAAGAAAATGGGGGGGCAAACGAACTCCAATCACTTCGTGTCACCTGCCGATATGATTGCCTAGAAGTTTCGCACATGCTCGCAAAATTTCGAGCGAAAAAATTTCACTTCGCATCCGACCATTTTGTTCGGCCTAGGGTTTCGGTCCTGGTTGTGAAAAAATACAACGTCCCAAAAATTTACGAGGGTGCTCTGTGCATCGTGGCGATCATGTCGGCGGGTCTCGAAGTGTAATTCGAGTCGTTTCGGCCGGGATCGGGGCACTTGTTATTTTCAGAAAAAGTTATCGTTCGTTAAAGAAAATGGGGGGGCAAACTAACTCGAATAACTTCGTGTCACCTGCCGATATGATTGCCTAGAAGTTCTGCACATGGTCGTAAAATTTCGAGCGAAAAAATTTCACTTCGCATCCGACCATTTTGCTCGGCCGAGGGTTTCGGTCCTGGTTGTGAAAAAATACAACGTCCCGAAAATTTACGAGGGTGCTCTGTGCATCGTGGCGATCATGTCGGGGGGTCTCGAAGTGTAATTCGAATCGTTTCGGCCGGGATCGGGGCACTTGTTATTTTCAGAAAAAGTTATCGTTCGTTAAAGAAAATGGGGGGGCAAACGAACTCGAATCACTTCGTGTCACCTGCCGATATGATTGCCTAGAAGTTCTGCACATATTTGTAAAATTTCGAGCGAAAAAATTTCACTTCGCATCCGACCATTTTGTTCGGCCTAGGGTTTCGGTCCTGGTTGTGAAAAAATACAACGTCCCGAAAATTTACGAGGGTGCTCTGTGCATCGTGGCGATCATGTCGGGGGGTCTCGAAGTGTAAATCGAGTCGTTTCGGCCGGGATCGGGGCACTTGTTATTTTCAGAAAAAGTTATCGTTCGTTAAAGAAAATGGGGGGGCAAACGAACTCGAATCACTTCGTGTCACCTGCCGATATGATTGCCTAGAAGTTCCGCACATGCTCGCAAAATTTCGAGCGAAAAAATTTCACTTCGCATCCGACCATTTTGTTCGGCCTAGAGTTTCGGTCCTGGTTGTGAAAAAATACAACGTCCCGAAAATTTACGAGGGTGCTCTGTGCATCGTGGCGATCATGTCGGCGGGTCTCGAAGTGTAATTCGAGTCGTTTCGGCCGGGATCGGGGCACTTGTTATTTTCAGAAAAAGTTATCGTTCGTTAAAGAAAATGGGGGGGCAAACGAACTCGAATAACTTCGTGTCACCTGCCGATATGATTGCCTAGAAGTTCTCCACATATTTGTAAAATTTCGAGCGAAAAAATTTCACTTCGCATCCGACCATTTTGTTCGGCCTAGGGTTTCGGTCCTGGTTTTGTGAAAAAATACAACGTCCCGAAAATTTACGAGGGTGCTCTGTGCATCGTGGCGATCATGTCGGGGGGTCTCGAAGTGTAATTCGAGTCGTTTCGGCCGGGATCGGGGCACTTGTTATTTTCAGAAAATGTTATCGTTCGTTAAAGAAAATGGGGGGGCAAACGAACTCGAATAACTTCGTGTCACCTGCCGATATGATTTCCTAGAAGTTCCGCACATGCTCGCAAAATTTCGAGCGAAAAAATTTCACTTCGCATCCGACCATTTTGTTCGGCCTAGGGTTTCGGTCCTGGTTGTGAAAAAATACAACGTCCCGAAAATTTACGAGGGTGCTCTGTGCATCGTGGCGATCATGTCGGGGGGTCTCGAAGTGTAATTCGAGTCGTTTCGGCCGGGATCGGGGCACTTGTTATTTTCAGAAAAAGTTATCGTTCGTTAAAGAAAATGGGGGGGCAAACGAACTCCAATCACTTCGTGTCACCTGCCGATATGATTGCCTAGAAGTTCCGCATATGCTCGCAAAATTTCGAGCGAAAAAATTTCACTTCGCATCCGACCATTTTGTTCGGCCTAGGGTTTCGGTCCTGGTTGTGAAAAAATACAACGTCCCGAAAATTTACGAGGGTGCTCTGTGCATCGTGGCGATCATGTCGGGGGGTCTCGAAGTGTAATTCGAGTCGTTTCGGCCGGGATCGGGGCACTTGTTATTTTCAGAAAAAGTTATCGTTCGTTAAAGAAAATGGGGGGGCAAACGAACTCCAATCACTTCGTGTCACCTGCCGATATGATTGCCTAGAAGTTCCGCACATGCTCGCAAAATTTCGAGCGAAAAAATTTCACTTCGCATCCGACCATTTTGTTCGGCCTAGGGTTTCGGTCCTGGTTGTGAAAAAATACAACGTCCCGAAAATTTACGAGGGTGCTCTGTGCATCGTGGCGATCATGTCGGCGGGTCTCGAAGTGTAAATCGAGTCGTTTCGGCCGGGATCGGGGCACTTGTTATTTTCAGAAAAAGTTATCGTTCGTTAAAGAAAATGGGGGGGCAAACGAACTCCAATCACTTCGTGTCACCTGCCGATATGATTGCCTAGAAGTTCCGTACATGCTCGCAAAATTTCGAGCGAAAAAATTTCACTTCGCATCCGACCATTTTGTTCGGCCTAAGGTTTCGGTCCTGGTTGTGAAAAAATACAACGTCCCGAAAATTTACGAGGGTGCTCTGTGCATCGTGGCGATCATGTCGGCGGGTCTCGAAGTGTAATTCGAGTCGTTTCGGCCGGGATCGGGGCACTTGTTATTTTCAGAAAAAGTTATCGTTCGTTAAAGAAAATGGGGGGGCAAACGAACTCGAATAACTTCGTGTCACCTGCCGATATGATTGCCTAGAAGTTCTCCACATATTTGTAAAATTTCGAGCGAAAAAATTTCACTTCGCATCCGACCATTTTGTTCGGCCTAGGGTTTCGGTCCTGGTTTTGTGAAAAAATACAACGTCCCGAAAATTTACGAGGGTGCTCTGTGCATCGTGGCGATCATGTCGGGGGGTCTCGAAGTGTAATTCGAGTCGTTTCGGCCGGGATCGGGGCACTTGTTATTTTCAGAAAATGTTATCGTTCGTTAAAGAAAATGGGGGGGCAAACGAACTCGAATAACTTCGTGTCACCTGCCGATATGATTTCCTAGAAGTTCCGCACATGCTCGCAAAATTTCGAGCGAAAAAATTTCACTTCGCATCCGACCATTTTGTTCGGCCTAGGGTTTCGGTCCTGGTTGTGAAAAAATACAACGTCCCGAAAATTTACGAGGGTGCTCTGTGCATCGTGGCGATCATGTCGGGGGGTCTCGAAGTGTAATTCGAGTCGTTTCGGCCGGGATCGGGGCACTTGTTATTTTCAGAAAAAGTTATCGTTCGTTAAAGAAAATGGGGGGGCAAACGAACTCGAATCACTTCGTGTCACCTGCCGATATGATTGCCTAGAAGTTCCGCATATGCTCGCAAAATTTCGAGCGAAAAAATTTCACTTCGCATCCGACCATTTTGTTCGGCCTAGGGTTTCGGTCCTGGTTGTGAAAAAATACAACGTCCCGAAAATTTACGAGGGTGCTCTGTGCATCGTGGCGATCATGTCGGGGGGTCTCGAAGTGTAATTCGAGTCGTTTCGGCCGGGATCGGGGCACTTGTTATTTTCAGAAAAAGTTATCGTTCGTTAAAGAAAATGGGGGGGCAAACGAACTCCAATCACTTCGTGTCACCTGCCGATATGATTGCCTAGAAGTTCCGCACATGCTCGCAAAATTTCGAGCGAAAAAATTTCACTTCGCATCCGACCATTTTGTTCGGCCTAGGGTTTCGGTCCTGGTTGTGAAAAAATACAACGTCCCGAAAATTTACGAGGGTGCTCTGTGCATCGTGGCGATCATGTCGGGGGGTCTCGAAGTGTAATTCGAGTCGTTTCGGTCGGGATCGGGGCACTTGTTATTTTCAGAAAAAGTTATCGTTCGTTAAAGAAAATGGGGGGGCAAACGAACTCCAATCACTTCGTGTCACCTGCCGATATGATTGCCTAGAAGTTCCGTACATGCTCGCAAAATTTCGAGCGAAAAAATTTCACTTCGCATCCGACCATTTTGTTCGGCCTAAGGTTTCGGTCCTGGTTGTGAAAAAATACAACGTCCCGAAAATTTACGAGGGTGCTCTGTGCATCGTGGCGATCATGTCGGCGGGTCTCGAAGTGTAATTCGAGTCGTTTCGGCCGGGATCGGGGCACTTGTTATTTTCAGAAAAAGTTATCGTTCGTTAAAGAAAATGGGGGGGCAAACGAACTCGAATAACTTCGTGTCACCTGCCGATATGATTGCCTAGAAGTTCCGCACATGCTCGCAAAATTTCGAGCGAAAAAATTTCACTTCGCATCCGACCATTTTGTTCGGCCTAGGGTTTCGGTCCTGGTTGTGAAAAAATACAACGTCCCGAAAATTTACGAGGGTGCTCTGTGCATCGTGGCGATCATGTCGGGGGCTCTCGAAGTGTAATTCGAGTCGTTTCGGCCGGGATCGGGGCACTTGTTATTTTCAGAAAAAGTTATCATTCGTTAAAGAAAATGGGGGGGCAAACGAACTCGAATCACTTCGTGTCACCTGCCGATATGATTGCCTAGAAGTTCTGCACATATTTGTAAAATTTCGAGCGAAAAAATTTCACTTCGCATCCGACCATTTTGTTCGGCCTAGGGTTTCGGTCCTGGTTGTGAAAAAATACAACGTCCCGAAAATTTACGAGGGTGCTCTGTGCATCGTGGCGATCATGTCGGCGGGTCTCGAAGTGTAATTCGAGTCGTTTCGGCCGGGATCGGGGCACTTGTTATTTTCAGAAAAAGTTATCGTTCGTTAAAGAAAATGGGGGGGCAAACGAACTCCAATAACTTCGTGTCACCTGCCGATATGATTGCCTAGAAGTTTTGCACATATTTGTAAAATTTCGAGCGAAAAAATTTCACTTCGCATCCGACCATTTTGTTCGGCCTAGGGTTTCGGTCCTGGTTGTGAAAAAATACAACGTCCCGAAAATTTACGAGGGTACTCTGTGCATCGTGGCGATCATGTCGGGGGGTCTCGAAGTGTAATTCGAGTCGTTTCGGCCGGGATCGGGGCACTTGTTATTTTCAGAAAAAGTTATCGTTCGTTAAAGAAAATGGGGGGGCAAACGAACTCGAATAACTTCGTGTCACCTGCCGATATGATTGCCTAGAAGTTCTACACATATTTGTAAAATTTCGAGCGAAAAAATTTCACTTCGCATCCGACCATTTTGTTCGGCCTAGGGTTTCGGTCCTGGTTGTGAAAAAATACAACGTCCCGAAAATTTACGAGGGTGCTCTGTGCATCGTGGCGATCATGTCGGCGGGTCTCGAAGTGTAATTCGAGTCGTTTCGGCCGGGATCGGGGCACTTGTTATTTTCAGAAAAAGTTATCGTTCGTTAAAGAAAATGGGGGGGCAAACGAACTCGAATAACTTCGTGTCACCTGCCGATATGATTGCCTAGAAGTTCTGCACATATTTGTAAAATTTCGAGCGAAAAAATTTCACATCGCATCCGACCATTTTGTTCGGCCTTGGGTTTCGGTCCTGGTTGTGAAAAAATACAACGTCCCGAAAATTTACGAGGGTGCTCTGTGCATCGTGGCGATCATGTCGGGGGGTCTCGAAGTGTAATTCGAATCGTTTCGGCCGGGATCGGGGCACTTGTTATTTTAAGAAAAAGTTATCGTTCGTTAAAGAAAATGGGGGGGCAAACGAACTCGAATAACTTCGTGTCACCTGCCGATATGATTTCCTAGAAGTTCTGCACATATTTGTAAAATTTCGAGCGAAAAAATTTCACTTCGCATCCGACCATTTTGTTTGGCCTAGGGTTTCGGTCCTGGTTGTCAAAAAATACAACGTCCCGAAAATTTACGAGGGTGCTCTGTGCATCGTGGCGATCATGTCGGGGGGTCTCGAAGTGTAATTCAAATCGTTTCGGCCGGGATCGGGGCACTCATTATTTTCAGAAAAAGTTATCGTTCGTTAAAGAAAATGGGGGGGCAAACGAACTCCAATCACTTCGTGTCACCTGCCGATATGATTGCCTAGAAGTTCCGCACATGCTCGTAAAATTTCGAGCGAAAAAATTTCACTTCGCATCCGACCATTTTGTTCGGCCTAGGGTTTCGGTCCTGGTTGTGAAAAAATACAACGTCCCGAAAATTTACGAGGGTGCTCTGTGCATCGTGGCGATCATGTCGGGGGGTCTCGAAGTGTAATTCGAGTCGTTTCGGCCGGGATCGGGGCACTTGTTATTTTCAGAAAAAGTTATCGTTCGTTAAAGAAAATGGGGGGGCAAACGAACTCCAATCACTTCGTGTCACCTGCCGATATGATTGCCTAGAAGTTCCGCACATGCTGGTAAAATTTCGAGCGAAAAAATTTCACTTCGCATCCGACCATTTTGTTCGGCCTAGGGTTTCGGTCCTGGTTGTGAAAAAATACAACGTCCCGAAAATTTACGAGGGTGCTCTGTGCATCGTGGCGATCATGTCGGCGGGTCTCGAAGTGTAATTCGAGTCGTTTCGGCCGGGATCGGGGCACTTGTTATTTTCAGAAAAAGTTATCGTTCGTTAAAGAAAATGGGGGGGGGGGGCAAACGAACTCGAATAACTTCGTGTCACCTGCCGATATGATTGCCTAGAAGTTCTGCACATATTTGTAAAATTTCGAGCGAAAAAATTTCACTTCGCATCCGACCATTTCGTTCGGCCTAGGGTTTCGGTCGTGGTTGTGAAAAAATACAACGTCCCAAAAATTTACGAGGGTGCTCTGTGCATCGTGGCGATCATGTCGGGGGGTCTCGAAGTGTAATTCGAATCGTTTCGGCCGGGATCGGGGCACTCATTATTTTCAGAAAAAGTTATCGTTCGTTAAAGAAAATGGGGGGGCAAACGAACTCCAATAACTTCGTGTCACCTGCCGATATGATTGCCTAGAAGTTCTGCACATATTTGTAAAATTTCGAGCGAAAAAATTTCACTTCGCATCCGACCATTTTGTTTGGCCTAGGGTTTCGGTCCTGGTTGTCAAAAAATACAACGTCCCGAAAATTTACGAGGGTGCTCTGTGCATCGTGGCGATCATGTCGGGGGGTCTCGAAGTGTAATTCGAATCGTTTCGGCCGGGATCGGGGCACTCATTATTTTCAGAAAAAGTTATCGTTCGTTAAAGAAAATGGGGGGGCAAACGAACTCCAATCACTTCGTGTCACCTGCCGATTTGATTGCCTAGAAGTTCCGCACATGCTCGTAAAATTTCGAGCGAAAAAATTTCACTTCGCATCCGACCATTTTGTTCGGCCTAGGGTTTCGGTCCTGGTTGTGAAAAAATACAACGTCCCGAAAATTTACGAGGGTGCTCTGTGCATCGTGGCGATCATGTCGGGGGGTCTCGAAGTGTAATTCGAGTCGTTTCGGCCGGGATCGGGGCAGTTGTTATTTTCAGAAAAAGTTATCGTTCGTTAAAGAAAATGGGGGGGCAAACGAACTCGAATAACTTCGTGTCACCAGCCGATATGATTGCCTAGAAGTTCCGCACATGCTCGCAAAATTTCGAGCGAAAAAATTTCACTTCGCATCCGACCATTTTGTTCGGCCTAGGGTTTCGGTCCTGGTTGTGAAAAAATACAACGTCCCGAAAATTTACGAGGGTGCTCTGTGCATCGTGGCGATCATGTCGGCGGGTCTCGAAGTGTAATTCGAGTCGTTTCGGCCGGGATCGGGGCACTTGTTATTTTCAGAAAAAGTTATCGTTCGTTAAAGAAAATGGGGGGGGGCAAACGAACTCGAATAACTTCGTGTCACCTGCCGATATGATTGCCTAGAAGTTCTGCACATATTTGTAAAATTTCGAGCGAAAAAATTTCACTTCGCATCCGACCATTTCGTTCGGCCTAGGGTTTCGGTCGTGGTTGTGAAAAAATACAACGTCCCGAAAATTTACGAGGGTGCTCTGTGCATCGTGGCGATCATGTCGGGGGGTCTCGAAGTGTAATTCGAATCGTTTCGGCCGGGATCGGGGCACTCATTATTTTCAGAAAAAGTTATCGTTCGTTAAAGAAAATGGGGGGGCAAACGAACTCCAATCACTTCGTGTCACCTGCCGATATGATTGCCTAGAAGTTCCGCACATGCTCGTAAAATTTCGAGCGAAAAAATTTCACTTCGCATCCGACCATTTTGTTCGGCCTAGGGTTTCGGTCCTGGTTGTGAAAAAATACAACGTCCCGAAAATTTACGAGGGTGCTCTGTGCATCGTGGCGATCATGTCGGGGGGTCTCGAAGTGTAATTCGAGTCGTTTCGGCCGGGATCGGGGCACTTGTTATTTTCAGAAAAAGTTATCGTTCGTTAAAAAAAATGGGGGGGCAAACGAACTCCAATCACTTCGTGTCACTTGCCGATATGATTGCCTAGAAGTTCCGCACATGCTCGCAAAATTTCGAGCGAAAAAATTTCACTTCGCATCCGACCATTTTGTTCGGCCTAGGGTTTCGGTCCTGGTTGTGAAAAAATACAACGTCCCGAAAATTTACGAGGGTGCTCTGTGCATCGTGGCGATCATGTCGGCGGGTCTCGAAGTGTAATTCGAGTCGTTTCGGCCGGGATCGGGGCACTTGTTATTTTCAGAAAAAGTTATCGTTCGTTAAAGAAAATGGGGGGGGGCAAACGAACTCGAATAACTTCGTGTCACCTGCCGATATGATTGCCTAGAAGTTCTGCACATATTTGTAAAATTTCGAGCGAAAAAATTTCACTTCGCATCCGACCATTTCGTTCGGCCTAGGGTTTCGGTCGTGGTTGTGAAAAAATACAACGTCCCGAAAATTTACGAGGGTGCTCTGTGCATCGTGGCGATCATGTCGGGGGGTCTCGAAGTGTAATTCGAATCGTTTCGGCCGGGATCGGGGCACTCATTATTTTCAGAAAAAGTTATCGTTCGTTAAAGAAAATGGGGGGGCAAACGAACTCCAATCACTTCGTGTCACCTGCCGATATGATTGCCTAGAAGTTCCGCACATGCTCGTAAAATTTCGAGCGAAAAAATTTCACTTCGCATCCGACCATTTTGTTCGGCCTAGGGTTTCGGTCCTGGTTGTGAAAAAATACAACGTCCCGAAAATTTACGAGGGTGCTCTGTGCATCGTGGCGATCATGTCGGGGGGTCTCGAAGTGTAATTCGAATCGTTTCGGCCGGGATCGGGGCACTTGTTATTTTCAGAAAAAGTTATCGTTCGTTAAAGAAAATGGGGGGGCAAACGAACTCCAATCACTTCGTGTCACCTGCCGATATGATTGCCTAGAAGTTCCGCACATGCTGGTAAAATTTCGAGCGAAAAAATTTCACTTCGCATCCGACCATTTTGTTCGGCCTAGGGTTTCGGTCCTGGTTGTGAAAAAATACAACGTCCCGAAAATTTACGAGGGTGCTCTGTGCATCGTGGCGATCATGTCGGGGGGTCTCGAAGTGTAATTCGAGTCGTTTCGGCCGGGATCGGGGCACTTGTTATTTTCAGAAAAAGTTATCGTTCGTTAAAAAAAATGGGGGGGCAAACGAACTCCAATCACTTCGTGTCACCTGCCGATATGATTGCCTAGAAGTTCCGAACATGCTCGCAAAATTTCGAGCGAAAAAATTTCACTTCGCATCCGACCATTTTGTTCGGCCTAGGGTTTCGGTCCTGGTTGTGAAAAAATACAACGTCCCGAAAATTTACGAGGGTGCTCTGTGCATCGTGGCGATCATGTCGGGGGGTCTCGAAGTGTAATTCGAGTCGTTTCGGCCGGGATCGGGGCAGTTGTTATTTTCAGAAAAAGTTATCGTTCGTTAAAGAAAATGGGGGGGCAAACGAACTCGAATAACTTCGTGTCACCAGCCGATATGATTGCCTAGAAGTTCTGCACATATTTGTAAAATTTCGAGCGAAAAAATTTCACATCGCATCCGACCATTTTGTTCGGCCTTGGGTTTCGGTCCTGGTTGTGAAAAAATACAACGTCCCGAAAATTTACGAGGGTGCTCTGTGCATCGTGGCGATCATGTCGGGGGGTCTCGAAGTGTAATTCGAATCGTTTCGGCCGGGATCGGGGCACTTGTTATTTTAAGAAAAAGTTATCGTTCGTTAAAGAAAATGGGGGGGCAAACGAACTCGAATAACTTCGTGTCACCTGCCGATATGATTGCCTAGAAGTTCCGCACATGCTGGTAAAATTTCGAGCGAAAAAATTTCACTTCGCATCCGACCATTTTGTTCGGCCTAGGGTTTCGGTCCTGGTTGTGAAAAAATACAACGTCCCGAAAATTTACGAGGGTGCTCTGTGCATCGTGGCGATCATGTCGGGGGGTCTCGAAGTGTAATTCGAGTCGTTTCGGCCGGGATCGGGGCACTTGTTATTTTCAGAAAAAGTTATCGTTCGTTAAAAAAAATGGGGGGGCAAACGAACTCCAATCACTTCGTGTCACCTGCCGATATGATTGCCTAGAAGTTCCGAACATGCTCGCAAAATTTCGAGCGAAAAAATTTCACTTCACATCCGACCATTTTGTTCGGCCTAGGGTTTCGGTCCTGGTTGTGAAAAAATACAACGTCCCGAAAATTTACGAGGGTGCTCTGTGCATCGTGGCGATCATGTCGGGGGGTCTCGAAGTGTAATTCGAGTCGTTTCGGCCGGGATCGGGGCAGTTGTTATTTTCAGAAAAAGTTATCGTTCGTTAAAGAAAATGGGGGGGCAAACGAACTCGAATAACTTCGTGTCACCTGCCGATATGATTGCCTAGAAGTTCGGCACATATTTGTAAAATTTCGATCGAAAAAATTTCACATCGCATCCGACCATTTTGTTCGGCCTTGGGTTTCGGTCCTGGTTGTGAAAAAATACAACGTCCCGAAAATTTACGAGGGTGCTCTGTGCATCGTGGCGATCATGTCGGGGGGTCTCGAAGTGTAATTGGAATCGTTTCGGCCGGGATCGGGGCACTTGTTATTTTAAGAAAAAGTTATCGTTCGTTAAAGAAAATGGGGGGGCAAACGAACTCGAATAACTTCGTGTCACCTGCCGATATGATTTCCTAGAAGTTCTGCACATATTTGTAAAATTTCGAGCGAAAAAATTTCACATCGCATCCGACCATTTTGTTTGGCCTAGGGTTTCGGTCCTGGTTGTCAAAAAATACAACGTCCCGAAAATTTACGAGGGTGCTCTGTGCATCGTGGCGATCATGTCGGGGGGTCTCGAAGTGTAATTCGAGTCGTTTCGGCCGGGATCGGGGCACTTGTTATTTTCAGAAAAAGTTATCGTTCGTTAAAGAAAATGGGGGGGGCAAACGAACTCGAATAACTTCGTGTCACCTGCCGATATGATTGCCTAGAAGTTCTGCACATATTTGTAAAATTTCGAGCAAAAAAATTTCACTTTTCATCCGACCATTTTGTTCGGCCTAGGGTTTCGGTCCTGGTTCTGAAAAAATACAACGTCCCGAAAATTTACGAGGGTGCTCTGTGCATCGTGGCGATCATGTCGGGGGGTCTCGAAGTGTAATTCGAGTCGTTTCGGCCGGGATCGGGGCACTTGTTATTTTCAGAAAAAGTTATCGTTCGTTAAAGAAAATGGGGGGGCAAACGAACTCGAATAACTTCGTGTCACCTGCCGATATGATTGCCTAGAAGTTCTGCACATATTTGTAAAATTTCGAGCGAAAAAATTTCACATCGCATCCGACCATTTTGTTCGGCCTTGGGTTTCGGTCCTGGTTGTGAAAAAATACAACGTCCCGAAAATTTACGAGGGTGCTCTGTGCATCGTGGCGATCATGTCGGGGGGTCTCGAAGTGTAATTCGAATCGTTTCGGCCGGGATCGGGGCACTTGTTATTTTAAGAAAAAGTTATCGTTCGTTAAAGAAAATGGGGGGGCAAACGAACTCGAATAACTTCGTGTCACCTGCCGATATGATTGCCTAGAAGTTCCGCACATGCTGGTAAAATTTCGAGCGAAAAAATTTCACTTCGCATCCGACCATTTTGTTCGGCCTAGGGTTTCGGTCCTGGTTGTGAAAAAATACAACGTCCCGAAAATTTACGAGGGTGCTCTGTGCATCGTGGCGATCATGTCGGGGGGTCTCGAAGTGTAATTCGAGTCGTTTCGGCCGGGATCGGGGCACTTGTTATTTTCAGAAAAAGTTATCGTTCGTTAAAAAAAATGGGGGGGCAAACGAACTCCAATCACTTCGTGTCACCTGCCGATATGATTGCCTAGAAGTTCCGAACATGCTCGCAAAATTTCGAGCGAAAAAATTTCACTTCACATCCGACCATTTTGTTCGGCCTAGGGTTTCGGTCCTGGTTGTGAAAAAATACAACGTCCCGAAAATTTACGAGGGTGCTCTGTGCATCGTGGCGATCATGTCGGGGGGTCTCGAAGTGTAATTCGAGTCGTTTCGGCCGGGATCGGGGCAGTTGTTATTTTCAGAAAAAGTTATCGTTCGTTAAAGAAAATGGGGGGGCAAACGAACTCGAATAACTTCGTGTCACCTGCCGATATGATTGCCTAGAAGTTCGGCACATATTTGTAAAATTTCGATCGAAAAAATTTCACATCGCATCCGACCATTTTGTTCGGCCTTGGGTTTCGGTCCTGGTTGTGAAAAAATACAACGTCCCGAAAATTTACGAGGGTGCTCTGTGCATCGTGGCGTTCATGTCGGCGGGTCTCGAAGTGTAATTCGAGTCGTTTCGGCCGGGATCGGGGCACTTGTTATTTTCAGAAAAAGTTATCGTTCGTTAAAGAAAATGGGGGGGTAAACGAACTCGAATCTCTTCGTGTCACCTGCCGATATGATTGCCTAGAAGTTCTGCACATATTTGTAAAATTTCGAGCAAAAAAATTTCACTTTTCATCCGACCATTTTGTTCGGCCTAGGGTTTCGGTCCTGGTTCTGAAAAAATACAACGTCCCGAAAATTTACGAGGGTGCTCTGTGCATCGTGGCGATCATGTCGGGGGGTCTCGAAGTGTAATTCGAGTCGTTTCGGCCGGGATCGGGGCACTTGTTATTTTCAGAAAAAGTTATCGTTCGTTAAAAAAAATGGGGGGGGGCAAACGAACTCGAATAACTTCGTGTCACCTGCCGATATGATTTCCTAGAAGTTCTGCACATATTTGTAAAATTTCGAGCGAAAAAATTTCACTTCGCATCCGACCATTTTGTTCGGCCTAGGGTTTCGGTCCTGGTTGTGAAAAAATACAACGTCCCGAAAATTTACGAGAGTGCTCTGTGCATCGTGGCGATCATGTCGGGGGGTCTCGAAGTGTAATTCGAGTCGTTTCGGCCGGGATCGGGGCACTTGTTATTTTCAGAAAAAGTTATCGTTCGTTAAAGAAAATGGGGGGGTAAACGAACTCGAATCTCTTCGTGTCACCTGCCGATATGATTGCCTAGAAGTTCCGCACATGCTCGCAAAATTTCGAGCGAAAAAATTTCACTTCGCATCCGACCATTTTGTTCGGCCTAGGGTTTCGGTCCTGGTTGTGAAAAAATACAACGTCCCGAAAATTTACGAGGGTGCTCTGTGCATCGTGGCGTTCATGTCGGCGGGTCTCGAAGTGTAATTCGAGTCGTTTCGGCCGGGATCGGGGCACTTGTTATTTTCAGAAAAAGTTATCGTTCGTTAAAAAAAATGGGGGGGGCAAACGAACTCGAATAACTTCGTGTCACCTGCCGATATGATTTCCTAGAAGTTCTGCACATATTTGTAAAATTTCGAGCGAAAAAATTTCACTTCGCATCCGACCATTTTGTTCGGCCTAGGGTTTCGGTCCTGGTTGTGAAAAAATACAACGTCCCGAAAATTTACGAGGGTGCTCTGTGCATCGTGGCGATCATGTCGGGGGGTCTCGAAGTGTAATTCGAGTCGTTTCGGCCGGGATCGGGGCACTTGTTATTTTCAGAAAAAGTTATCGTTCGTTAAAAAAAATGGGGGGGCAAACGAACTCCAATCACTTCGTGTCACCTGCCGATATGATTGCCTAGAAGTTCCGCACATGCTCGTAAACTTTCGAGCGAAAAAATTTCACTTCGCATCCGACCATTTTGTTCGGCCTAGGGTTTCGGTCCTGGTTGTGAAAAAATACAACGTCCCGAAAATTTACGAGGGTGCTCTGTGCATCGTGGCGATCATGTCGGCGAGTCTCGAAGTGTAATTCGAATCGTTTCGGCCGGGATCGGGGCACTTGTTATTTTCAGAAAAAGTTATCGTTCGTTAAAGAAAATGGGGGGGCAAACGAACTCGAATCACTTCGTGTCACCTGCCGATATGATTGCCTAGAAGTTCCGCACATGCTCGCAAAATTTCGAGCGAAAAAATTTCACTTCGCATCCGACCATTTTGTTCGGCCTAGGGTTTCGGTCCTGGTTGTGAAAAAATACAACGTCCCGAAAATTTACGAGGGTGCTCTGTGCATCGTGGCGATCATGTCGAGGGGTCTCGAAGTGTAATTCGAGTCGTTTCGGCCGGGATCGGGGCACTTGTTATTTTCAGAAAAAGTTATCGTTCGTTAAAGAAAATGGGGGGGCAAACGAACTCGAATAACTTCGTGTCACCTGCCGATAAGATTGCCTAGAAGTTCTGCACATATTTGTAAAATTTCGAGCGAAAAAATTTCACTTCGCATCCGACCATTTTGTTCGGCCTAGGGTTTCGGTCCTGGTTGTGAAAAAATACAACGTCCCGAAAATTTACGAGGGTGCTCTGTGCATCGTGGCGATCATGTCGGGGGGTCTCGAAGTGTAATTCGAATCGTTTCGGCCGGGATCGGGGCACTTGTTATTTTCAGAAAAAGTTATCGTTCGTTAAAGAAAATGGGGGGGCAAACGAACTCGAATAACTTCGTGTCACTTGCCGATATGATTGCCTAGAAGTTCTGCACATATTTGTAAAATTTTGAGGGAAAAAATTTCACTTTTCATCCGACCATTTTGTTCGGCCTAGGGTTTCGGTCCTGGTTCTGAAAAAATACAACGTCCCGAAAATTTACGAGGGTGCTCTGTGCATCGTGGCGATCATGTCGGGGGGTCTCGAAGTGTAATTCGAGTCGTTTCGGCCGGGATCGGGGCACTTGTTATTTTCAGAAAAAGTTATCGTTCGTTAAAGAAAATGGGGGGGTAAACGAACTCGAATCTCTTCGTGTCACCTGCCGATATGATTGCCTAGAAGTTCCGCACATGCTCGCAAAATTTCGAGCGAAAAAATTTCACTTCGCATCCGACCATTTTGTTCGGCCTAGGGTTTCGGTCCTGGTTGTGAAAAAATACAACGTCCCGAAAATTTACGAGGGTGCTCTGTGCATCGTGGCGATCATGTCGGGGGGTCTCGAAGTGTAATTCGAGTCGTTTCGGCCGGGATCGGGGCACTTGTTATTTTCAGAAAAAGTTATCGTTCGTTAAAGAAAATGGGGGGGCAAACGAACTCCAATCACTTCGTGTCACCTGCCGATATGATTGCCTAGAAGTTCCGCACATGCTGGTAAAATTTCGAGCGAAAAAATTTCACTTCGCATCCGACCATTTTGTTCGGCCTAGGGTTTCGGTCCTGGTTATGAAAAAATACAACGTCCCGAAAATTTACGAGGGTGCTCTGTGCATCGTGGCGATCATGTCGGGGGGTCTCGAAGTGTAATTCGAGTCGTTTCGGCCGGGATCGGGGCAGTTGTTATTTTCAGAAAAAGTTATCGTTCGTTAAGGAAAATGGGGGGGTAAACGAACTCGAATCACTTCGTGTCACCTGCCGATATGATTGCCTAGAAGTTCCGCACATGCTCGCAAAATTTCGAGCGAAAAAATTTCACTTCGCATCCGACCATTTTGTTCGGCCTAGGGTTTCGGTCCTGGTTGTGAAAAAATACAACGTCCCGAAAATTTACGAGGGTGCTCTGTGCATCGTGGCGTTCATGTCGGCGGGTCTCGAAGTGTAATTCGAGTCGTTTCGGCCGGGATCGGGGCACTTGTTATTTTCAGAAAAAGTTATCGTTCGTTAAAAAAAATGGGGGGGGCAAACGAACTCGAATAACTTCGTGTCACCTGCCGATATGATTTCCTAGAAGTTCTGCACATATTTGTAAAATTTCGAGCGAAAAAATTTCACTTCGCATCCGACCATTTTGTTCGGCCTAGGGTTTCGGTCCTGGTTGTGAAAAAATACAACGTCCCGAAAATTTACGAGGGTGCTCTGTGCATCGTGGCGATCATGTCGGGGGGTCTCGAAGTGTAATTCGAGTCGTTTCGGCCGGGATCGGGGCACTTGTTATTTTCAGAAAAAGTTATCGTTCGTTAAAAAAAATGGGGGGGCAAACGAACTCCAATCACTTCGTGTCACCTGCCGATATGATTGCCTAGAAGTTCCGCACATGCTCGTAAACTTTCGAGCGAAAAAATTTCACTTCGCATCCGACCATTTTGTTCGGCCTAGGGTTTCGGTCCTGGTTGTGAAAAAATACAACGTCCCGAAAATTTACGAGGGTGCTCTGTGCATCGTGGCGATCATGTCGGGGGGTCTCGAAGTGTAATTCGAGTCGTTTCGGCCGGGATCGGGGCACTTGTTATTTTCAGAAAAAGTTATCGTTCGTTAAAGAAAATGGGGGGGCAAACGAACTCCAATCACTTCGTGTCACCTGCCGATATGATTGCCTAGAAGTTCCGCACATGCTGGTAAAATTTCGAGCGAAAAAATTTCACTTCGCATCCGACCATTTTGTTCGGCCTAGGGTTTCGGTCCTGGTTGTGAAAAAATACAACGTCCCGAAAATTTACGAGGGTGCTCTGTGCATCGTGGCGATCATGTCGGGGGGTCTCGAAGTGTAATTCGAGTCGTTTCGGCCGGGATCGGGGCAGTTGTTATTTTCAGAAAAAGTTATCGTTCGTTAAGGAAAATGGGGGGGTAAACGAACTCGAATCACTTCGTGTCACCTGCCGATATGATTGCCTAGAAGTTCCGCACATGCTCGCAAAATTTCGAGCGAAAAAATTTCACTTCGCATCCGACCATTTTGTTCGGCCTAGGGTTTCGGTCCTGGTTGTGAAAAAATACAACGTCCCATAAATTTACGAGGGTGCTCTGTGCATCGTGGCGTTCATGTCGGCGGGTCTCGAAGTGTAATTCGAGTCGTTTCGGCCGGGATCGGGGCACTTGTTATTTTCAGAAAAAGTTATCGTTCGTTAAAAAAGATGGGGGGGGCAAACGAACTCGAATAACTTCGTGTCACCTGCCGATATGATTTCCTAGAAGTTCTGCACATATTTGTAAAATTTCGAGCGAAAAAATTTCACTTCGCATCCGACCATTTTGTTCGGCCTAGGGTTTCGGTCCTGGTTGTGAAAAAATACAACGTCCCGAAAATTTACGAGGGTGCTCTGTGCATCGTGGCGATCATGTCGGGGGGTCTCGAAGTGTAATTCGAGTCGTTTCGGCCGGGATCGGGGCACTTGTTATTTTCAGAAAAAGTTATCGTTCGTTAAAAAAAATGGGGGGGCAAACGAACTCCAATCACTTCGTGTCACCTGCCGATATGATTGCCTAGAAGTTCCGCACATGCTCGTAAACTTTCGAGCGAAAAAATTTCACTTCGCATCCGACCATTTTGTTCGGCCTAGGGTTTCGGTCCTGGTTGTGAAAAAATACAACGTCCCGAAAATTTACGAGGGTGCTCTGTGCATCGTGGCGATCATGTCGGCGAGTCTCGAAGTGTAATTCGAATCGTTTCGGCCGGGATCGGGGCACTTGTTATTTTCAGAAAAAGTTATCGTTCGTTAAAGAAAATGGGGGGGCAAACGAACTCGAATCACTTCGTGTCACCTGCCGATATGATTGCCTAGAAGTTCCGCACATGCTCGCAAAATTTCGAGCGAAAAAATTTCACTTCGCATCCGACCATTTTGTTCGGCCTAGGGTTTCGGTCCTGGTTGTGAAAAAATACAACGTCCCGAAAATTTACGAGGGTGCTCTGTGCATCGTGGCGATCATGTCGAGGGGTCTCGAAGTGTAATTCGAGTCGTTTCGGCCGGGATCGGGGCACTTGTTATTTTCAGAAAAAGTTATCGTTCGTTAAAGAAAATGGGGGGGCAAACGAACTCGAATAACTTCGTGTCACCTGCCGATAAGATTGCCTAGAAGTTCTGCACATATTTGTAAAATTTCGAGCGAAAAAATTTCACTTCGCATCCGACCATTTTGTTCGGCCTAGGGTTTCGGTCCTGGTTGTGAAAAAATACAACGTCCCGAAAATTTACGAGGGTGCTCTGTGCATCGTGGCGATCATGTCGGGGGGTCTCGAAGTGTAATTCGAATCGTTTCGGCCGGGATCGGGGCACTTGTTATTTTCAGAAAAAGTTATCGTTCGTTAAAGAAAATGGGGGGGCAAACGAACTCGAATAACTTCGTGTCACTTGCCGATATGATTGCCTAGAAGTTCTGCACATATTTGTAAAATTTCGAGGCAAAAAATTTCACTTTTCATCCGACCATTTTGTTCGGCCTAGGGTTTCGGTCCTGGTTCTGAAAAAATACAACGTCCCGAAAATTTACGAGGGTGCTCTGTGCATCGTGGCGATCATGTCGGGGGGTCTCGAAGTGTAATTCGAGTCGTTTCGGCCGGGATCGGGGCACTTGTTATTTTCAGAAAAAGTTATCGTTCGTTAAAGAAAATGGGGGGGTAAACGAACTCGAATCTCTTCGTGTCACCTGCCGATATGATTGCCTAGAAGTTCCGCACATGCTCGCAAAATTTCGAGCGAAAAAATTTCACTTCGCATCCGACCATTTTGTTCGGCCTAGGGTTTCGGTCCTGGTTGTGAAAAAATACAACGTCCCGAAAATTTACAAGGGTGCTCTGTGCATCGTGGCGATCATGTCGGGGGGTCTCGAAGTGTAATTCGAGTCGTTTCGGCCGGGATCGGGGCACTTGTTATTTTCAGAAAAAGTTATCGTTCGTTAAAGAAAATGGGGGGGCAAACGAACTCCAATCACTTCGTGTCACCTGCCGATATGATTGCCTAGAAGTTCCGCACATGCTGGTAAAATTTCGAGCGAAAAAATTTCACTTCGCATCCGACCATTTTGTTCGGCCTAGGGTTTCGGTCCTGGTTGTGAAAAAATACAACGTCCCGAAAATTTACGAGGGTGCTCTGTGCATCGTGGCGATCATGTCGGGGGGTCTCGAAGTGTAATTCGAGTCGTTTCGGCCGGGATCGGGGCAGTTGTTATTTTCAGAAAAAGTTATCGTTCGTTAAGGAAAATGGGGGGGTAAACGAACTCGAATCACTTCGTGTCACCTGCCGATATGATTGCCTAGAAGTTCCGCACATGCTCGCAAAATTTCGAGCGAAAAAATTTCACTTCGCATCCGACCATTTTGTTCGGCCTAGGGTTTCGGTCCTGGTTGTGAAAAAATACAACGTCCCGAAAATTTACGAGGGTGCTCTTTGCATCGTGGCGTTCATGTCGGCGGGTCTCGAAGTGTAATTCGAGTCGTTTCGGCCGGGATCGGGGCACTTGTTATTTTCAGAAAAAGTTATCGTTCGTTAAAAAAAATGGGGGGGGCAAACGAACTCGAATAACTTCGTGTCACCTGCCGATATGATTTCCTAGAAGTTCTGCACATATTTGTAAAATTTCGAGCGAAAAAATTTCACTTCGCATCCGACCATTTTGTTCGGCCTAGGGTTTCGGTCCTGGTTGTGAAAAAATACAACGTCCCGAAAATTTACGAGGGTGCTCTGTGCATCGTGGCGATCATGTCGGGGGGTCTCGAAGTGTAATTCGAGTCGTTTCGGCCGGGATCGGGGCACTTGTTATTTTCAGAAAAAGTTATCGTTCGTTAAAAAAAATGGGGGGGCAAACGAACTCCAATCACTTCGTGTCACCTGCCGATATGATTGCCTAGAAGTTCCGCACATGCTCGTAAACTTTCGAGCGAAAAAATTTCACTTCGCATCCGACCATTTTGTTCGGCCTAGGGTTTCGGTCCTGGTTGTGAAAAAATACAACGTCCCGAAAATTTACGAGGGTGCTCTGTGCATCGTGGCGATCATGTCGGCGGGTCTCGAAGTGTAATTCGAATCGTTTCGGCCGGGATCGGGGCACTTGTTATTTTCAGAAAAAGTTATCGTTCGTTAAAGAAAATGGGGGGGCAAACGAACTCGAATCACTTCGTGTCACCTGCCGATATGATTGCCTAGAAGTTCTGCACATATTTGTAAAATTTCGAGGGAAAAAATTTCACTTTTCATCCGACCATTTTGTTCGGCCTAGGGTTTCGGTCCTGGTTCTGAAAAAATACAACGTCCCGAAAATTTACGAGGGTGCTCTGTGCATCGTGGCGATCATGTCGGGGGGTCTCGAAGTGTAATTCGAGTCGTTTCGGCCGGGATCGGGGCACTTGTTATTTTCAGAAAAAGTTATCGTTCGTTAAAGAAAATGGGGGGGTAAACGAACTCGAATCTCTTCGTGTCACCTGCCGATATGATTGCCTAGAAGTTCCGTACATGCTCGCAAAATTTCGAGCGAAAAAATTTCACTTCGCATCCGACCATTTTGTTCGGCCTAGGGTTTCGGTCCTGGTTGTGAAAAAATACAACGTCCCGAAAATTTACGAGGGTGCTCTGTGCATCGTGGCGATCATGTCGGGGGGTCTCGAAGTGTAATTCGAGTCGTTTCGGCCGGGATCGGGGCACTTGTTATTTTCAGAAAAAGTTATCGTTCGTTAAAGAAAATGGGGGGGCAAACGAACTCCAATCACTTCGTGTCACCTGCCGATATGATTGCCTAGAAGTTCCGCACATGCTGGTAAAATTTCGAGCGAAAAAATTTCACTTCGCATCCGACCATTTTGTTCGGCCTAGGGTTTCGTCCTGGTTGTGAAAAAATACAACGTCCCGAAAATTTACGAGGGTGCTCTGTGCATCGTGGCGATCATGTCGGGGGGTCTCGAAGTGTAATTCGAGTCGTTTCGGCCGGGATCGGGGCAGTTGTTATTTTCAGAAAAAGTTATCGTTCGTTAAGGAAAATGGGGGGGTAAACGAACTCGAATCACTTCGTGTCACCTGCCGATATGATTGCCTAGAAGTTCCGCACATGCTCGCAAAATTTCGAGCGAAAAAATTTCACTTCGCATCCGACCATTTTGTTCGGCCTAGGGTTTCGGTCCTGGTTGTGAAAAAATACAACGTCCCGAAAATTTACGAGGGTGCTCTGTGCATCGTGGCGTTCATGTCGGCGGGTCTCGAAGTGTAATTCGAGTCGTTTCGGCCGGGATCGGGGCACTTGTTATTTTCAGAAAAAGTTATCGTTCGTTAAAAAAAATGGGGGGGGCAAACGAACTCGAATAACTTCGTGTCACCTGCCGATATGATTTCCTAGAAGTTCTGCACATATTTGTAAAATTTCGAGCGAAAAAATTTCACTTCGCATCCGACCATTTTGTTCGGCCTAGGGTTTCGGTCCTGGTTGTGAAAAAATACAACGTCCCGAAAATTTACGAGGGTGCTCTGTGCATCGTGGCGATCATGTCGGGGGGTCTCGAAGTGTAATTCGAGTCGTTTCGGCCGGGATCGGGGCACTTGTTATTTTCAGAAAAAGTTATCGTTCGTTAAAAAAAATGGGGGGGCAAACGAACTCCAATCACTTCGTGTCACCTGCCGATATGATTGCCTAGAAGTTCCGCACATGCTCGTAAACTTTCGAGCGAAAAAATTTCACTTCGCATCCGACCATTTTGTTCGGCCTAGGGTTTCGGTCCTGGTTGTGAAAAAATACAACGTCCCGAAAATTTACGAGGGTGCTCTGTGCATCGTGGCGATCATGTCGGGGGGTCTCGAAGTGTAATTCGAGTCGTTTCGGCCGGGATCGGGGCAGTTGTTATTTTCAGAAAAAGTTATCGTTCGTTAAGGAAAATGGGGGGGTAAACGAACTCGAATCACTTCGTGTCACCTGCCGATATGATTGCCTAGAAGTTCCGCACATGCTCGCAAAATTTCGAGCGAAAAAATTTCACTTCGCATCCGACCATTTTGTTCGGCCTAGGGTTTCGGTCCTGGTTGTGAAAAAATACAACGTCCCGAAAATTTACGAGGGTGCTCTGTGCATCGTGGCGTTCATGTCGGCGGGTCTCGAAGTGTAATTCGAGTCGTTTCGGCCGGGATCGGGGCACTTGTTATTTTCAGAAAAAGTTATCGTTCGTTAAAAAAAATGGGGGGGGCAAACGAACTCGAATAACTTCGTGTCACCTGCCGATATGATTTCCTAGAAGTTCTGCACATATTTGTAAAATTTCGAGCGAAAAAATTTCACTTCGCATCCGACCATTTTGTTCGGTCTAGGGTTTCGGTCCTGGTTGTGAAAAAATACAACGTCCCGAAAATTTACGAGGATGCTCTGTGCATCGTGGCGATCATGTCGGCGGGTCTCGAAGTGTAATTCGAGTCGTTTCGGCCGGGATCGGGGCACTTGTTATTTTCAGAAAAAGTTATCGTTCGTTAAAAAAAATGGGGGGGCAAACGAACTCCAATCACTTCGTGTCACCTGCCGATATGATTGCCTAGAAGTTCCGCACATGCTCGTAAACTTTCGAGCGAAAAAATTTCACTTCGCATCCGACCATTTTGTTCGGCCTAGGGTTTCGGTCCTGGTTGTGAAAAAATACAACGTCCCGAAAATTTACGAGGGTGCTCTGTGCATCGTGGCGATCATGTCGGCGGGTCTCGAAGTGTAATTCGAATCGTTTCGGCCGGGATTGGGGCACTTGTTATTTTCAGAAAAAGTTATCGTTCGTTAAAGAAAATGGGGGGGCAAACGAACTCGAATCACTTCGTGTCACCTGCCGATATGATTGCCTAGAAGTTCTGCACATATTTGTAAAATTTCGAGGGAAAAAATTTCACTTTTCATCCGACCATTTTGTTCGGCCTAGGGTTTCGGTCCTGGTTCTGAAAAAATACAACGTCCCGAAAATTTACGAGGGTGCTCTGTGCATCGTGGCGATCATGTCGGGGGGTCTCGAAGTGTAATTCGAGTCGTTTCGGCCGGGATCGGGGCACTTGTTATTTTCAGAAAAAGTTATCGTTCGTTAAAGAAAATGGGGGGGTAAACGAACTCGAATCACTTCGTGTCACCTGCCGATATGATTGCCTAGAAGTTCCGCACATGCTCGCAAAATTTCGAGCGAAAAAATTTCACTTCGCATCCGACCATTTTGTTCGGCCTAGGGTTTCGGTCCTGGTTGTGAAAAAATACAACGTCCCGAAAATTTACGAGGGTGCTCTGTGCATCGTGGCGATCATGTCGGGGGGTCTCGAAGTGTAATTCGAATCGTTTCGGCCAGGATCGGTGCACTCATTATTTTCAGAAAAAGTTATCGTTCGTTAAAGAAAATGGGGGGGCAAACGAACTCGAATAACTTCGTGTCACCGGCCGATATGATTTCCTAGAAGTTCTGCACATATTTGTAAAATTTCGAGCAAAAAAATTTCACTTTTCATCCGACCATTTTGTTCGGCCTAGGGTTTCGGTCCTGGTTGTGAAAAAATACAACGTCCCGAAAATTTACGAGGGTGCTCTGTGCATCGTGGCGATCATGTCGGGGGGTCTCGAAGTGTAATTCGAGTCGTTTCGGCCGGGATCGGGGCACTTGTTATTTTCAGAAAAAGTTATCGTTCGTTAAAGAAAATGGGGGGGTAAACGAACTCCAATCACTTCGTGTCACCTGCCGATATGATTGCCTAGAAGTTCCGCACATGCTCGCAAAATTTCGAGCGAAAAAATTTCACTTCGCATCCGACCATTTTGTTCGGCCTAGGGTTTCGGTCCTGGTTGTGAAAAAATACAACGTCCCGAAAATTTACGAGGGTGCTCTGTGCATCGTGGCGATCATGTCGGCGGGTCTCGAAGTGTAATTCGAGTCGTTTCGGCCGGGATCGGGGCAGTTGTTATTTTCAGAAAAAGTTATCGTTCGTTAAAGAAAATGGGGGGGCAAACGAACTCGAATAACTTCGTGTCACCTGCCGATATGATTGCCTAGAAGTTCTGCACAAATTTGTAAAATTTCGAGCGAAAAAATTTCACTTCGCATCCGACCATTTTGTTCGGCCTAATGTTTCGGTCCTGGTTGTGAAAAAATACAACGTCCCGAAAATTTACGAGGGTGCTCTGTGCATCGTGGCGATCATGTCGGGGGGTCTCGAAGTGTAATTCGAATCGTTTCGGCCGGGATCGGGGCACTTGTTATTTTCAGAAAAAGTTATCGTTCGTTAAAGAAAATGGGGGGGCAAACGAACTCGAATAACTTCGTGTCACCTGCCGATATGATTTCCTAGAAGTTCTGCACATATTAGTAAAATTTCGAGCGAAAAAATTTCACTTCGCATCCGACCATTTTGTTCGGCCTAGGGTTTCGGTCGTGGTTGTGAAAAAATACAACGTCCCGAAAATTTACGAGGGTGCTCTGTGCATCGTGGCGATCATGTCGGGGGGTCTCGAAGTGTAATTCGAGTCGTTTCGGCCGGGATCGGGGCACTTGTTATTTTCAGAAAAAGTTATCGTTCGTTAAAGAAAATGGGGGGGCAAACGAACTCGAATTACTTCGTGTCACCTGCCGATATGATTGCCTAGAAGTTCCGCACATGCTCGTAAAATTTCGAGCGAAAAAATTTCACTTCGCATCCGACGATTTTGTTCGACCTAGGGTTTCGGTCCTGGTTGTGAAAAAATACAACGTCCCGAAAATTTACGAGGGTGCTCTGTGAATCGTGGCGATCATGTCGGGGGGTCTCGAAGTGTAATTCGAGTCGTTTCGGCCGGGATCGGGGCACTTGTTATTTTCAGAAAAAGTTATCGTTAGTTAAAGAAAATGGGGGGGGGCAAACGAACTCGAATAACTTCGTGTCACCTGCCGATATGATTTCCTAGAAGTTCTGCACATATTTGTAAAATTTCGAGCGAAAAAATTTCACTTCGCATCCGACCATTTTGTTCGGCCTAGAGTTTCGGTCCTGGTTTTGAAAAAATACAACGTCCCGAAAATTTACGAGGGTGCTCTGTGCATCGTGGCGATCATGTCGGGGGGTCTCGAAGTGTAATTCGAGTCGTTTCGGCCGGGATCGGGGCACTTGTTATTTTCAGAAAAAGTTATCGTTCGTTAAAAAAAATGGGGAGGCAAACGAACTCCAATCACTTCGTGTCACCTGCCGATATGATTGCCTAGAAGTTCCGCACATGGTCGTAAAATTTCGAGCGAAAAAATTTCACTTCGCATCCGACCATTTTGTTCGGCCTAGGGTTTCGGTCCTGGTTGTGAAAAAATACAACGTCCCGAAAATTTACGAGGGTGCTCTGTGCATCGTGGCGATCATGTCGGGGGGTCTCGAAGTGTAATTCGAGTCGTTTCGGCCGGGATCGGGGCACTTGTTATTTTCAGAAAAAGTTATCGTTCGTTAAAAAAAATGGGGGGGCAAACGAACTCCAATCACTTCGTGTCACCTGCCGATATGATTGCCTAGAAGTTCCGCACATGCTCGTAAACTTTCGAGCGAAAAAATTTCACTTCGCATCCGACCATTTTGTTCGGCCTAGGGTTTCGGTCCTGGTTGTGAAAAAATACAACGTCCCGAAAATTTACGAGGGTGCTCTGTGCATCGTGGCGATCATGTCGGGGGGTCTCGAAGTGTAATTCGAGTCGTTTCGGCCGGGATCGGGGCAGTTGTTATTTTCAGAAAAAGTTATCGTTCGTTAAGGAAAATGGGGGGGTAAACGAACTCGAATCACTTCGTGTCACCTGCCGATATGATTGCCTAGAAGTTCCGCACATGCTCGCAAAATTTCGAGCGAAAAAATTTCACTTCGCATCCGACCATTTTGTTCGGCCTAGGGTTTCGGTCCTGGTTGTGAAAAAATACAACGTCCCGAAAATTTACGAGGGTGCTCTGTGCATCGTGGCGTTCATGTCGGCGGGTCTCGAAGTGTAATTCGAGTCGTTTCGGCCGGGATCGGGGCACTTGTTATTTTCAGAAAAAGTTATCGTTCGTTAAAAAAAATGGGGGGGGCAAACGAACTCGAATAACTTCGTGTCACCTGCCGATATGATTTCCTAGAAGTTCTGCACATATTTGTAAAATTTCGAGCGAAAAAATTTCACTTCGCATCCGACCATTTTGTTCGGTCTAGGGTTTCGGTCCTGGTTGTGAAAAAATACAACGTCCCGAAAATTTACGAGGGTGCTCTGTGCATCGTGGCGATCATGTCGGCGGGTCTCGAAGTGTAATTCGAGTCGTTTCGGCCGGGATCGGGGCACTTGTTATTTTCAGAAAAAGTTATCGTTCGTTAAAAAAAATGGGGGGGCAAACGAACTCCAATCACTTCGTGTCACCTGCCGATATGATTGCCTAGAAGTTCCGCACATGCTCGTAAACTTTCGAGCGAAAAAATTTCACTTCGCATCCGACCATTTTGTTCGGCCTAGGGTTTCGGTCCTGGTTGTGAAAAAATACAACGTCCCGAAAATTTACGAGGGTGCTCTGTGCATCGTGGCGATCATGTCGGCGGGTCTCGAAGTGTAATTCGAATCGTTTCGGCCGGGATCGGGGCACTTGTTATTTTCAGAAAAAGTTATCGTTCGTTAAAGAAAATGGGGGGGCAAACGAACTCGAATCACTTCGTGTCACCTGCCGATATGATTGCCTAGAAGTTCTGCACATATTTGTAAAATTTCGAGGGAAAAAATTTCACTTTTCATCCGACCATTTTGTTCGGCCTAGGGTTTCGGTCCTGGTTCTGAAAAAATACAACGTCCCGAAAATTTACGAGGGTGCTCTGTGCATCGTGGCGATCATGTCGGGGGGTCTCGAAGTGTAATTCGAGTCGTTTCGGCCGGGATCGGGGCACTTGTTATTTTCAGAAAAAGTTATCGTTCGTTAAAGAAAATGGGGGGGTAAACGAACTCGAATCACTTCGTGTCACCTGCCGATATGATTGCCTAGAAGTTCCGCACATGCTCGCAAAATTTCGAGCGAAAAAATTTCACTTCGCATCCGACCATTTTGTTCGGCCTAGGGTTTCGGTCCTGGTTGTGAAAAAATACAACGTCCCGAAAATTTACGAGGGTGCTCTGTGCATCGTGGCGATCATGTCGGGGGGTCTCGAAGTGTAATTCGAATCGTTTCGGCCAGGATCGGTGCACTCATTATTTTCAGAAAAAGTTATCGTTCGTTAAAGAAAATGGGGGGGCAAACGAACTCGAATAACTTCGTGTCACCGGCCGATATGATTTCCTAGAAGTTCTGCACATATTTGTAAAATTTCGAGCAAAAAAATTTCACTTTTCATCCGACCATTTTGTTCGGCCTAGGGTTTCGGTCCTGGTTGTGAAAAAATACAACGTCCCGAAAATTTACGAGGGTGCTCTGTGCATCGTGGCGATCATGTCGGGGGGTCTCGAAGTGTAATTCGAGTCGTTTCGGCCGGGATCGGGGCACTTGTTATTTTCAGAAAAAGTTATCGTTCGTTAAAGAAAATGGGGGGGTAAACGAACTCCAATCACTTCGTGTCACCTGCCGATATGATTGCCTAGAAGTTCCGCACATGCTCGCAAAATTTCGAGCGAAAAAATTTCACTTCGCATCCGACCATTTTGTTCGGCCTAGGGTTTCGGTCCTGGTTGTGAAAAAATACAACGTCCCGAAAATTTACGAGGGTGCTCTGTGCATCGTGGCGATCATGTCGGCGGGTCTCGAAGTGTAATTCGAGTCGTTTCGGCCGGGATCGGGGCAGTTGTTATTTTCAGAAAAAGTTATCGTTCGTTAAAGAAAATGGGGGGGCAAACGAACTCGAATAACTTCGTGTCACCTGCCGATATGATTGCCTAGAAGTTCTGCACAAATTTGTAAAATTTCGAGCGAAAAAATTTCACTTCGCATCCGACCATTTTGTTCGGCCTAATGTTTCGGTCCTGGTTGTGAAAAAATACAACGTCCCGAAAATTTACGAGGGTGCTCTGTGCATCGTGGCGATCATGTCGGGGGGTCTCGAAGTGTAATTCGAATCGTTTCGGCCGGGATCGGGGCACTTGTTATTTTCAGAAAAAGTTATCGTTCGTTAAAGAAAATGGGGGGGCAAACGAACTCGAATAACTTCGTGTCACCTGCCGATATGATTTCCTAGAAGTTCTGCACATATTAGTAAAATTTCGAGCGAAAAAATTTCACTTCGCATCCGACCATTTTGTTCGGCCTAGGGTTTCGGTCGTGGTTGTGAAAAAATACAACGTCCCGAAAATTTACGAGGGTGCTCTGTGCATCGTGGCGATCATGTCGGGGGGTCTCGAAGTGTAATTCGAGTCGTTTCGGCCGGGATCGGGGCACTTGTTATTTTCAGAAAAAGTTATCGTTCGTTAAAGAAAATGGGGGGGCAAACGAACTCGAATTACTTCGTGTCACCTGCCGATATGATTGCCTAGAAGTTCCGCACATGCTCGTAAAATTTCGAGCGAAAAAATTTCACTTCGCATCCGACGATTTTGTTCGACCTAGGGTTTCGGTCCTGGTTGTGAAAAAATACAACGTCCCGAAAATTTACGAGGGTGCTCTGTGAATCGTGGCGATCATGTCGGGGGGTCTCGAAGTGTAATTCGAGTCGTTTCGGCCGGGATCGGGGCACTTGTTATTTTCAGAAAAAGTTATCGTTAGTTAAAGAAAATGGGGGGGGGCAAACGAACTCGAATAACTTCGTGTCACCTGCCGATATGATTTCCTAGAAGTTCTGCACATATTTGTAAAATTTCGAGCGAAAAAATTTCACTTCGCATCCGACCATTTTGTTCGGCCTAGAGTTTCGGTCCTGGTTTTGAAAAAATACAACGTCCCGAAAATTTACGAGGGTGCTCTGTGCATCGTGGCGATCATGTCGGGGGGTCTCGAAGTGTAATTCGAGTCGTTTCGGCCGGGATCGGGGCACTTGTTATTTTCAGAAAAAGTTATCGTTCGTTAAAAAAAATGGGGAGGCAAACGAACTCCAATCACTTCGTGTCACCTGCCGATATGATTGCCTAGAAGTTCCGCACATGGTCGTAAAATTTCGAGCGAAAAAATTTCACTTCGCATCCGACCATTTTGTTCGGCCTAGGGTTTCGGTCCTGGTTGTGAAAAAATACAACGTCCCGAAAATTTACGAGGGTGCTCTGTGCATCGTGGCGATCATGTCGGCGGGTCTCGAAGTGTAATTCGAATCGTTTCGGCCGGGATCGGGGCAGTTGTTATTTTCAGAAAAAGTTATCGTTCGTTAAAGAAAATTGGGGGGCAAACGAACTCGAATAACTTCGTGTCACCTGCCAATATGATTGCCTAGAAGTTCTGCACATATTTGTAAAATTTCGAGCGAAAAAATTTCACTTCGGATCCGACCATTTTGTTCGGCCTAGGGTTTCGGTCCTGGTTGTGAAAAAATACAACGTCCCGAAAATTTACGAGGGTGCTCTGTGCATCGTGGCGATCATGTCGGGGGGTCTCGAAGTGTAATTCGAATCGTTTCGGCCGGGATCGGGGCACTTGTTAATTTCAGAAAAAGTTATCGTTCGTTAAAGAAAATGGGGGGGCAAACGAACTCGAATAACTTCGTGTCACCTGCCGATATGATTTCCTAGAAGTTCTGCACATATTTGTAAAATTTCGAGCGAAAAAATTTCACTTCGCATCCGACCATTTTGTTCGGCCTAGGGTTTCGGTCCTGGTTGTGAAAAAATACAACGTCCCGAAAATTTACGAGGGTGCTCTGTGCATCGTGGCGATCATGTCGGGGGGTCTCGAAGTGTAATTCGAATCGTTTCGGCCGGGATCGGGGTACTGGTTATTTTCAGAAAAAGTTATCGTTCGTTAAAGAAAATGGGGGGGCAAACGAACTCGAATAACTTCGTGTCACCGGCCGATATGATTTCCTAGAAGTTCTGCACATATTTGTAAAATTTCGAGCGAAAAAATTTCACTTTTCATCCGACCATTTTGTTCGGCCTAGGGTTTCGGTCCTGGTTGTGAAAAAATACAACGTCCCGAAAATTTACGAGGGTGCTCTGTGCATCGTGGCGATCATGTCGGGGGGTCTCGAAGTGTAATTCGAGTCGTTTCGGCCGGGATCGGGGCACTTGTTATTTTCAGAAAAAGTTATCGTTCGTTAAAAAAAATGGGGGGGCAAACGAACTCCAATCACTTCGTGTCACCTGCCGATATGATTGCCTAGAAGTTCCGCACATGCTCGTAAAATTTCGAGCGAAAAAATTTCACTTCGCATCCGACCATTTTGTTCGGCCTAGGGTTTCGGTCCTGGTTGTGAAAAAATACAACGTCCCGAAAATTTACGAGGGTGCTCTGTGCATCGTGGCGATCATGTCGGGGGGTCTCGAAGTGTAATTCGAGTCGTTTCGGCCGGGATCGGAGCACTTGTTATTTTCAGAAAAAGTTATCGTTCGTTAAAAAAAATGGGGGGGCAAACGAACTCCAATCACTTCGTGTCACCTGCCGATATGATTGCCTAGAAGTTCCGCACATGCTCGTAAAATTTCGAGCGAAAAAATTTCACTTCGCATCCGACCATTTTGTTCGGCCTAGGGTTTCGGTCCTGGTTGTGAAAAAATACAACGTCCCGAAAATTTACGAGGGTGCTCTGTGCATCGTGGCGATCATGTCGGCGGGTCTCGAAGTGTAATTCGAATCGTTTCGGCCGGGATCGGGGCAGTTGTTATTTTCAGAAAAAGTTATCGTTCGTTAAAGAAAATTGGGGGGCAAACGAACTCGAATAACTTCGTGTCACCTGCCGATATGATTGCCTAGAAGTTCTGCACATATTCGTAAAATTTCGAGCGAAAAAATTTCACTTCGCATCCGACCATTTTGTTCGGCCTAGGGTTTCGGTCCTGGTTGTGAAAAAATACAACGTCCCGAAAATTTACGAGGGTGCTCTGTGCATCGTGGCGATCATGTCGGGGGGTCTCGAAGTGTAATTCGAATCGTTTCGGCCGGGATCGGGGCACTTGTTAATTTCAGAAAAAGTTATCGTTCGTTAAAGAAAATGGGGGGGCAAACGAACTCGAATAACTTCGTGTCACCTGCCGATATGATTTCCTAGAAGTTCTGCACATATTTGTAAAATTTCGAGCGAAAAAATTTCACTTCGCATCCGACCATTTTGTTCGGCCTAGGGTTTCGGTCCTGGTTGTGAAAAAATACAACGTCCCGAAAATTTACGAGGGTGCTCTGTGCATCGTGGCGATCATGTCGGGGGGTCTCGAAGTGTAATTCGAATCGTTTCGGCCGGGATCGCGGCACTTGTTATTTTCAGAAAAAGTTATCGTTCGTTAAAGAAAATGGGGGGGCAAACGAACTCGAATAACTTCGTGTCACCGGCCGATATGATTTCCTAGAAGTTCTGCACATATTTGTAAAATTTCGAGCGAAAAAATTTCACTTTTCATCCGACCATTTTGTTCGGCCTAGGGTTTCGGTCCTGGTTGTGAAAAAATACAACGTCCCGAAAATTTACGAGGGTGCTCTGTGCATCGTGGCGATCATGTCGGGGGGTCTCGAAGTGTAATTCGAATCGTTTCGGCCGGGATCGGGGCACTTGTTAATTTCAGAAAAAGTTATCGTTCGTTAAAGAAAATGGGGGGGCAAACGAACTCGAATAACTTCGTGTCACCTGCCGATATGATTGCCTAGAAGTTCCGCACATGCTCGTAAAATTTCGAGCGAAAAAATTTCACTTCGCATCCGACCATTTTGTTCGGCCTAGGGTTTCGGTCCTGGTTGTGAAAAAATACAACGTCCCGAAAATTTACGAGGGTGCTCTGTGCATCGTGGCGATCATGTCGGCGGGTCTCGAAGTGTAATTCGAATCGTTTCGGCCGGGATCGGGGCAGTTGTTATTTTCAGAAAAAGTTATCGTTCGTTAAAGAAAATTGGGGGGCAAACGAACTCGAATAACTTCGTGTCACCTGCCGATATGATTGCCTAGAAGTTCTGCACATATTCGTAAAATTTCGAGCGAAAAAATTTCACTTCGCATCCGACCATTTTGTTCGGCCTAGGGTTTCGGTCCTGGTTGTGAAAAAATACAACGTCCCGAAAATTTACGAGGGTGCTCTGTGCATCGTGGCGATCATGTCGGGGGGTCTCGAAGTGTAATTCGAATCGTTTCGGCCGGGATCGGGGCACTTGTTAATTTCAGAAAAAGTTATCGTTCGTTAAAGAAAATGGGGGGGCAAACGAACTCGAATAACTTCGTGTCACCTGCCGATATGATTTCCTAGAAGTTCTGCACATATTTGTAAAATTTCGAGCGAAAAAATTTCACTTCGCATCCGACCATTTTGTTCGGCCTAGGGTTTCGGTCCTGGTTGTGAAAAAATACAACGTCCCGAAAATTTACGAGGGTGCTCTGTGCATCGTGGCGATCATGTCGGGGGGTCTCGAAGTGTAATTCGAATCGTTTCGGCCGGGATCGCGGCACTTGTTATTTTCAGAAAAAGTTATCGTTCGTTAAAGAAAATGGGGGGGCAAACGAACTCGAATAACTTCGTGTCACCGGCCGATATGATTTCCTAGAAGTTCTGCACATATTTGTAAAATTTCGAGCGAAAAAATTTCACTTTTCATCCGACCATTTTGTTCGGCCTAGGGTTTCGGTCCTGGTTGTGAAAAAATACAACGTCCCGAAAATTTACGAGGGTGCT
Source organism: Corylus avellana (assembly GCF_965113065.1). Taxonomy (NCBI): domain Eukaryota; kingdom Viridiplantae; phylum Streptophyta; class Magnoliopsida; order Fagales; family Betulaceae; genus Corylus; species Corylus avellana. The sequence continues at coordinate 11,728,814 of NC_142499.1, read as the reverse complement.
CTGTGCATCGTGGCGATCATGTCGGGGGGTCTCGAAGTGTAATTCGAGTCGTTTCGGCCGGGATCGGGGCACTTGTTAATTTCAGAAAAAGTTATCGTTCGTTAAAGAAAATGGGGGGGCAAACGAACTCGAATAACTTCGTGTCACCTGCCGATATGATTTCCTAGAAGTTCTGCACATATTTGTAAAATTTCGAGCGAAAAAATTTCACTTCGCATCCGACCATTTTGTTCGGCCTAGGGTTTCGGTCCTGGTTGTGAAAAAATACAACGTCCCGAAAATTTACGAGGGTGCTCTGTGCATCGTGGCGATCATGTCGGCGGGTCTCGAAGTGTAATTCGAATCGTTTCGGCCGGGATCGGGGCAGTTGTTATTTTCAGAAAAAGTTATCGTTCGTTAAAGAAAATTGGGGGGCAAACGAACTCGAATAACTTCGTGTCACCTGCCGATATGATTGCCTAGAAGTTCTGCACATATTTGTAAAATTTCGAGCGAAAAAATTTCACTTCGGATCCGACCATTTTGTTCGGCCTAGGGTTTCGGTCCTGGTTGTGAAAAAATACAACGTCCCGAAAATTTACGAGGGTGCTCTGTGCATCGTGGCGATCATGTCGGGGGGTCTCGAAGTGTAATTCGAATCGTTTCGGCCGGGATCGGGGCACTTGTTAATTTCAGAAAAAGTTATCGTTCGTTAAAGAAAATGGGGGGGCAAACGAACTCGAATAACTTCGTGTCACCTGCCGATATGATTTCCTAGAAGTTCTGCACATATTTGTAAAATTTCGAGCGAAAAAATTTCACTTCGCATCCGACCATTTTGTTCGGCCTAGGGTTTCGGTCCTGGTTGTGAAAAAATACAACGTCCCGAAAATTTACGAGGGTGCTCTGTGCATCGTGGCGATCATGTCGGGTGGTCTCGAAGTGTAATTCGAGTCGTTTCGGCCGGGATCGGGGCACTTGTTATTTTCAGAAAAAGTTATCGTTCGTTAAAGAAAATGGGGGGGGGGGCAAACGAACTCGAATAACTTCGTGTCACCTGCCGATATGATTTCCTAGAAGTTCTGCACATATTTGTAAAATTTCGAGCGAAAAAATTTCACTTCGCATCCGACCATTTTGTTCGGCCTAGGGTTTCGGTCGTGGTTGTGAAAAAATACAACGTCCCGAAAATTTACGAGGTTGCTCAGTGCATCGTGGCGATCATGTCGGCGGGTCTCGAAGTGTAATTCGAGTCGTTTCGGCCGGGATCGGGGCAGTTGTTATTTTCAGAAAAAGTTATCGTTCGTTAAAGAAAATGGGGGGGCAAACGAACTCGAATAACTTCGTGTCACCTGCCGATATGATTGCCTAGAAGTTCCGCACATGCTCGCAAAATTTCGAGCGAAAAAATTTCACTTCGCATCCGACCATTTTGTTCGGCCTAGGGTTTCGGTCCTGGTTGTGAAAAAATACAACGTCCCGAAAATTTACGAGGGTGCTCTGTGCATCGTGGCGATCATGTCGGCGGGTCTCGAAGTGTAATTCGAGTCGTTTCGGCCGGGATCGGGGCACTTGTTATTTTCAGAAAAAGTTATCGTTCGTTAAAAAAAATGGGGGGGGCAAACGAACTCGAATAACTTCGTGTCACCTGCCGATATGATTTCCTAGAAGTTCTGCACATATTTGTAAAATTTCGAGCGAAAAAATTTCACTTCGCATCCGACCATTTTGTTCGGCCTAGGGTTTCGGTCCAGGTTGTGAAAAAATACAACGTCCCGAAAATTTACGAGGGTGCTCTGTGCATCGTGGCGATCATGTCGGCGGGTCTCGAAGTGTAATTCGAATCGTTTCGGCCGGGATCGGGGCACTTGTTATTTTCAGAAAAAGTTATCGTTCTTTAAAGAAAATGGGGGGGTAAACGAACTCCAATCACTTCGTGTCACCTGCCGATATGATTGCCTAGAAGTTCCGCACATGCTCGCAAAATTTCGAGCGAAAAAATTTCACTTCGCATCCGACCATTTTGTTCGGCCTAGGGTTTCGGTCCTGGTTGTGAAAAAATACAACGTCCCGAAAATTTACGAGGGTGCTCTGTGCATCGTGGCGATCATGTCGGCGGGTCTCGAAGTGTAATTCGAGTCGTTTCGGCCGGGATCGGGGCAGTTGTTATTTTCAGAAAAAGTTATCGTTCGTTAAAGAAAATGGGGGGGCAAACGAACTCGAATAACTTCGTGTCACCTGCCGATATGATTGCCTAGAAGTTCTGCACATATTTGTAAAATTTCGAGCAAAAAAATTTCACTTCGCATCCGACCATTTTGTTCGGCCTAGGGTTTCGGTCCTGGTTGTGAAAAAATACAACGTCCCGAAAATTTACGAGGGTGCTCTGTGCATCGTGGCGATCATGTCGGGGGGTCTCGAAGTGTAATTCGAGTCGTTTCCGCCGGGATCGGGGCACTTGTTATTTTCAGAAAAAGTTATCGTTCGTTAAAGAAAATGGGGGGGCAAACGAACTCGAATAACTTCGTGTCACCTGCCGATATGATTGCCTAGAAGTTCCGCACATGCTCGCAAAATTTCGAGCGAAAAAATTTCACTTCGCATCCGACCATTTTGTTCGGCCTAGGGTTTCGGTCCTGGTTGTGAAAAAATACAACGTCCCGAAAATTTACGAGGGTGCTCTGTGCATCGTGGCGATCATGTCGGCGGGTCTCGAAGTGTAATTCGAGTCGTTTCGGCCGGGATCGGGGCACTTGTTATTTTCAGAAAAAGTTATCGTTCGTTAAAAAAAATGGGGGGGGCAAACGAACTCGAATAACTTCGTGTCACCTGCCGATATGATTTCCTAGAAGTTCTGCACATATTTGTAAAATTTCGAGCGAAAAAATTTCACTTCGCATCCGACCATTTTGTTCGGCCTAGGGTTTCGGTCCTGGTTGTGAAAAAAGACAACGTCCCGAAAATTTACGAGGGTGCTCTGTGCATCGTGGCGATCATGTCGGGGGGTCTCGAAGTGTAATTCGAGTCGTTTCGGCCGGGATCGGGGCACTTGTTATTTTCAGAAAATGTTATCGTTCGTTAAAAAAAATGGGGGGGCAAACGAACTCCAATCACTTCGTGTCACCTGCCGATATGATTGCCTAGAAGTTCCGCACATGCTCGTAAAATTTCGAGCGAAAAAATTTCACTTCGCATCCGACCATTTTGTTCGGCCTAGGGTTTCGGTCCTGGTTGTGAAAAAATACAACGTCCCGAAAATTTACGAGGGTGCTCTGTGCATCGTGGCGATCATGTCGGCGGGTCTCGAAATGTAATTCGAATCGTTTCGCCCGGGATCGGGGCACTTGTTATTTTCAGAAAAAGTTATCGTTCGTTAAAGAAAATGGGGGGGCAAACGAACTCGAATCACTTCGTGTCACCTGCCGATATGATTGCCTAGAAGTTCCGCACATGCTCGCAAAATTTCGAGCGAAAAAATTTCACTTCGCATCCGACCATTTTGTTCGGCCTAGGGTTTCGGTCCTGGTTGTGCAAAAATACAACGTCCCGAAAATTTACGAGGGTGCTCTGTGCTTCGTGGCGATCATGTCGGGTGGTCTCGAAGTGTAATTCGAGTCGTTTCGGCCGGGATCGGGGCACTTGTTATTTTCAGAAAAAGTTATCGTTCGTTAAAGAAAATGGGGGGGCAAACGAACTCGAATAACTTCGTGTCACCTGCCGATATGATTTCCTAGAAGTTCTGCACATATTTGTAAAATTTCGAGCGAAAAAATTTCACTTCGCATCCGACCATTTTGTTCGGCCTAGGGTTTCGGTCCTGGTTGTGAAAAAATACAACGTCCCGAAAATTTACGAGGGTGCTCTGTGCATCGTGGCGATCATGTCGGGGGGTCTCGAAGTGTAATTCGAGTCGTTTCGGCCGGGATCGGGGCACTTGTTATTTTCAGAAAAAGTTATCGTTCGTTAAAGAAAATGGGGGGGCAAACGAACTCGAATCACTTCGTGTCACCTGCCGATATGATTGCCTAGAAGTTCCGCACATGCTCGCAAAATTTCGAGCGAAAAAATTTCACTTCGCATCCGACCATTTTGTTCGGCCTAGGGTTTCGGTCCTGGTTGTGAAAAAATACAACGTCCCGAAAATTTACGAGGGTGCTCTGTGCATCGTGGCGATCATGTCGGCGGGTCTCGAAGTGTAATTCGAGTCGTTTCGGCCGGGATCGGGGCACTTGTTATTTTCAGAAAAAGTTATCGTTCGTTAAAAAAAATGGGGGGGGCAAACGAAATCGAATAACTTCGTGTCACCTGCCGATATGATTTCCTAGAAGTTCTGCACATATTTGTAAAATTTCGAGCGAAAAAATTTCACTTCGCATCCGACCATTTTGTTCGGCCTAGGGTTTCGGTCCTGGTTGTGAAAAAATACAACGTCCCGAAAATTTACGAGGGTGCTCTGTGCATCGTGGCGATCATGTCGGGGGGTCTCGAAGTGTAATTCGAGTCGTTTCGGCCGGGATCGGGGCACTTGTTATTTTCAGAAAATGTTATCGTTCGTTAAAAAAAATGGGGGGGCAAACGAACTCCAATCACTTCGTGTCACCTGCCGATATGATTGCCTAGAAGTTCCGCACATGCTCGTAAAATTTCGAGCGAAAAAATTTCACTTCGCATCCGACCATTTTGTTCGGCCTAGGGTTTCGGTCCTGGTTGTGAAAAAATACAACGTCCCGAAAATTTACGAGGGTGCTCTGTGCATCGTGGCGATCATGTCGGCGGGTCTCGAAATGTAATTCGAATCGTTTCGCCCGGGATCGGGGCACTTGTTATTTTCAGAAAAAGTTATCGTTCGTTAAAGAAAATGGGGGGGCAAACGAACTCGAATCACTTCGTGTCACCTGCCGATATGATTGCCTAGAAGTTCCGCACATGCTCGCAAAATTTCGAGCGAAAAAATTTCACTTCGCATCCGACCATTTTGTTCGGCCTAGGGTTTCGGTCCTGGTTGTGCAAAAATACAACGTCCCGAAAATTTACGAGGGTGCTCTGTGCTTCGTGGCGATCATGTCGGGTGGTCTCGAAGTGTAATTCGAGTCGTTTCGGCCGGGATCGGGGCACTTGTTATTTTCAGAAAAAGTTATCGTTCGTTAAAGAAAATGGGGGGGCAAACGAACTCGAATAACTTCGTGTCACCTGCCGATATGATTTCCTAGAAGTTCTGCACATATTTGTAAAATTTCGAGCGAAAAAATTTCACTTCGCATCCGACCATTTTGTTCGGCCTAGGGTTTCGGTCCTGGTTGTGAAAAAATACAACGTCCCGAAAATTTACGAGGGTGCTCTGTGCATCGTGGCGATCATGTCGGGGGGTCTCGAAGTGTAATTCGAGTCGTTTCGGCCGGGATCGGGGCACTTGTTATTTTCAGAAAAAGTTATCGTTCGTTAAAGAAAATGGGGGGGCAAACGAACTCGAATCACTTCGTGTCACCTGCCGATATGATTGCCTAGAAGTTCCGCACATGCTCGCAAAATTTCGAGCGAAAAAATTTCACTTCGCATCCGACCATTTTGTTCGGCCTAGGGTTTCGGTCCTGGTTGTGAAAAAATAAAACGTCCCGAAAATTTACGAGGGTGCTCTGTGCATCGTGGCGATCATGTCGGCGGGTCTCGAAGTGTAATTCGAGTCGTTTCGGCCGGGATCGGGGCACTTGTTATTTTCAGAAAAAGTTATCGTTCGTTAAAAAAAATGGGGGGGGCAAACGAACTCGAATAACTTCGTGTCACCTGCCGATATGATTTCCTAGAAGTTCTGCACATATTTGTAAAATTTCGAGCGAAAAAATTTCACTTCGCATCCGACCATTTTGTTCGGCCTAGGGTTTCGGTCCTGGTTGTGAAAAAATACAACGTCCCGAAAATTTACGAGGGTGCTCTGTGCATCGTGGCGATCATGTCGGCGGGTCTCGAAGTGTAATTCGAATCGTTTCGGCCGGGATCGGGGCACTTGTTATTTTCAGAAAAAGTTATCGTTCGTTAAAAAAAATGGGGGGGCAAACGAACTCCAATCACTTCATGTCACCTGCCGATATGATTGCCTAGAAGTTCCGCACATGCTCGTAAAATTTCGAGCGAAAAAATTTCACTTCGCATCCGACCATTTTGTTCGGCCTAGGGTTTCGGTCCTGGTTGTGAAAAAATACAACGTCCCGAAAATTTACGACGGTGCTCTGTGCATCGTGGCGATCATGTCGGGGGGTCTCGAAGTGTAATTCGAGTCGTTTCGGCCGGGATCGGGGCACTTGTTATTTTCAGAAAAAGTTATCGTTCGTTAAAAAAAATGGGGGGGCAAACGAACTCCAATCACTTCGTGTCACCTGCCGATATGATTGCCTAGAAGTTCCGCACATGCTCGTAAAATTTCGAGCGAAAAAATTTCACTTCGCATCCGACCATTTTGTTCGGCCTAGGGTTTCGGTCCTGGTTGTGAAAAAATACAACGTCCCGAAAATTTACGAGGGTGCTCTGTGCATCGTGGCGATCATGTCGGCGGGTCTCGAAGTGTAATTCGAATCGTTTCGGCCGGGATCGGGGCACTTGTTATTTTCAGAAAAAGTTATCGTTCGTTAAAGAAAATGGGGGGGCAAACGAACTCCAATCACTTCGTCTCACCTGCCGATATGATTGCCTAGAAGTTCCGCACATGCTCGCAAAATTTCGAGCGAAAAAATTTCACTTCGCATCCGACCATTTTGTTCGGCCTAGGGTTTCGGTCCTGGTTGTGAAAAAATACAACGTCCCGAAAATTTACGAGGGTGCTCTGTGCATCGTGGCGATCATGTCGGGGGGTCTCGAAGTGTAATTCGAATCGTTTCGGCCGGGATCGGGGCACTTGTTATTTTCAGAAAAAGTTATCGTTCGTTAAAGAAAATGGGGGGCAAACGAACTCCAATCACTTCGTCTCACCTGCCGATATGATTTCCTAGAAGTTCTGCACATATTTGTAAAATTTCGAGCGAAAAAATTTCACTTCGCATCCGACCATTTTGTTCGGCCTAGGGTTTCGGTCCTGGTTGTGAAAAAATACAACGTCCCGAAAATTTACGAGGGTGCTCTGTGCATCGTGGCGATCATGTCGGGGGGTCTCGAAGTGTAATTCGAGTCGTTTCGGCCGGGATCGGGGCACTTGTTATTTTCAGAAAAAGTTATCGTTCGTTAAAGAAAATGGGGGGGCAAACGAACTCCAATCACTTCGTCTCACCTGCCGATATGATTGCCTAGAAGTTCCGCACATGCTCGCAAAATTTCGAGCGAAAAAATTTCACTTCGCATCCGACCATTTTGTTCGGCCTAGGGTTTCGGTCCTGGTTGTGAAAAAATAAAACGTCCCGAAAATTTACGAGGGTGCTCTGTGCATCGTGGCGATCATGTCGGCGGGTCTCGAAGTGTAATTCGAGTCGTTTCGGCCGGGATCGGGGCACTTGTTATTTTCAGAAAAAGTTATCGTTCGTTAAAAAAAATGGGGGGGGCAAACGAACTCGAATAACTTCGTGTCACCTGCCGATATGATTTCCTAGAAGTTCTGCACATATTTGTAAAATTTCGAGCGAAAAAATTTCACTTCGCATCCGACCATTTTGTTCGGCCTAGGGTTTCGGTCCTGGTTGTGAAAAAATACAACGTCCCGAAAATTTACGAGGGTGCTCTGTGCATCGTGGCGATCATGTCGGCGGGTCTCGAAGTGTAATTCGAATCGTTTCGGCCGGGATCGGGGCACTTGTTATTTTCAGAAAAAGTTATCGTTCGTTAAAAAAAATGGGGGGGCAAACGAACTCCAATCACTTCATGTCACCTGCCGATATGATTGCCTAGAAGTTCCGCACATGCTCGTAAAATTTCGAGCGAAAAAATTTCACTTAGCATCCGACCATTTTGTTCGGCCTAGGGTTTCGGTCCTGGTTGTGAAAAAATACAACGTCCCGAAAATTTACGAGGGTGCTCTGTGCATCGTGGCGATCATGTCGGGGGGTCTCGAAGTGTAATTCGAATCGTTTCGGCCGGGATCGGGGCACTTGTTATTTTCAGAAAAAGTTATCGTTCGTTAAAGAAAATGGGGGGGCAAACGAACTCGAATAACTTCGTGTCACCTGCCGATATGATTTCCTAGAAGTTCCGCACATGCTCGCAAAATTTCGAGCGAAAAAATTTCACTTCGCATCCGACCATTTTGTTCGGCCTAGGGTTTCGGTCCTGGTTGTGAAAAAATACAACGTCCCGAAAATTTACGAGGGTGCTCTGTGCATCGTGGCGATCATGTCGGCGGGTCTCGAAGTGTAATTCGAGTCGTTTCGGCCGGGATCGGGGCACTTGTTATTTTTAGAAAAAGTTATCGTTCGTTAAAGAAAATAGGGGGGCAAACGAACTCCAATCACTTCGTGTCACCTGCCGATATGATTGCCTAGAAGTTCCGCACATGCTCGCAAAATTTCGAGCGAAAAAATTTCACTTCGCATCCGACCATTTTGTTCGGCCTAGGGTTTCGGTCCTGGTTGTGAAAAAATAAAACGTCCCGAAAATTTACGAGGGTGCTCTGTGCATCGTGGCGATCATGTCGGCGGGTCTCGAAGTGTAATTCGAGTCGTTTCGGCTGGGATCGGGGCACTTGTTATTTTTAGAAAAAGTTATCGTTCGTTAAAGAAAATAGGGGGGCAAACGAACTCCAATCACTTCGTGTCACCTGCCGATATGATTGCCTAGAAGTTCCGCACATGCTCGCAAAATTTCGAGCGAAAAAATTTCACTTCGCATCCGACCATTTTGTTCGGCCTAGGGTTTCGGTCCTGGTTGTGAAAAAATAAAACGTCCCGAAAATTTACGAGGGTGCTCTGTGCATCGTGGCGATCATGTCGGCGGGTCTCGAAGTGTAATTCGAGTCGTTTCGGCCGGGATCGGGGCACTTGTTATTTTCAGAAAAAGTTATCGTTCGTTAAAAAAAATGGGGGGGGCAAACGAACTCGAATAACTTCGTGTCACCTGCCGATATGATTTCCTAGAAGTTCTGCACATATTTGTAAAATTTCGAGCGAAAAAATTTCACTTCGCATCCGACCATTTTGTTCGGCCTAGGGTTTCGGTCCTGGTTGTGAAAAAATACAACGTCCCGAAAATTTACGAGGGTGCTCTGTGCATCGTGGCGATCATGTCGGGGGGTCTCGAAGTGTAATTCGAGTCGTTTCGGCCGGGATCGGGGCACTTGTTATTTTCAGAAAAAGTTATCGTTCGTTAAAAAAAATGGGGGGGCAAACGAACTCCAATCACTTCGTGTCACCTGCCGATATGATTGCCTAGAAGTTCCGCACATGCTCGTAAAATTTCGAGCGAAAAAATTTCACTTCGCATCCGACCATTTTGTTCGGCCTAGGGTTTCGGTCCTGGTTGTGAAAAAATACAACGTCCCGAAAATTTACGAGGGTGCTCTGTGCATCGTGGCGATCATGTCGGGGCGTCTCGAAGTGTAATTCGAATCGTTTCGGCCGGGATCGGGGCACTTGTTAATTTCAGAAAAAGTTATCGTTCGTTAAAGAAAATGGGGGGGCAAACGAACTCGAATAACTTCGTGTCACCTGCCGATATGATTTCCTAGAAGTTCTGCACATATTTGTAAAATTTCGAGCGAAAAAATTTCACTTCGCATCCGACCATTTTGTTCGGCCTAAGGTTTCGGTCCTGGTTGTGAAAAAATACAACGTCCCGAAAATTTACGAGGGTGCTCTGTGCATCGTGGCGATCATGTCGGGGGGTCTCGAAGTGTAATTCGAGTCGTTTCGGCCGGGATCGGGGCACTTGTTATTTTCAGAAAAAGTTATCGTTCGTTAAAGAAAATGGGGGGGCAAACGAACTCCAATCACTTCGTCTCACCTGCCGATATGATTGCCTAGAAGTTCCGCACATGCTCGCAAAATTTCGAGCGAAAAAATTTCACTTCGCATCCGACCATTTTGTTCGGCCTAGGGTTTCGGTCCTGGTTGTGAAAAAATACAACGTCCCAAAAATTTACGAGGGTGCTCTGTGCATCGTGGCGATCATGTCGGGGCGTCTCGAAGTGTAATTCGAGTCGTTTCCGCCGGGATCGGGGCACTTGTTATTTTCAGAAAAAGTTATCGTTCGTTAAAGAAAATGGGGGGGCAAACGAACTCGAATAACTTCGTGTCACCTGCCGATATGATTTCCTAGAAGTTCTGCACATATTTGTAAAATTTCGAGCGAAAAAATTTCACTTCGCATCCGACCATTTTGTTCGGCCTAGGGTTTCGGTCCTGGTTGTCAAAAAATACAACGTCCCGAAAATTTACGAGGGTGCTCTGTGCATCGTGGCGATCATGTCGGGGGGTCTCGAAGTGTAATTCGAGTCGTTTCGGCCGGGATCGGGGCACTTGTTATTTTCAGAAAAAGTTATCGTTCGTTAAAGAAAATGGGGGGGCAAACGAACTCCAATCACTTCGTCTCACCTGCCGATATGATTGCCTAGAAGTTCCGCACATGCTCGCAAAATTTCGAGCGAAAAAATTTCACTTCGCATCCGACCATTTTGTTCGGCCTAGGGTTTCGGTCCTGGTTGTGAAAAAATAAAACGTCCCGAAAATTTACGAGGGTGCTCTGTGCATCGTGGCGATCATGTCGGCGGGTCTCGAAGTGTAATTCGAGTCGTTTCGGCTGGGATCGGGGCACTTGTTATTTTTAGAAAAAGTTATCGTTCGTTAAAGAAAATAGGGGGGCAAACGAACTCCAATCACTTCGTGTCACCTGCCGATATGATTGCCTAGAAGTTCCGCACATGCTCGCAAAATTTCGAGCGAAAAAATTTCACTTCGCATCCGACCATTTTGTTCGGCCTAGGGTTTCGGTCCTGGTTGTGAAAAAATAAAACGTCCCGAAAATTTACGAGGGTGCTCTGTGCATCGTGGCGATCATGTCGGCGGGTCTCGAAGTGTAATTCGAGTCGTTTCGGCCGGGATCGGGGCACTTGTTATTTTCAGAAAAAGTTATCGTTCGTTAAAAAAAATGGGGGGGGCAAACGAACTCGAATAACTTCGTGTCACCTGCCGATATGATTTCCTAGAAGTTCTGCACATATTTGTAAAATTTCGAGCGAAAAAATTTCACTTCGCATCCGACCATTTTGTTCGGCCTAGGGTTTCGGTCCTGGTTGTGAAAAAATACAACGTCCCGAAAATTTACGAGGGTGCTCTGTGCATCGTGGCGATCATGTCGGGGGGTCTCGAAGTGTAATTCGAGTCGTTTCGGCCGGGATCGGGGCACTTGTTATTTTCAGAAAAAGTTATCGTTCGTTAAAAAAAATGGGGGGGCAAACGAACTCCAATCACTTCGTGTCACCTGCCGATATGATTGCCTAGAAGTTCCGCACATGCTCGTAAAATTTCGAGCGAAAAAATTTCACTTCGCATCCGACCATTTTGTTCGGCCTAGGGTTTCGGTCCTGGTTGTGAAAAAATACAACGTCCCGAAAATTTACGAGGGTGCTCTGTGCATCGTGGCGATCATGTCGGGGCGTCTCGAAGTGTAATTCGAATCGTTTCGGCCGGGATCGGGGCACTTGTTAATTTCAGAAAAAGTTATCGTTCGTTAAAGAAAATGGGGGGGCAAACGAACTCGAATAACTTCGTGTCACCTGCCGATATGATTTCCTAGAAGTTCTGCACATATTTGTAAAATTTCGAGCGAAAAAATTTCACTTCGCATCCGACCATTTTGTTCGGCCTAAGGTTTCGGTCCTGGTTGTGAAAAAATACAACGTCCCGAAAATTTACGAGGGTGCTCTGTGCATCGTGGCGATCATGTCGGGGGGTCTCGAAGTGTAATTCGAGTCGTTTCGGCCGGGATCGGGGCACTTGTTATTTTCAGAAAAAGTTATCGTTCGTTAAAGAAAATGGGGGGGCAAACGAACTCCAATCACTTCGTCTCACCTGCCGATATGATTGCCTAGAAGTTCCGCACATGCTCGCAAAATTTCGAGCGAAAAAATTTCACTTCGCATCCGACCATTTTGTTCGGCCTAGGGTTTCGGTCCTGGTTGTGAAAAAATACAACGTCCCAAAAATTTACGAGGGTGCTCTGTGCATCGTGGCGATCATGTCGGGGCGTCTCGAAGTGTAATTCGAGTCGTTTCCGCCGGGATCGGGGCACTTGTTATTTTCAGAAAAAGTTATCGTTCGTTAAAGAAAATGGGGGGGCAAACGAACTCGAATAACTTCGTGTCACCTGCCGATATGATTTCCTAGAAGTTCTGCACATATTTGTAAAATTTCGAGCGAAAAAATTTCACTTCGCATCCGACCATTTTGTTCGGCCTAGGGTTTCGGTCCTGGTTGTCAAAAAATACAACGTCCCGAAAATTTACGAGGGTGCTCTGTGCATCGTGGCGATCATGTCGGGGGGTCTCGAAGTGTAATTCGAGTCGTTTCGGCCGGGATCGGGGCACTTGTTATTTTCAGAAAAAGTTATCGTTCGTTAAAGAAAATGGGGGGGCAAACGAACTCCAATCACTTCGTCTCACCTGCCGATATGATTGCCTAGAAGTTCCGCACATGCTCGCAAAATTTTGAGCGAAAAAATTTCACTTCGCATCCGACCATTTTGTTCGGCCTAGGGTTTCGGTCCTGGTTGTGAAAAAATACAACGTCCCGAAAATTTACGAGGGTGCTCTGTGCATCGTGGCGATCATGTCGGGGGGTCTCGAAGTGTAATTCGAATCGTTTCGGCCGGGATCGGGGCACTTGTTATTTTCAGAAAAAGTTATCGTTCGTTAAAGAAAATGGGGGGGCAAACGAACTCGAATAACTTCGTGTCACCTGCCGATATGATTTCCTAGAAGTTCCGCACATGCTCGCAAAATTTCGAGCGAAAAAATTTCACTTCGCATCCGACCATTTTGTTCGGCCTAGGGTTTCGGTCCTGGTTGTGAAAAAATACAACGTCCCGAAAATTTACGAGGGTGCTCTGTGCAACGTGGCGATCATGTCGGCGGGTCTCGAAGTGTAATTCGAGTCGTTTCGGCCGGGATCGGGGCACTTGTTATTTTCAGAAAAAGTTATCGTTCGTTAAAGAAAATGGGGGGGCAAACGAACTCGAATAACTTCGTGTCACCTGCCGATATGATTGCCTAGAAGTTCTGCACATATTTGTAAAATTTCGAGCGAAAAAATTTCACTTCGCATCCGACCATTTTGTTCGGCCTAGGGTTTCGGTCCTGGTTGTGAAAAAATACAACGTCCCAAAAATCTACGAGGGTGCTCTGTGCATCGTGGCGATCATGTCGGGGGGTCTCGAAGTGTAATTCGAATCGTTTCGGCCGGGATCGGGGCACTTGTTATTTTCAGAAAAAGTTATCGTTCGTTAAAGAAAATGGGGGGGCAAACGAACTCGAATAACTTCGTGTCACCTGCCGATATGATTTCCTAGAAGTTCTGCACATATTTGTAAAATTTCGAGCGAAAAAATTTCACTTCGCATCCGACCATTTTGTTCGGCCTAGGGTTTCGGTCCTGGTTGTGAAAAAATACAACGTCCCGAAAATTTACGAGGGTGCTCTGTGCATCGTGGCGATCATGTCGGGGGGTCTCGAAGTGTAATTCGAGTCGTTTCGGCCGGGATCGGGGCACTTGTTATTTTCAGAAAAAGTTATCGTTCGTTAAAAAAAATGGGGGGGGCAAACGAACTCCAATCACTTCATGTCACCTGCCGATATGATTGCCTAGAAGTTCCGCACATGCTCGTAAAATTTCGAGCGAAAAAATTTCACTTCGCATCCGACCATTTTGTTCGGCCTAGGGTTTCGGTCCTGGTTGTGAAAAAATAAAAAGTCCCGAAAATTTACGAGGGTGCTCTGTGCATCGTGGCGATCATGTCGGCGGGTCTCGAAGTGTAATTCGAGTCGTTTCGGCCGGGATCGGGGCACTTGTTATTTTCAGAAAAAGTTATCGTTCGTTAAAGAAAATGGGGGGGCAAACGAACTCGAATAACTTCGTGTCACCTGCCGATATGATTGCCTAGAAGTTCTGCACATATTTGTAAAATTTCGAGCGAAAAAATTTCACTTCGCATCCGACCATTTTGTTCGGCCTAGGGTTTCGGTCCTGGTTGTGAAAAAATACAACGTCCCAAAAATTTACGAGGGTGCTCTGTGCATCGTGGCGATCATGTCGGGGGGTCTCGAAGTGTAATTCGAATCGTTTCGGCCGGGATCGGGGCACTTGTTATTTTCAGAAAAAGTTATCGTTCGTTAAAGAAAATGGGGGGGCAAACGAACTCGAATAACTTCGTGTCACCTGCCGATATGATTTCCTAGAAGTTCTGCACATATTTGTAAAATTTCGAGCGAAAAAATTTCACTTCGCATCCGACCATTTTGTTCGGCCTAGGGTTTCGGTCCTGGTTGTGAAAAAATACAACGTCCCGAAAATTTACGAGGGTGCTCTGCGCATCGTGGCGATCATGTCGGGGGGTCTCGAAGTGTAATTCGAGTCGTTTCGGCCGGGATCGGGGCACTTGTTATTTTCAGAAAAAGTTATCGTTCGTTAAAGAAAATGGGGGGGCAAACGAACTCCAATCACTTCGTGTCACCTGCCGATATGATTGCCTAGAAGTTCCGCACATGCTCGCAAAATTTCGAGCGAAAAAATTTCACTTCGCATCCGACCATTTTGTTCGGCCTAGGGTTTCGGTCCTGGTTGTGAAAAAATACAACGTCCCGAAAATTTACGAGGGTGCTCTGCGCATCGTGGCGATCATGTCGGGGGGTCTCGAAGTGTAATTCGAGTCGTTTCGGCCGGGATCGGGGCACTTGTTATTTTCAGAAAAAGTTATCGTTCGTTAAAGAAAATGGGGGGGCAAACGAACTCGAATAACATCGTGTCACCTGCCGATATGATTGCCTAGAAGTTCTGCACATATTTGTAAAATTTCGAGCGAAAAAATTTCACTTCGCATCCGACCATTTTGTTCGGCCTAGGGTTTCGGTCCTGGTTGTGAAAAAATAGAACGTCCCGAAAATTTACGAGGGTGCTCTGTGCATCGTGGCGATCATGTCGGGGGGTCTCGAAGTGTAATTCGAGTCGTTTCGGCCGGGATCGGGGCACTTGTTATTTTCAGAAAAAGTTATCGTTCGTTAAAAAAAATGGGGGGGGGCAAACGAACTCCAATCACTTCATGTCACCTGCCGATATGATTGCCTAGAAGTTCCGCACATGCTCGTAAAATTTCGAGCGAAAAAATTTCACTTCGCATCCGACCATTTTGTTCGGCCTAGGGTTTCGGTCCTGGTTGTGAAAAAATAAAAAGTCCCGAAAATTTACGAGGGTGCTCTGTGCATCGTGGCGATCATGTCGGCGGGTCTCGAAGTGTAATTCGAGTCGTTTCGGCCGGGATCGGGGCACTTGTTATTTTCAGAAAAAGTTATCGTTCGTTAAAGAAAATGGGGGGGCAAACGAACTCGAATAACTTCGTGTCACCTGCCGATATGATTGCCTAGAAGTTCTGCACATATTTGTAAAATTTCGAGCGAAAAAATTTCACTTCGCATCCGACCATTTTGTTCGGCCTAGGGTTTCGGTCCTGGTTGTGAAAAAATACAACGTCCCGAAAATTTACGAGGGTCCTCTGTGCATCGTGGCGATCATGTCGGGGGGTCTCGAAGTGTAATTCGAGTCGTTTCGGCCGGGATCGGGGCACTTGTTATTTTCAGAAAAAGTTATCGTTCGTTAAAGAAAATGGGGGGGCAAACGAACTCCAATCACTTCGTGTCACCTGCCGATATGATTGCCTAGAAGTTCCGCACATGCTCGCAAAATTTCGAGCGAAAAAATTTCACTTCGCATCCGACCATTTTGTTCGGCCTAGGGTTTCGGTCCTGGTTGTGAAAAAATACAACGTCCCGAAAATTTACGAGGGTGCTATGTGCATCGTGGCGATCATGTCGGGGGGTCTCGAAGTGTAATTCGAGTCGTTTCGGCCGGGATCGGGGCACTTGTTATTTTCAGAAAAAGTTATCGTTCGTTAAAGAAAATGGGGGGGCAAACGAACTCGAATAACTTCGTGTCACCTGCCGATATGATTGCCTAGAAGTTCTGCACATATTTGTAAAATTTCGAGCGAAAAAATTTCACTTCGCATCCGACCATTTTGTTCGGCCTAGGGTTTCGGTCCTGGTTGTGAAAAAATACAACGTCCCGAAAATTTACGAGGGTCCTCTGTGCATCGTGGCGATCATGTCGGCGGGTCTCGAAGTGTAATTCGAGTCGTTTCGGCCGGGATCGGGGCACTTGTTATTTTCAGAAAAAGTTATCGTTCGTTAAAGAAAATGGGGGGGCAAACGAACTCGAATAACTTCGTGTCACCTGCCGATATGATTGCCTAGAAGTTCTGCACATATTTGTAAAATTTCGAGCGAAAAAATTTCACTTCGCATCCGACCATTTTGTTCGGCCTAGGGTTTCGGTCCTGGTTGTGAAAAAATACAACGTCCCGAAAATTTACGAGGGTCCTCTGTGCATCGTGGCGATCATGTCGGGGGGTCTCGCAGTGTAATTCGAGTCGTTTCGGCCGGGATCGGGGCACTTGTTATTTTCAGAAAAAGTTATCGTTCGTTAAAGAAAATGGGGGGGCAAACGAACTCCAATCACTTCGTGTCACCTGCCGATATGATTGCCTAGAAGTTCCGCACATGCTCGCAAAATTTCGAGCGAAAAAATTTCACTTCGCATCCGACCATTTTGTTCGGCCTAGGGTTTCGGTCCTGGTTGTGAAAAAATACAACGTCCCGAAAATTTACGAGGGTGCTCTGTGCATCGTGGCGATCATGTCGGCGGGTCTCGAAGTGTAATTCGAGTCGTTTCGACCGGGATCGGGGCACTTGTTATTTTCAGAAAAAGTTATCGTTCGTTAAAGAAAATGGGGGGGCAAACGAACTCGAATAACTTCGTGTCACCTGCCGATATGATTGCCTAGAAGTTCTGCACATATTTGTAAAATTTCGAGCGAAAAAATTTCACTTCGCATCCGACCATTTTGTTCGGCCTAGGGTTTCGGTCCTGGTTGTGAAAAAATAGAACGTCCCGAAAATTTACGAGGGTGCTCTGTGCATCGTGGCGATCATGTCGGGGGGTCTCGAAGTGTAATTCGAGTCGTTTCGGCCGGGATCGGGGCACTTGTTATTTTCAAAAAAAGTTATCGTTCGTTAAAGAAAATGGGGGGGCAAACGAACTCCAATCACTTCGTGTCACCTGCCGATATGATTGCCTAGAAGTTCCGCACATGCTCGCAAAATTTCGAGCGAAAAAATTTCACTTCGCATCCGACCATTTTGTTTGGCCTAGGGTTTCGGTCGTGGTTGTGAAAAAATACAACGTCCCGAAAATTTACGAGGGTGCTCTGTGCATCGTGGCGATCATGTCGGCGGGTCTCGAAGTGTAATTCGAGTCGTTTCGGCCGGGATCGGGGCACTTGTTATTTTCAGAAAAAGTTATCGTTCGTTAAAGAAAATGGGGGGGGCAAACGAACTCGAATAACATCGTGTCACCTGCCGATATGATTGCCTAGAAGTTCTGCACATATTTGTAAAATTTCGAGCGAAAAAATTTCACTTCGCATCCGACCATTTTGTTCGGCCTAGGGTTTCGGTCCTGGTTGTGAAAAAATACAACGTCCCGAAAATTTACGAGGGTGCTCTGTGCATCGTGGCGATCATGTCGGGGGGTCTCGAAGTGTAATTCGAGTCGTTTCGGCCGGGATCGGGGCACTTGTTATTTTCAGAAAAAGTTATCGTTCGTTAAAGAAAATGGGGGGGCAAACGAACTCCAATCACTTCGTGTCACCTGCCGATATGATTGCCTAGAAGTTCCGCACATGCTCGTAAAATTTCGAGCGAAAAAATTTCACTTCGCATCCGACCATTTTGTTCGGCCTAGGGTTTCGGTCCTGGTTGTGAAAAAATACAACGTCCCGAAAATTTACGAGGGTGCTCTGCGCATCGTGGCGATCATGTCGGGGGGTCTCGAAGTGTAATTCGAGTCGTTTCGGCCGGGATCGGGGCACTTGTTATTTTCAGAAAAAGTTATCGTTCGTTAAAGAAAATGGGGGGGCAAACGAACTCCAATCACTTCGTGTCACCTGCCGATATGATTGCCTAGAAGTTCCGCACATGCTCGCAAAATTTCGAGCGAAAAAATTTCACTTCGCATCCGACCATTTTGTTCGGCCTAGGGTTTCGGTCCTGGTTGTGAAAAAATACAACGTCCCGAAAATTTACGAGGGTGCTATGTGCATCGTGGCGATCATGTCGGGGGGTCTCGAAGTGTAATTCGAGTCGTTTCGGCCGGGATCGGGGCACTTGTTATTTTCAGAAAAAGTTATCGTTCGTTAAAGAAAATGGGGGGGCAAACGAACTCCAATCACTTCGTGTCACCTGCCGATATGATTGCCTAGAAGTTCCGCACATGCTCGCAAAATTTCGAGCGAAAAAATTTCACTTCGCATCCGACCATTTTGTTCGGCCTAGGGTTTCGGTCCTGGTTGTGAAAAAATACAACGTCCCGAAAATTTACGAGGGTGCTCTGCGCATCGTGGCGATCATGTCGGGGGGTCTCGAAGTGTAATTCGAGTCGTTTCGGCCGGGATCGGGGCACTTGTTATTTTCAGAAAAAGTTATCGTTCGTTAAAGAAAATGGGGGGGCAAACGAACTCGAATAACTTCGTGTCACCTGCCGATATGATTTCCTAGAAGTTCTGCACATATTTGTAAAATTTCGAGCGAAAAAATTTCACTTCGCATCCGACCATTTTGTTCGGCCTAGGGTTTCGGTCCTGGTTGTGAAAAAATAGAACGTCCCGAAAATTTACGAGGGTGCTCTGTGCATCGTGGCGATCATGTCGGGGGGTCTCGAAGTGTAATTCGAGTCGTTTCGGCCGGGATCGGGGCACTTGTTATTTTCAAAAAAAGTTATCGTTCGTTAAAGAAAATGGGGGGGCAAACGAACTCCAATCACTTCGTGTCACCTGCCGATATGATTGCCTAGAAGTTCCGCACATGCTCGCAAAATTTCGAGCGAAAAAATTTCACTTCGCATCCGACCATTTTGTTTGGCCTAGGGTTTCGGTCGTGGTTGTGAAAAAATACAACGTCCCGAAAATTTACGAGGGTGCTCTGTGCATCGTGGCGATCATGTCGGCGGGTCTCGAAGTGTAATTCGAGTCGTTTCGGCCGGGATCGGGGCACTTGTTATTTTCAGAAAAAGTTATCGTTCGTTAAAGAAAATGGGGGGGGCAAACGAACTCGAATAACATCGTGTCACCTGCCGATATGATTGCCTAGAAGTTCTGCACATATTTGTAAAATTTCGAGCGAAAAAATTTCACTTCGCATCCGACCATTTTGTTCGGCCTAGGGTTTCGGTCCTGGTTGTGAAAAAATACAACGTCCCGAAAATTTACGAGGGTGCTCTGTGCATCGTGGCGATCATGTCGGGGGGTCTCGAAGTGTAATTCGAGTCGTTTCGGCCGGGATCGGGGCACTTGTTATTTTCAGAAAAAGTTATCGTTCGTTAAAGAAAATGGGGGGGCAAACGAACTCCAATCACTTCGTGTCACCTGCCGATATGATTGCCTAGAAGTTCCGCACATGCTCGTAAAATTTCGAGCGAAAAAATTTCACTTCGCATCCGACCATTTTGTTCGGCCTAGGGTTTCGGTCCTGGTTGTGAAAAAATACAACGTCCCGAAAATTTACGAGGGTGCTCTGCGCATCGTGGCGATCATGTCGGGGGGTCTCGAAGTGTAATTCGAGTCGTTTCGGCCGGGATCGGGGCACTTGTTATTTTCAGAAAAAGTTATCGTTCGTTAAAGAAAATGGGGGGGCAAACGAACTCCAATCACTTCGTGTCACCTGCCGATATGATTGCCTAGAAGTTCCGCACATGCTCGCAAAATTTCGAGCGAAAAAATTTCACTTCGCATCCGACCATTTTGTTCGGCCTAGGGTTTCGGTCCTGGTTGTGAAAAAATACAACGTCCCGAAAATTTACGAGGGTGCTATGTGCATCGTGGCGATCATGTCGGGGGGTCTCGAAGTGTAATTCGAGTCGTTTCGGCCGGGATCGGGGCACTTGTTATTTTCAGAAAAAGTTATCGTTCGTTAAAGAAAATGGGGGGGCAAACGAACTCCAATCACTTCGTGTCACCTGCCGATATGATTGCCTAGAAGTTCCGCACATGCTCGCAAAATTTCGAGCGAAAAAATTTCACTTCGCATCCGACCATTTTGTTCGGCCTAGGGTTTCGGTCCTGGTTGTGAAAAAATACAACGTCCCGAAAATTTACGAGGGTGCTCTGCGCATCGTGGCGATCATGTCGGGGGGTCTCGAAGTGTAATTCGAGTCGTTTCGGCCGGGATCGGGGCACTTGTTATTTTCAGAAAAAGTTATCGTTCGTTAAAGAAAATGGGGGGGCAAACGAACTCGAATAACTTCGTGTCACCTGCCGATATGATTTCCTAGAAGTTCTGCACATATTTGTAAAATTTCGAGCGAAAAAATTTCACTTCGCATCCGACCATTTTGTTCGGCCTAGGGTTTCGGTCCTGGTTGTGAAAAAATAGAACGTCCCGAAAATTTACGAGGGTGCTCTGTGCATCGTGGCGATCATGTCGGGGGGTCTCGAAGTGTAATTCGAGTCGTTTCGGCCGGGATCGGGGCACTTGTTATTTTCAAAAAAAGTTATCGTTCGTTAAAGAAAATGGGGGGGCAAACGAACTCCAATCACTTCGTGTCACCTGCCGATATGATTGCCTAGAAGTTCCGCACATGCTCGCAAAATTTCGAGCGAAAAAATTTCACTTCGCATCCGACCATTTTGTTCGGCCTAGGGTTTCGGTCCTGGTTGTGAAAAAATACAACGTCCCGAAAATTTACGAGGGTGCTATGTGCATCGTGGCGATCATGTCGGGGGGTCTCGAAGTGTAATTCGAGTCGTTTCGGCCGGGATCGGGGCACTTGTTATTTTCAGAAAAAGTTATCGTTCGTTAAAGAAAATGGGGGGGCAAACGAACTCCAATCACTTCGTGTCACCTGCCGATATGATTGCCTAGAAGTTCCGCACATGCTCGCAAAATTTCGAGCGAAAAAATTTCACTTCGCATCCGACCATTTTGTTCGGCCTAGGGTTTCGGTCCTGGTTGTGAAAAAATACAACGTCCCGAAAATTTACGAGGGTGCTCTGTGCATCGTGGCGATCATGTCGGGGGGTCTCGAAGTGTAATTCGAGTCGTTTCGGCCGGGATCGGGGCACTTGTTATTTTCAGAAAAAGTTATCGTTCGTTAAAGAAAATGGGGGGGCAAACGAACTCCAATCACTTCGTGTCACCTGCCGATATGATTGCCTAGAAGTTCCGCACATGCTCGTAAAATTTCGAGCGAAAAAATTTCACTTCGCATCCGACCATTTTGTTCGGCCTAGGGTTTCGGTCCTGGTTGTGAAAAAATACAACGTCCCGAAAATTTACGAGGGTGCTCTGCGCATCGTGGCGATCATGTCGGGGGGTCTCGAAGTGTAATTCGAGTCGTTTCGGCCGGGATCGGGGCACTTGTTATTTTCAGAAAAAGTTATCGTTCGTTAAAGAAAATGGGGGGGCAAACGAACTCCAATCACTTCGTGTCACCTGCCGATATGATTGCCTAGAAGTTCCGCACATGCTCGCAAAATTTCGAGCGAAAAAATTTCACTTCGCATCCGACCATTTTGTTCGGCCTAGGGTTTCGGTCCTGGTTGTGAAAAAATACAACGTCCCGAAAATTTACGAGGGTGCTATGTGCATCGTGGCGATCATGTCGGGGGGTCTCGAAGTGTAATTCGAGTCGTTTCGGCCGGGATCGGGGCACTTGTTATTTTCAGAAAAAGTTATCGTTCGTTAAAGAAAATGGGGGGGCAAACGAACTCCAATCACTTCGTGTCACCTGCCGATATGATTGCCTAGAAGTTCCGCACATGCTCGCAAAATTTCGAGCGAAAAAATTTCACTTCGCATCCGACCATTTTGTTCGGCCTAGGGTTTCGGTCCTGGTTGTGAAAAAATACAACGTCCCGAAAATTTACGAGGGTGCTCTGCGCATCGTGGCGATCATGTCGGGGGGTCTCGAAGTGTAATTCGAGTCGTTTCGGCCGGGATCGGGGCACTTGTTATTTTCAGAAAAAGTTATCGTTCGTTAAAGAAAATGGGGGGGCAAACGAACTCGAATAACTTCGTGTCACCTGCCGATATGATTTCCTAGAAGTTCTGCACATATTTGTAAAATTTCGAGCGAAAAAATTTCACTTCGCATCCGACCATTTTGTTCGGCCTAGGGTTTCGGTCCTGGTTGTGAAAAAATAGAACGTCCCGAAAATTTACGAGGGTGCTCTGTGCATCGTGGCGATCATGTCGGGGGGTCTCGAAGTGTAATTCGAGTCGTTTCGGCCGGGATCGGGGCACTTGTTATTTTCAAAAAAAGTTATCGTTCGTTAAAGAAAATGGGGGGGCAAACGAACTCCAATCACTTCGTGTCACCTGCCGATATGATTGCCTAGAAGTTCCGCACATGCTCGCAAAATTTCGAGCGAAAAAATTTCACTTCGCATCCGACCATTTTGTTTGGCCTAGGGTTTCGGTCGTGGTTGTGAAAAAATACAACGTCCCGAAAATTTACGAGGGTGCTCTGTGCATCGTGGCGATCATGTCGGCGGGTCTCGAAGTGTAATTCGAGTCGTTTCGGCCGGGATCGGGGCACTTGTTATTTTCAGAAAAAGTTATCGTTCGTTAAAGAAAATGGGGGGGGCAAACGAACTCGAATAACATCGTGTCACCTGCCGATATGATTGCCTAGAAGTTCTGCACATATTTGTAAAATTTCGAGCGAAAAAATTTCACTTCGCATCCGACCATTTTGTTCGGCCTAGGGTTTCGGTCCTGGTTGTGAAAAAATACAACGTCCCGAAAATTTACGAGGGTGCTCTGTGCATCGTGGCGATCATGTCGGGGGGTCTCGAAGTGTAATTCGAGTCGTTTCGGCCGGGATCGGGGCACTTGTTATTTTCAGAAAAAGTTATCGTTCGTTAAAGAAAATGGGGGGGCAAACGAACTCCAATCACTTCGTGTCACCTGCCGATATGATTGCCTAGAAGTTCCGCACATGCTCGTAAAATTTCGAGCGAAAAAATTTCACTTCGCATCCGACCATTTTGTTCGGCCTAGGGTTTCGGTCCTGGTTGTGAAAAAATACAACGTCCCGAAAATTTACGAGGGTGCTCTGCGCATCGTGGCGATCATGTCGGGGGGTCTCGAAGTGTAATTCGAGTCGTTTCGGCCGGGATCGGGGCACTTGTTATTTTCAGAAAAAGTTATCGTTCGTTAAAGAAAATGGGGGGGCAAACGAACTCCAATCACTTCGTGTCACCTGCCGATATGATTGCCTAGAAGTTCCGCACATGCTCGCAAAATTTCGAGCGAAAAAATTTCACTTCGCATCCGACCATTTTGTTCGGCCTAGGGTTTCGGTCCTGGTTGTGAAAAAATACAACGTCCCGAAAATTTACGAGGGTGCTATGTGCATCGTGGCGATCATGTCGGGGGGTCTCGAAGTGTAATTCGAGTCGTTTCGGCCGGGATCGGGGCACTTGTTATTTTCAGAAAAAGTTATCGTTCGTTAAAGAAAATGGGGGGGCAAACGAACTCCAATCACTTCGTGTCACCTGCCGATATGATTGCCTAGAAGTTCCGCACATGCTCGCAAAATTTCGAGCGAAAAAATTTCACTTCGCATCCGACCATTTTGTTCGGCCTAGGGTTTCGGTCCTGGTTGTGAAAAAATACAACGTCCCGAAAATTTACGAGGGTGCTCTGCGCATCGTGGCGATCATGTCGGGGGGTCTCGAAGTGTAATTCGAGTCGTTTCGGCCGGGATCGGGGCACTTGTTATTTTCAGAAAAAGTTATCGTTCGTTAAAGAAAATGGGGGGGCAAACGAACTCGAATAACTTCGTGTCACCTGCCGATATGATTTCCTAGAAGTTCTGCACATATTTGTAAAATTTCGAGCGAAAAAATTTCACTTCGCATCCGACCATTTTGTTCGGCCTAGGGTTTCGGTCCTGGTTGTGAAAAAATAGAACGTCCCGAAAATTTACGAGGGTGCTCTGTGCATCGTGGCGATCATGTCGGGGGGTCTCGAAGTGTAATTCGAGTCGTTTCGGCCGGGATCGGGGCACTTGTTATTTTCAAAAAAAGTTATCGTTCGTTAAAGAAAATGGGGGGGCAAACGAACTCCAATCACTTCGTGTCACCTGCCGATATGATTGCCTAGAAGTTCCGCACATGCTCGCAAAATTTCGAGCGAAAAAATTTCACTTCGCATCCGACCATTTTGTTCGGCCTAGGGTTTCGGTCCTGGTTGTGAAAAAATACAACGTCCCGAAAATTTACGAGGGTGCTATGTGCATCGTGGCGATCATGTCGGGGGGTCTCGAAGTGTAATTCGAGTCGTTTCGGCCGGGATCGGGGCACTTGTTATTTTCAGAAAAAGTTATCGTTCGTTAAAGAAAATGGGGGGGCAAACGAACTCCAATCACTTCGGGTCACCTGCCGATATGATTGCCTAGAAGTTCCGCACATGCTCGCAAAATTTCGAGCGAAAAAATTTCACTTCGCATCCGACCATTTTGTTCGGCCTAGGGTTTCGGTCCTGGTTGTGAAAAAATACAACGTCCCGAAAATTTACGAGGGTGCTCTGCGCATCGTGGCGATCATGTCGGGGGGTCTCGAAGTGTAATTCGAGTCGTTTCGGCCGGGATCGGGGCACTTGTTATTTTCAGAAAAAGTTATCGTTCGTTAAAGAAAATGGGGGGGCAAACGAACTCGAATAACTTCGTGTCACCTGCCGATATGATTTCCTAGAAGTTCTGCACATATTTGTAAAATTTCGAGCGAAAAAATTTCACTTCGCATCCGACCATTTTGTTCGGCCTAGGGTTTCGGTCCTGGTTGTGAAAAAATAGAACGTCCCGAAAATTTACGAGGGTGCTCTGTGCATCGTGGCGATCATGTCGGGGGGTCTCGAAGTGTAATTCGAGTCGTTTCGGCCGGGATCGGGGCACTTGTTATTTTCAAAAAAAGTTATCGTTCGTTAAAGAAAATGGGGGGGCAAACGAACTCCAATCACTTCGTGTCACCTGCCGATATGATTGCCTAGAAGTTCCGCACATGCTCGCAAAATTTCGAGCGAAAAAATTTCACTTCGCATCCGACCATTTTGTTTGGCCTAGGGTTTCGGTCGTGGTTGTGAAAAAATACAACGTCCCGAAAATTTACGAGGGTGCTCTGTGCATCGTGGCGATCATGTCGGCGGGTCTCGAAGTGTAATTCGAGTCGTTTCGGCCGGGATCGGGGCACTTGTTATTTTCAGAAAAAGTTATCGTTCGTTAAAGAAAATGGGGGGGGCAAACGAACTCGAATAACATCGTGTCACCTGCCGATATGATTGCCTAGAAGTTCTGCACATATTTGTAAAATTTCGAGCGAAAAAATTTCACTTCGCATCCGACCATTTTGTTCGGCCTAGGGTTTCGGTCCTGGTTGTGAAAAAATACAACGTCCCGAAAATTTACGAGGGTGCTCTGTGCATCGTGGCGATCATGTCGGGGGGTCTCGAAGTGTAATTCGAGTCGTTTCGGCCGGGATCGGGGCACTTGTTATTTTCAGAAAAAGTTATCGTTCGTTAAAGAAAATGGGGGGGCAAACGAACTCCAATCACTTCGTGTCACCTGCCGATATGATTGCCTAGAAGTTCCGCACATGCTCGCAAAATTTCGAGCGAAAAAATTTCACTTCGCATCCGACCATTTTGTTCGGCCTAGGGTTTCGGTCCTGGTTGTGAAAAAATACAACGTCCCGAAAATTTACGAGGGTGCTCTGCGCATCGTGGCGATCATGTCGGGGGGTCTCGAAGTGTAATTCGAGTCGTTTCGGCCGGGATCGGGGCACTTGTTATTTTCAGAAAAAGTTATCGTTCGTTAAAGAAAATGGGGGGGCAAACGAACTCCAATCACTTCGTGTCACCTGCCGATATGATTGCCTAGAAGTTCCGCACATGCTCGCAAAATTTCGAGCGAAAAAATTTCACTTCGCATCCGACCATTTTGTTCGGCCTAGGGTTTCGGTCCTGGTTGTGAAAAAATACAACGTCCCGAAAATTTACGAGGGTGCTATGTGCATCGTGGCGATCATGTCGGGGGGTCTCGAAGTGTAATTCGAGTCGTTTCGGCCGGGATCGGGGCACTTGTTATTTTCAGAAAAAGTTATCGTTCGTTAAAGAAAATGGGGGGGCAAACGAACTCCAATCACTTCGTGTCACCTGCCGATATGATTGCCTAGAAGTTCCGCACATGCTCGCAAAATTTCGAGCGAAAAAATTTCACTTCGCATCCGACCATTTTGTTCGGCCTAGGGTTTCGGTCCTGGTTGTGAAAAAATACAACGTCCCGAAAATTTACGAGGGTGCTCTGCGCATCGTGGCGATCATGTCGGGGGGTCTCGAAGTGTAATTCGAGTCGTTTCGGCCGGGATCGGGGCACTTGTTATTTTCAGAAAAAGTTATCGTTCGTTAAAGAAAATGGGGGGGCAAACGAACTCGAATAACTTCGTGTCACCTGCCGATATGATTTCCTAGAAGTTCTGCACATATTTGTAAAATTTCGAGCGAAAAAATTTCACTTCGCATCCGACCATTTTGTTCGGCCTAGGGTTTCGGTCCTGGTTGTGAAAAAATAGAACGTCCCGAAAATTTACGAGGGTGCTCTGTGCATCGTGGCGATCATGTCGGGGGGTCTCGAAGTGTAATTCGAGTCGTTTCGGCCGGGATCGGGGCACTTGTTATTTTCAAAAAAAGTTATCGTTCGTTAAAGAAAATGGGGGGGCAAACGAACTCCAATCACTTCGTGTCACCTGCCGATATGATTGCCTAGAAGTTCCGCACATGCTCGCAAAATTTCGAGCGAAAAAATTTCACTTCGCATCCGACCATTTTGTTTGGCCTAGGGTTTCGGTCGTGGTTGTGAAAAAATACAACGTCCCGAAAATTTACGAGGGTGCTCTGTGCATCGTGGCGATCATGTCGGCGGGTCTCGAAGTGTAATTCGAGTCGTTTCGGCCGGGATCGGGGC
This sequence comes from Corylus avellana, assembly GCF_965113065.1. Lineage (NCBI taxonomy): Eukaryota > Viridiplantae > Streptophyta > Magnoliopsida > Fagales > Betulaceae > Corylus > Corylus avellana. The sequence continues at coordinate 11,701,587 of NC_142499.1, read as the reverse complement.
ACTTGTTATTTTCAGAAAAAGTTATCGTTCGTTAAAGAAAATGGGGGGGGCAAACGAACTCGAATAACATCGTGTCACCTGCCGATATGATTGCCTAGAAGTTCTGCACATATTTGTAAAATTTCGAGCGAAAAAATTTCACTTCGCATCCGACCATTTTGTTCGGCCTAGGGTTTCGGTCCTGGTTGTGAAAAAATACAACGTCCCGAAAATTTACGAGGGTGCTCTGTGCATCGTGGCGATCATGTCGGGGGGTCTCGAAGTGTAATTCGAGTCGTTTCGGCCGGGATCGGGGCACTTGTTATTTTCAGAAAAAGTTATCGTTCGTTAAAGAAAATGGGGGGGCAAACGAACTCCAATCACTTCGTGTCACCTGCCGATATGATTGCCTAGAAGTTCCGCACATGCTCGTAAAATTTCGAGCGAAAAAATTTCACTTCGCATCCGACCATTTTGTTCGGCCTAGGGTTTCGGTCCTGGTTGTGAAAAAATACAACGTCCCGAAAATTTACGAGGGTGCTCTGCGCATCGTGGCGATCATGTCGGGGGGTCTCGAAGTGTAATTCGAGTCGTTTCGGCCGGGATCGGGGCACTTGTTATTTTCAGAAAAAGTTATCGTTCGTTAAAGAAAATGGGGGGGCAAACGAACTCCAATCACTTCGTGTCACCTGCCGATATGATTGCCTAGAAGTTCCGCACATGCTCGTAAAATTTCGAGCGAAAAAATTTCACTTCGCATCCGACCATTTTGTTCGGCCTAGGGTTTCGGTCCTGGTTGTGAAAAAATACAACGTCCCGAAAATTTACGAGGGTGCTCTGTGCATCGTGGCGATCATGTCGGCGGGTCTCGAAGTGTAATTCGAGTCGTTTCGGCCGGGATCGGGGCACTTGTTATTTTCAGAAAAAGTTATCGTTCGTTAAAGAAAATGGGGGGGGCAAACGAACTCGAATAACATCGTGTCACCTGCCGATATGATTGCCTAGAAGTTCTGCACATATTTGTAAAATTTCGAGCGAAAAAATTTCACTTCGCATCCGACCATTTTGTTCGGCCTAGGGTTTCGGTCCTGGTTGTGAAAAAATACAACGTCCCGAAAATTTACGAGGGTGCTCTGTGCATCGTGGCGATCATGTCGGGGGGTCTCGAAGTGTAATTCGAGTCGTTTCGGCCGGGATCGGGGCACTTGTTATTTTCAGAAAAAGTTATCGTTCGTTAAAGAAAATGGGGGGGCAAACGAACTCCAATCACTTCGTGTCACCTGCCGATATGATTGCCTAGAAGTTCCGCACATGCTCGTAAAATTTCGAGCGAAAAAATTTCACTTCGCATCCGACCATTTTGTTCGGCCTAGGGTTTCGGTCCTGGTTGTGAAAAAATACAACGTCCCGAAAATTTACGAGGGTGCTCTGCGCATCGTGGCGATCATGTCGGGGGGTCTCGAAGTGTAATTCGAGTCGTTTCGGCCGGGATCGGGGCACTTGTTATTTTCAGAAAAAGTTATCGTTCGTTAAAGAAAATGGGGGGGCAAACGAACTCGAATAACTTCGTGTCACCTGCCGATATGATTTCCTAGAAGTTCTGCACATATTTGTAAAATTTCGAGCGAAAAAATTTCACTTCGCATCCGACCATTTTGTTCGGCCTAGGGTTTCGGTCCTGGTTGTGAAAAAATACAACGTCCCGAAAATTTACGAGGGTGCTCTGTGCATCGTGGCGATCATTTCGGGGGGTCTCGAAGTGTAATTCGAGTCGTTTCGGCCAGGATCGGGGCACTTGTTATTTTCAGAAAAAGTTATCGTTCGTTAAAGAAAATGGGGGGGCAAACGAACTCCAATCACTTCGTGTCACCTGCCGATATGATTGCCTAGAAGTTCCGCACATGCTCGCAAAATTTCGAGCGAAAAAATTTCACTTCGCATCCGACCATTTTGTTCGGCCTAGGGTTTCGGTCGTGGTTGTGAAAAAATACAACGTCCCGAAAATTTACGAGGGTGCTCTGTGCATCGTGGCGATCATGTCGGCGGGTCTCGAAGTGTAATTCGAGTCGTTTCGGCCGGGATCGGGGCACTTGTTATTTTCAGAAAAAGTTATCGTTCGTTAAAGAAAATGGGGGGGCAAACGAACTCGAATAACTTCGTGTCACCTGCCGATATGATTGCCTAGAAGTTCTGCACATATTTGTAAAATTTCGAGCGAAAAAATTTCACTTCGCATCCGACCATTTTGTTCGGCCTAGGGTTTCGGTCCTGGTTGTGAAAAACTACAACGTCCCGAAAATTTACGAGGGTCCTCTGTGCATCGTGGCGATCATGTCGGGGGGTCTCGAAGTGTAATTCGAGTCGTTTCGGCCGGGATCGGGGCACTTGTTATTTTCAGAAAAAGTTATCGTTCGTTAAAGAAAATGGGGGGGCAAACGAACTCCAATCACTTCGTGTCACCTGCCGATATGATTGCCTAGAAGTTCCGCACATGCTCGCAAAATTTCGAGCGAAAAAATTTCACTTCGCATCCGACCATTTTGTTCGGCCTAGGGTTTCGGTCCTGGTTGTGAAAAAATACAACGTCCCGAAAATTTACGAGGGTGCTCTGTGCATCGTGGCGATCATGTCGGGGGGTCTCGAAGTGTAATTCGAGTCGTTTCGGCCGGGATCGGGGCACTTATTATTTTCGGAAAAAGTTATCGTTCGTTAAAGAAAATGGGGGGGGGGGGGGGCAAACGACCTCGAATCACTTCGTGTCAGCTGCCGATATGATTGCCTAGAAGTTCTGCACAAGCTCGTAAAATTTCGAGCCAAACAATTTCACTTCGCATCCGACCATTTTGTTCGGCCTACGGTTTCGGTCCTGGTTGTGAAAAAATACAACGTCGTCCGATTTGCCCGAAAACGTACGAGGGTGCTCTGTCCATCGTCGCGTTCATGTCGTTGGGTCTGGAAGTGTAATTCGAGTCGTTTCGGCCAGGTTCGGGGCACTTGTTATTTTCGGAAAAAGATATCGTTCGTTAAAGAAAATGGGGGGGGGGGGCAAACGACCTCGAATCACTTCGTGTCAGCTGCCGATATGATTGCCTAGAAGTTCTGCACAAGCTCGTAAAATTTCGTACCAAACAATCTCACTTCGCATCCGACCATTTTGTTCGGCCTAGGGTTTCGGTCCTGGTTGTGAAAAAATACAACGTCGTCCGATTTGCCCGAAAACGTACGAGGGTGCTCTGTCCATCGTCGCGATCATGTCGTTGGGTCTCGAAGTGTAATTCGAGTCGTTTCGGCCGGGTTCGGGGCACTTGTTATTTTCGGAAAAAGTTATCGTTCATTAAAGAAAATGGGGGGGGGGGGCAAACGACCTCGAATCACTTCGTGTCAGCTGCCGATATGATTGCCTAGAAGTTCTGCACAAGCTCGTAAAATTTCGAGCCAAACAATTTCACTTCGCATCCGACCATTTTGTTCGGCCTAGGGTTTCGGTCCTGGTTGTGAAAAAATACAACGTCGTCCGATTTGCCCAAAAATTTACGAGGGTGCTCTGTGCATCGTGGCGATCATGTTGTTGGGTCTCGAAGTGTAATTCGAGTCGTTTCGGCCGGGTTCGGGGCACTTATTATTTTCGGAAAAAGTTATCGTTCGTTAAAGAAAATGGGGGGGGGGGGGGCAAACGACCTCGAATCACTTCGTGTCAGCTGCCGATATGATTGCCTAGAAGTTCTGCACAAGCTCGTAAAATTTCGAGCCAAACAATTTCACTTCGCATCCGACCATTTTGTTCGGCCTACGGTTTCGGTCCTGGTTGTGAAAAAATACAACGTCGTCCGATTTGCCCAAAAATTTACGAGGGTGCTCTGTGCATCGTGGACATCATGTCGGCGGGTCTCGAAGTGTAATTCGAGTCGTTTCGGCCGGGACCGGGGCACTTGTTTTTTTCACAAAAAGTTATCGTTCGTTAAAGAAAATGGGGGGGCAAACGAACTCGAATCACTTCGTGTCACCTGCCGATATGATTGCCTAGAAGTTCTGCACAAGCTCGTAAAATTTCGAGCCAAAGAATTTCACTTCGCATTTGACCATTTTGTTCGGCCTAGGGTTTCGGTCCTGGTTGTGAAAAAATACAACGTCGTCCGATTTGTCCGAATATTTACGAGGGTGCTCTGTGCATCGTGGCGATCATGTCGGCGGGTCTCGAAGTGTAATTCGAGTCGTTTCGGCCGGGTTCGGGGCACTTGTTATTTTCGGAAAAAGTTATCGTTCGTTAAAGAAAATGGGGGGGCAAACGAACTCGAATCACTTCGTGTCACCTGCCGATATGATTGCCTAGAAGTTCTGCACAAGCTCGTAAAATTTCGAGCCAAACAATCTCACTTCGCATCCGACCATTTTGTTCGGCCTACGGTTTCGGTCCTGGTTGTGAAAAAATACAACGTCGTCCGATTTGTCCGAATATTTACGAGGGTGCTCTGTGCATCGTGGCGATCATGTCGGCGGGTCTCGAAGTGTAATTCGAGTCGTTTCGGCCGGGTTCGGGGCACTTATTATTTTCGGAAAAAGTTATCGTTCGTTAAAGAAAATTGGGGGGGGGGGGGCAAACGACCTCGAATCACTTCGTGTCAGCTGCCGATATGATTGCCTAGAAGTTCTGCACAAGCTCGTAAAATTTCTAGCCAAACAATTTCACTTCGCATCCGACCATTTTGTTCGGCCTACGGTTTCGGTCCTGGTTGTGAAAAAATACAACGTCGTCCGATTTGCCCAAAAATTTACGAGGGTGCTCTGTGCATCGTGGCGATCATGTTGTTGGGTCTCGAAGTGTAATTCGAGTCGTTTCGGCCGGGTTCGGGGCACTTATTATTTTCGGAAAAAGTTATCGTTCGTTAAAGAAAATTGGGGGGGGGCAAACGACCTCGAATCACTTCGTGTCAGCTGCCGATATGATTGCCTAGAAGTTCTGCACAAGCTCGTAAAATTTCGAGCCAAAGAATTTCACTTCGCATCCGACCATTTTGTTCGGCCTACGGTTTCGGTCCTGGTTGTGAAAAAATACAACGTCGTCCGATTTGCCCGAAAACGTACGAGGGTGCTCTGTCCATCGTCGCGTTCATGTCGTTGGGTCTCGAAGTGTAATTCGAGTTGTTTCGGCCGGGTTCGGGGCACTTGTTATTTTCGGAAAAAGTTATCGTTCGTTAAAGAAAATGGGGGGGGGGGGGGGCAAACGACCTCGAATCACTTCGTGTCAGCTGCCGATATATGATTGCCTAGAAGTTCTGCACAAGCTCGTAAAATTTCGAGCCAAACAATTTCACTTCGCATCCGACCATTTTGTTCGGCCTAGGGTTTCGGTCCTGGTTGTGAAAAAATACAACGTCGTCCGATTTGCCCAAAAATTTAAGAGGGTGCTCTGTGCATCGTGGCGATCATGTTGTTGGGTCTCGAAGTGTAATTCGAGTCGTTTCAGCCGGGTTCGGGGCACTTATTATTTTCGGAAAAAGTTATCGTTCGTTAAAGAAAATGGGGGGGGGGGGGGGCAAACGACCTCGAATCACTTCGTGTCAGCTGCCGATATGATTGCCTAGAAGTTCTGCACAAGCTCGTAAAATTTCTAGCCAAACAATTTCACTTCGCATCCGACCATTTTGTTCGGCCTACGGTTTCGGTCCTGGTTGTGAAAAAATACAACGTCGTCCGATTTGCCCAAAAATTTACGAGGGTGCTCTGTGCATCGTGGCGATCATGTCGGCGGGTCTCGAAGTGTAATTCGAGTCGTTTCGGCCGGGACCGGGGCACTTGTTATTTTCACAAAAAGTTATCGTTCGTTAAAGAAAATGGGGGGGCAAACGAACTCGAATCACTTCGTGTCACCTGCCGATATGATTGCCTAGAAGTTCTGCACAAGCTCGTAAAATTTCGAGCCAAAGAATTTCACTTCGCATTTGACCATTTTGTTCGGCCTAGGGTTTCGGTCCTGGTTGTGAAAAAATACAACGTCGTCCGATTTGTCCGAATATTTACGACGGTGCTCTGTGCATCGTGGCGATCATGTCGGCGGGTCTCGAAGTGTAATTCGAGTCTTTTCGGCCGGGTTCGGGGCACTTGTTATTTTCGGAAAAAGTTATCGTTCGTTAAAGTAAATGGGGGGGCAAACGAACTCGAATCACTTCGTGTCACCTGCCGATATGATTGCCTAGAAGTTCTGCACAAGCTCGTAAAATTTCGAGCCAAACAATCTCACTTCGCATCCGACCATTTTGTTCGGCCTAGGGTTTCGGTCCTGGTTGTGAAAAAATACAACGTCGTCCGATTTGCCCGAAAACGTACGAGGGTGCTCTGTCCATCGTCGCGATCATGTCGTTGGGTCTCGAAGTGTAATTCGAGTCGTTTCGGCCGGGTTCGGGGCACTTGTTATTTTCGGAAAAAGTTATCGTTCATTAAAGAAAATGGGGGGGGGGGCAAACGACCTCGAATCACTTCGTGTCAGCTGCCGATATGATTGCCTAGAAGTTCTGCACAAGCTCGTAAAATTTCGAGCCAAACAATTTCACTTCGCATCCGACCATTTTGTTCGGCCTAGGGTTTCGGTCCTGGTTGTGAAAAAATACAACGTCGTCCGATTTGCCCAAAAATTTACGAGGGTGCTCTGTGCATCGTGGCGATCATGTTGTTGGGTCTCGAAGTGTAATTCGAGTCGTTTCGGCCGGGTTCGGGGCACTTATTATTTTCGGAAAAAGTTATCGTTCGTTAAAGAAAATGGGGGGGGGGGGGGCAAACGACCTCGAATCACTTCGTGTCAGCTGCCGATATGATTGCCTAGAAGTTCTGCACAAGCTCGTAAAATTTCGAGCCAAACAATTTCACTTCGCATCCGACCATTTTGTTCGGCCTACGGTTTCGGTCCTGGTTGTGAAAAAATACAACGTCGTCCGATTTGCCCAAAAATTTACGAGGGTGCTCTGTGCATCGTGGACATCATGTCGGCAGGTCTCGAAGTGTAATTCGAGTCGTTTCGGCCGGGACCGGGGCACTTGTTTTTTTCACAAAAAGTTATCGTTCGTTAAAGAAAATGGGGGGGCAAACGAACTCGAATCACTTCGTGTCACCTGCCGATATGATTGCCTAGAAGTTCTGCACAAGCTCGTAAAATTTCGAGCCAAAGAATTTCACTTCGCATTTGACCATTTTGTTCGGCCTAGGGTTTCGGTCCTGGTTGTGAAAAAATACAACGTCGTCCGATTTGTCCGAATATTTACGAGGGTGCTCTGTGCATCGTGGCGATCATGTCGGCGGGTCTCGAAGTGTAATTCGAGTCGTTTCGGCCGGGTTCGGGGCACTTGTTATTTTCGGAAAAAGTTATCGTTCGTTAAAGAAAATGGGGGGGCAAACGAACTCGAATCACTTCGTGTCACCTGCCGATATGATTGCCTAGAAGTTCTGCACAAGCTCGTAAAATTTCGAGCCAAACAATCTCACTTCGCATCCGACCATTTTGTTCGGCCTACGGTTTCGGTCCTGGTTGTGAAAAAATACAACGTCGTCCGATTTGTCCGAATATTTACGAGGGTGCTCTGTGCATCGTGGCGATCATGTCGGCGGGTCTCGAAGTGTAATTCGAGTCGTTTCGGCCGGGTTCGGGGCACTTATTATTTTCGGAAAAAGTTATCGTTCGTTAAAGAAAATTGGGGGGGGGGGGGGCAAACGACCTCGAATCACTTCGTGTCAGCTGCCGATATGATTGCCTAGAAGTTCTGCACAAGCTCGTAAAATTTCTAGCCAAACAATTTCACTTCGCATCCGACCATTTTGTTCGGCCTACGGTTTCCGTCCTGGTTGTGAAAAAATACAACGTCGTCCGATTTGCCCAAAAATTTACGAGGGTGCTCTGTGCATCGTGGCGATCATGTTGTTGGGTCTCGAAGTGTAATTCGAGTCGTTTCGGCCGGGTTCGGGGCACTTATTATTTTCGGAAAAAGTTATCGTTCGTTAAAGAAAATTGGGGGGGGGCAAACGACCTCGAATCACTTCGTGTCAGCTGCCGATATGATTGCCTAGAAGTTCTGCACAAGCTCGTAAAATTTCGAGCCAAAGAATTTCACTTCGCATCCGACCATTTTGTTCGGCCTACGGTTTCGGTCCTGGTTGTGAAAAAATACAACGTCGTCCGATTTGCCCGAAAACGTACGAGGGTGCTCTGTCCATCGTCGCGTTCATGTCGTTGGGTCTCGAAGTGTAATTCGAGTTGTTTCGGCCGGGTTCGGGGCACTTGTTATTTTCGGAAAAAGTTATCGTTCGTTAAAGAAAATGGGGGGGGGGGGGGGCAAACGACCTCGAATCACTTCGTGTCAGCTGCCGATATATGATTGCCTAGAAGTTCTGCACAAGCTCGTAAAATTTCGAGCCAAACAATTTCACTTCGCATCCGACCATTTTGTTCGGCCTAGGGTTTCGGTCCTGGTTGTGAAAAAATACAACGTCGTCCGATTTGCCCAAAAATTTAAGAGGGTGCTCTGTGCATCGTGGCGATCATGTTGTTGGGTCTCGAAGTGTAATTCGAGTCGTTTCAGCCGGGTTCGGGGCACTTATTATTTTCGGAAAAAGTTATCGTTCGTTAAAGAAAATGGGGGGGGGGGGGGGGCAAACGACCTCGAATCACTTCGTGTCAGCTGCCGATATGATTGCCTAGAAGTTCTGCACAAGCTCGTAAAATTTCTAGCCAAACAATTTCACTTCGCATCCGACCATTTTGTTCGGCCTACGGTTTCGGTCCTGGTTGTGAAAAAATACAACGTCGTCCGATTTGCCCAAAAATTTACGAGGGTGCTCTGTGCATCGTGGCGATCATGTCGGCGGGTCTCGAAGTGTAATTCGAGTCGTTTCGGCCGGGACCGGGGCACTTGTTATTTTCACAAAAAGTTATCGTTCGTTAAAGAAAATGGGGGGGCAAACGAACTCGAATCACTTCGTGTCACCTGCCGATATGATTGCCTAGAAGTTCTGCACAAGCTCGTAAAATTTCGAGCCAAAGAATTTCACTTCGCATTTGACCATTTTGTTCGGCCTAGGGTTTCGGTCCTGGTTGTGAAAAAATACAACGTCGTCCGATTTGTCCGAATATTTACGACGGTGCTCTGTGCATCGTGGCGATCATGTCGGCGGGTCTCGAAGTGTAATTCGAGTCTTTTCGGCCGGGTTCGGGGCACTTGTTATTTTCGGAAAAAGTTATCGTTCGTTAAAGTAAATGGGGGGGCAAACGAACTCGAATCACTTCGTGTCACCTGCCGATATGATTGCCTAGAAGTTCTGCACAAGCTCGTAAAATTTCGAGCCAAACAATCTCACTTCGCATCCGACCATTTTGTTCGGCCTAGGCTTTCGGTCCTGGTTGTGAAAAAATACAACGTCGTCCGATTTGCCCGAAAACGTACGAGGGTGCTCTGTCCATCGTCGCGTTCATGTCGTTGGGTCTCGAAGGGTAATTCGAGTCGTTTCGGCCGGGTTCGGGGCACTTGTTATTTTCGGAAAAACTTATCGTTCGTTAAAGAAAATGGGGGGGGGGGGCAAACGACCTCGAATCACTTCGTGTCAGCTGCCGATATATGATTGCCTAGAAGTTCTGCACAAGCTCGTAAAATTTCTAGCCAAACAATTTCACTTCGCATCCGACCATTTTGTTCGGCCTACGGTTTCGGTCCTGGTTGTGAAAAAATACAACGTCGTCCGATTTGCCCAAAAATTTACGAGGGTGCTCTGTGCATCGTGGCGATCATGTCGGCGGGTCTCGAAGTGTAATTCGAGTCGTTTCGGCCGGGACCGGGGCACTTGTTATTTTCACAAAAAGTTATCGTTCGTTAAAGAAAATGGGGGGGCAAACGAACTCGAATCACTTCGTGTCACCTGCCGATATGATTGCCTAGAAGTTCTGCACAAGCTCGTAAAATTTCGAGCCAAAGAATTTCACTTCGCATTTGACCATTTTGTTCGGCCTAGGGTTTCGGTCCTGGTTGTGAAAAAATACAACGTCGTCCGATTTGTCCGAATATTTACGAGGGTGCTCTGTGCATCGTGGCGATCATGTCGGCGGGTCTCGAAGTGTAATTCGAGTCTTTTCGGCCGGGTTCGGGGCACTTGTTATTTTCGGAAAAAGTTATCGTTCGTTAAAGTAAATGGGGGGGCAAACGAACTCGAATCACTTCGTGTCACCTGCCGATATGATTGCCTAGAAGTTCTGCACAAGCTCGTAAAATTTCGAGCCAAACAATCTCACTTCGCATCCGACCATTTTGTTCGGCCTAGGCTTTCGGTCCTGGTTGTGAAAAAATACAACGTCGTCCGATTTGCCCGAAAACGTACGAGGGTGCTCTGTCCATCGTCGCGTTCATGTCGTTGGGTCTCGAAGTGTAATTTGAGTCGTTTCGGCCGGGTTCGGGGCACTTGTTATTTTCGGAAAAACTTATCGTTCGTTAAAGAAAATGGGGGGGGGGGGGCAAACGACCTCGAATCACTTCGTGTCAGCTGCCGATATATGATTGCCTAGAAGTTCTGCACAAGCTCGTAAAATTTCGAGCCAAACAATTTCACTTCGCATCCGACCATTTGGTACGGCCTAGGGTTTCGGTCCTGGTTGTGAAAAAATACAACGTCGTCCGATTTGTCCGAATATTTAGGAGGGTGCTCTGTGCATCGTGGCGATCATGTCGGCGGGTCTCGAAGTGTAATTCGAGTCTTTTCGGCCGGGTTCGGGGCACTTGTTATTTTCGGAAAAAGTTATCGTTCGTTAAAGTAAATGGGGGGGCAAACGAACTCGAATCACTTCGTGTCACCTGCCGATATGATTGCCTAGAAGTTCTGCACAAGCTCGTAAAATTTCGAGCCAAACAATCTCACTTCGCATCCGACCATTTTGTTCGGCCTAGGGTTTCGGTCCTGGTTGTGAAAAAATACAACGTCGTCCGATTTGCCCGAAAACGTACGAGGGTGCTCTGTCCATCGTCGCGATCATGTCATTGGGTCTCGAAGTGTAATTCGAGTCGTTTCGGCCGGGTTCGGGGCACTTGTTATTTCGGAAAAAGTTATCGTTCGTTAAAGAAAATGGGGGGGGGGGGCAAACGACCTCGAATCACTTCGTGTCAGCTGCCGATATGATTGCCTAGAAGTTCTGCACAAGCTCGTAAAATTTCGAGCCAAAGAATTTCACTTCGCATCCGACCATTTTGTTCGGCCTACGGTTTCGGTCCTGGTTGTGAAAAAATACAACGTCGTCCGATTTGCCCGAAAACGTACGAGGGTGCTCTGTCCATCGTCGCGTTCATGTCGTTGGGTCTCGAAGTGTAATTCGAGTCGTTTCGGCCGGGTTCGGGGCACTTGTTATTTTCGGAAAAAGTTATCGTTCGTTAAAGAAAATGGGGGGGGGGGGGCAAACGACCTCGAATCACTTCGTGTCAGCTGCCGATATATGATTGCCTAGAAGTTCTGCACAAGCTCGTAAAATTTCGAGCCAAACAATTTCACTTCGCATCCGACCATTTTGTTCGGCCTAGGGTTTCGGTCCTGGTTGTGAAAAAATACAACGTCGTCCGATTTGCCCAAAAATTTACGAGGGTGCTCTGTGCATCGTGGCGATCATGTTGTTGGGTCTCGAAGTGTAATTCGAGTCGTTTCAGCCGGGTTCGGGGCACTTATTATTTTCGGAAAAAGTTATCGTTCGTTAAAGAAAATGGGGGGGGGGGGGGCAAACGACCTCGAATCACTTCGTGTCAGCTGCCGATATGATTGCCTAGAAGTTCTGCACAAGCTCGTAAAATTTCTAGCCAAACAATTTCACTTCGCATCCGACCATTTTGTTCGGCCTACGGTTTCGGTCCTGGTTGTGAAAAAATACAACGTCGTCCGATTTGCCCAAAAATTTACGAGGGTGGTCTGTGCATCGTGGCGATCATGTCGGTGGGTCTCGAAGTGTAATTCGAGTCGTTTCGGCCGGGACCGGGGCACTTGTTATTTTCACAAAAAGTTATCGTTCGTTAAAGAAAATGGGGGGGCAAACGAACTCGAATCACTTCGTGTCACCTGCCGATATGATTGCCTAGAAGTTCTGCACAAGCTCGTAAAATTTCGAGCCAAAGAATTTCACTTCGCATTTGACCATTTTGTTCGGCCTAGGGTTTCGGTCCTGGTTGTGAAAAAATACAACGTCGTCCGATTTGTCCGAATATTTACGAGGGCGCTCTGTGCATCGTGGCGATCATGTCGGCGGGTCTCGAAGTGTAATTCGAGTCGTTTCGGCCGGGTTCGGGGCATTTGTTATTTTCGGAAAAAGTTATCGTTCGTTAAAGAAAATGGGGGGGCAAACGAACTCGAATCACTTCGTGTCACCTGCCGATATGATTGCCTAGAAGTTTTGCACAAGCTCGTAAAATTTCGAGCCAAACAATCTCACTTCGCATCCGACCATTTTGTTCGGCCTAGGCTTTCGGTCCTGGTTGTCAAAAAATACAACTTCGTCAGATTTGCCCGAAAACGTACGAGGGTGCTCTGTCCATCGTCGCGATCATGTCGTTGGGTCTCGAAGTGTAATTCGAGTCGTTTCGGCCGGGTTCGGGGCACTTGTTATTTTCGGAAAAAGTTATCGTTCGTTAAAGAAAATGGGGGGGGGGGGGGGCAAACGACCTCGAATCACTTCCTGTCAGCTGCCGATATGATTGCCTAGAAGTTCGGCACAAGCTCGTAAAATTTCGAGCCAAACAATTTCACTTCGCATCCGACCATTTTGTACGGCCTAGGGTTTTGGTCCTGGTTGTGAAAAAATACAACGTCGTCCGATTTGTCCGAATATTTAGGAGGGTGCTCTGTGCATCGTGGCGATCATGTCGGTGGGTCTCGAAGTGTAATTCGAGTCGTTTCGGATGGGTTCGGGGCACTTGTTATTTTCGAAAAAAGTTATCGTTCGTTAAAGAAAATGGGGGGGCAAACGAACTCGAATCACTTCGTGTCACCTGCCGATATCATTGCCTAGAAGTTCTGCACACGCGCGTAAAATTTCGAGCCAAACAATCTCACTTCGCATCCGACCATTTTGTTCGGCCTAGGGTTTCGGTCCTGGTTGTGAAAAAATACAACGTCGTCCGATTTGCCGGAAACGTACGAGGGTGCTCTGTCCATCGTCGCGATCATGTCGTTGGGTCTCGAAGTGTAATTCGAGTCGTTTCGGCCGGGTTCGGGGCACTTGTTATTTTCGGAAAAAGTTATCGTTCGTTAAAGAAAATGGGGGGGGGGGGCAAACGACCTCGAATCACTTCGTGTCAGCTGCCGATATGATTGCCTAGAAGTTCTGCACAAGCTCGTAAAATTTCGAGCCAAACAATCTCACTTCGCATCCGACCATTTTGTTCGGCCTAGGGTTTCGGTCCTGGTTGTGAAAAAATACAACGTCGTCCGATTTGCCCGAAAACGTACGAGGGTGCTCTGTCCATCGTCGCGATCATGTCGTTGGGTCTCGAAGTGTAATTCGAGTCGTTTCGGCCGGGTTCGGGGCACTTGTTATTTTCGGAAAAAGTTATCGTTCGTTAAAGAAAATGGGGGGGGGGGGGCAAACGACCTCGAATCACTTCGTGTCAGCTGCCGATATGATTGCCTAGAAGTTCTGCACAAGCTCGTAAAATTTCGAGCCAAACAATTTCACTTCGCATCCGACCATATTGTTCGGCCTAGGGTTTCGGTCCTGGTTGTGAAAAAATACAACGTCGTCCAATTTGCACAAAAATTTACGAGGGTGCTCTGTGCATCGTGGCGATCATGTTGTTGGGTCTCGAAGTGTAATTCGAGTCGTTTCGGCCGGGTTCGGGGCACTTATTATTTTCGGAAAAAGTTATCGTTCGTTAAAGAAAATGGGGGGGGGGGGGGGGGGGCAAACGACCTTGAATCACTTCGTGTCAGCTGCCGATATGATTGCCTAGAAGTTCTGCACAAGCTCGTAAAATTTCGAGCCAAACAATTTCACTTCGCATCCGACCATTTTTTTCGGCCTACGGTTTCGGTCCTGGTTGTGAAAAAATACAACGTCGTCCGATTTGCCCAAAAATTTACGAGGGTACTCTGTGTATCGTGGCGATCATGTCGGCGGGTCTCGAAGTGTAATTCGAGTCGTTTCGGCCGGGTTCGGGGCATTTGTTATTTTCGGAAAAAGTTATCGTTCGTTAAAGAAAATGGGGGGGGGGGGGGGGCAAACGACCTCGAATCACTTCGTGTCAGCTGCCGATATATGATTGCCAAGAAGTTCTGCACAAGCTCGTAAAATTTCGAGCCAAACAATTTCACTTCGCATCCGACCATTTTGTTCGGCCTACGGTTTCGGTCCTGGTTGTGAAAAAATACAACGTCGTCCGATTTGCCCAAAAATTTACGAGGGTGCTCTGTGCATCGTGGCGATCATGTTGTTGGGTCTCAAAGTGTAATTCGAGTCGTTTCGGCCGGGTTCGGGGCACTTATTATTTTCGGAAAAAGTTATCGTTCGTTAAAGAAAATGGGGGGGGGGGCAAACGACCTCGAATCACTTCGTGTCAGCTGCCGATATGATTGCCTAGAAGTTCTGCACAAGCTCGTAAAATTTCGAGCCAAACAATTTCACTTCGCATCCGACCATGTTGTTCGGCCTACGGTTTCGGTCCTGGTTGTGAAAAAATACAACGTCGTCCGATTTGCCCAAGAATTTACGAGGGTGCTCTGTGCATCGTGGCGATCATGTTGTTGGGTCTCGAAGTGTAATTCGAGTCGTTTCGGCCGGGTTCGGGGCACTTATTATTTTCGGAAAAAGTTATCGTTCGTTAAAGAAAATGGGGCGGGGGGGGCAAACGACCTCGAATCACTTCGTGTCAGCTGCCGATATCATTGCCTAGAAGTTCTGCACAAGCTCGTAAAATTTCGAGCCAAACAATTTCACTTCGCATCCGACCATTTTGTTCGGCCTACGGTTTCGGTCCTGGTTGTGAAAAAATACAACGTCGTCCGATTTGCCCAAAAATTTACGAGGGTGCTCTGTGCATCGTGGCGATCATGTCGGCGGGTCTCGAAGTGTAATTCGAGTCGTTTCGGCCGGGACCGGGGCACTTGTTATTTTCACAAAAAGTTATCGTTCGTTAAAGAAAATGGGGGGGCAAACGAACTCGAATCACTTCGTGTCACCTGCCGATATGATTGCCTAGAAGTTCTGCACAAGCTCGTAAAATTTCGAGCCAAAGAATTTCACTTCGCATTTGACCATTTTGTTCGGCCTAGGGTTTCGGTCCTGGTTGTGAAAAAATACAACGTCGTCCGATTTGTCCGAATATTTACGAGGGTGCTCTGTGCATCGTGGCGATCATGTCGGCGGGTCTCGAAGTGTAATTCGAGTCGTTTCGGCCGGGTTCGGGGCACTTGTTATTTTCGGAAAAAGTTATCGTTCGTTAAAGAAAATGGGGGGGCAAACGAACTCGAATCACTTCGTGTCACCTGCCGATATGATTGCCTAGAAGTTCTGCACAAGCTCGTAAAATTTCGAGCCAAACAATCTCACTTCGCATCCGACCATTTTGTTCGGCCTAGGCTTTCGGTCCTGGTTGTGAAAAAATACAACTTCGTCCGATTTGCCCGAAAACGTACGAGGGTGCTCTGTCCATCGTCGCGATCATGTCGTTGGGTCTCGAAGTGTAATTTGAGTCGTTTCGGCCGGGTTCGGGGCACATGTTATTTTCGGAAAAAGTTATCGTTCGTTAAAGAAAATGGGGGGGGGGGGGGGCAAACGACCTCGAATCACTTCGTGTCAGCTGCCGATATGATTGCCTAGAAGTTCTGCACAAGCTCGTAAAATTTCGAGCCAAACAATTTCACTTCGCATCCGACCATATTGTTCGGCCTAGGGTTTCGGTCCTGGTTGTGAAAAAATACAACGTCGTCCAATTTGCACAAAAATTTACGAGGGTGCTCTGTGCATCGTGGCGATCATGTTGTTGGGTCTCGAAGTGTAATTCGAGTCGTTTCGGCCGGGTTCGGGGCACTTATTATTTTCGGAAAAAGTTATCGTTCGTTAAAGAAAATGGGGGGGGGGGGGGGGCAAACGACCTTGAATCACTTCGTGTCAGCTGCCGATATGATTGCCTAGAAGTTCTGCACAAGCTCGTAAAATTTCGAGCCAAACAATTTCACTTCGCATCCGACCATTTTTTTCGGCCTACGGTTTCGGTCCTGGTTGTGAAAAAATACAACGTCGTCCGATTTGCCCAAAAATTTACGAGGGTGCTCTGTGTATCGTGGCGATCATGTCGGCGGGTCTCGAAGTGTAATTCGAGTCGTTTCGGCCGGGTTCGGGGCATTTGTTATTTTCGGAAAAAGTTATCGTTCGTTAAAGAAAATGGGGGGGGGGGGGGGGCAAACGACCTCGAATCACTTCGTGTCAGCTGCCGATATATGATTGCCAAGAAGTTCTGCACAAGCTCGTAAAATTTCGAGCCAAACAATTTCACTTCGCATCCGACCATTTTGTTCGGCCTACGGTTTCGGTCCTGGTTGTGAAAAAATACAACGTCGTCCGATTTGCCCAAAAATTTACGAGGGTGCTCTGTGCATCGTGGCGATCATGTTGTTGGGTCTCAAAGTGTAATTCGAGTCGTTTCGGCCGGGTTCGGGGCACTTATTATTTTCGGAAAAAGTTATCGTTCGTTAAAGAAAATGGGGGGGGGGGGCAAACGACCTCGAATCACTTCGTGTCAGCTGCCGATATGATTGCCTAGAAGTTCTGCACAAGCTCGTAAAATTTCGAGCCAAACAATTTCACTTCGCATCCGACCATGTTGTTCGGCCTACGGTTTCGGTCCTGGTTGTGAAAAAATACAACGTCGTCCGATTTGCCCAAGAATTTACGAGGGTGCTCTGTGCATCGTGGCGATCATGTTGTTGGGTCTCGAAGTGTAATTCGAGTCGTTTCGGCCGGGTTCGGGGCACTTATTATTTTCGGAAAAAGTTATCGTTCGTTAAAGAAAATGGGGCGGGGGGGGCAAACGACCTCGAATCACTTCGTGTCAGCTGCCGATATGATTGCCTAGAAGTTCTGCACAAGCTCGTAAAATTTCGAGCCAAACAATTTCACTTCGCATCCGACCATTTTGTACGGCCTAGGGTTTCGGTCCTGGTTGTGAAAAAATACAACGTCGTCCGATTTGTCCGAATATTTAGATGGGTGCTCTGTGCATCGTGGCGATCATGTCGGTGGGTCTCGAAGTGTAATTCCAGTCGTTACGGACGGGTTCGGGGCACTTGTTATTTTCGAAAAAAGTTATCGTTCGTTAAAGAAAATGGGGGGGCAAACGAACTCGAATCACTTCGTGTCACCTGCCGATATGATTGCCTAGAAGTTCTGCACAAGCTCGTAAAATTTCGAGCCAAACAATCTCACTTCGCATCCGACCATTTTGTTCGGCCTAGGGTTTCGGTCCTGGTTGTGAAAAAATACAACGTCGTCCGATTTGCCCGAAAACGTACGAGGGTGCTCTGTCCATCGTCGCGATCATGTCGGCGGGTCTCGAAGTGTAATTCGAGTCGTTTCGGCCGGGTTCGGGGCACTTGTTATTTTCGAAAAAAGTTATCGTTCGTTAAAGAAAATAGGGGGGGCAAACGACCTCGAATCACTTCGTGTCAGCTGCCGATATGATTGCCTAGAAGTTCTGCACAAGCTCGTAAAATTTCGAGCCAAACAATTTCACTTCGCATCCGACCATTTTGTTCGGCCTAGGGTTTCGGTCCTGGTTGTGAAAAAATACAACGTCGTCCGATTTGTCCAAATATTTAGGAGGGTGTTCTGTGCATCGTGGCGATCATGTCGGCGGGTCTCGAAGTGTAATTCGAGTCGTTTCGGACGGGTTCGGGGCACTTGTTATTTTCGAAAAAAGTTATCGTTCCTTAAAGAAAATGGGGGGGCAAACGAACTCGAATCACTTCGTGTCACCTGCCGATATCATTGCCAAGAAGTTCTGCACAAGCTCGTAAAATTTTGAGCCAAAGAATTTCACTTCGCATCCGACCATTTTGTTCGGCCTAGGGTTTCGGTCCTGGTTGTGAAAAAATATAACGTCGTCCGATTTGCCCAAAAATTTACGAGGGTGCTCTGTGCATCGTCGCAATCATGTCGTTGGGTCTCGAAGTGTAATTCGAGTCGTTTCGGCCGGGTTCGGGGCACTTGTTATTTTCGGAAAAAGTTATCGTTCGTTAAAGAAAATGGGGGGGGGGGGTAAACGACCTCGAATCACTTCCTGTCAGCTGCCGATATGATTGCCTAGAAGTTCGGCACAAGCTCGTAAAATTTCGAGCCAAACAATTTCACTTCGCATCCGACCATTTTGTACGGCCTAGGGTTTCGGTCCTGGTTGTGAAAAAATACAACGTCGTCCGATTTGTCCGAATATTTAGAACGGTGCTCTGTGCATCGTGGCGATCATGTCGGTGGGTCTCGAAGTGTAATTCGAGTCGTTACGGACGGGTTCGGGGCACTTGTTATTTTCGAAAAAAGTTATCGTTCGTTAAAGAAAATGGGGGGGCAAACGAACTCGAATCACTTCGTGTCACCTGCCGATATCATTGCCTAGAAGTTCTGCACACGCGCGTAAAATTTCGAGCCAAACAATCTCACTTCGCATCCGACCATTTTGTTTGGCCTAGGGTTTCGGTCCTGGTTGTGAAAAAATACAACGTCGTCCGATTTGCCCGAAAACGTACGAGGGTGCTCTGTCCATCGTCGCGATCATGTCGGCGGGTCTCGAAGTGTAATTCGAGTCGTTTCGGCCGGGTTCGGGGCACTTTTTATTTTCGGAAAAAGTTATCGTTCGTTAAAGAAAATGGGGGGGGGGGGGGGGCAAACGACCTCGAATCACTTCGTGTCAGCTGCCGATATGATTGCCTAGAAGTTCTGCACAAGCTCGTAAAATTTCGAGCCAAACAATCTCACTTCGCATCCGACCATTTTGTTCGGCCTAGGGTTTCGGTCCTGGTTGTGAAAAAATACAACGTCGTCCGATTTGTCCGAAAACGTACGAGGGTGCTCTGTCCATCGTCGCGATCATGTCGTTGGGTCTCGAAGTGTAATTCGAGTCGTTTCGGCCGGGTTCGGGGCACTTGTTATTTTCGGAAAAAGTTATCGTTCGTTAAAGAAAATAAGGGGGGGGGGGCAAACGACCTCGAATCACTTCGTGTCAGCTGCCGATATGATTGCCTAGAAGTTCTGCACAAGCTCGTAAAATTTCGAGCCAAACAATTTCACTTCGCATCCGACCATTTTGTTCGGCCTACGGTTTCGGTCCTGGTTGTCAAAAAATACAACGTCGTCCGATTTGCCCAAAAATTTACGAGGGTGCTCTGTGCATCGTGGCGATCATGTCGGCGGGTCTCGAAGTTTAATTCGAGTCGTTTCGGCCGGGTTCGGGGCACTTGTTATTTTCGGAAAAAGTTATCGTTCGTTAAAGAAAATGGGGGGGCAAACGAACTCGAATCACTTCGTGTCACCTGCCGATATGATTGCCTAGAAGTTCTGCACAAGCTCGTAAAATTTCGAGCCAAACAATCTCACTTCGCATCCGACCATTTTGTTCGGCCTAGGGTTTCGGTCCTGGTTGTGAAAAAATACAACGTCGTCCGATTTGCCCGAAAACGTACGAGCGTGCTCTGTCCATCGTCGCGATCATGTCGGCGGGTCTCGAAGTGTAATTCGAGTCGTTTCGGCCGGGTTCGGGGCACATGTTATTTTCGGAAAAAGTTATCGTTCGTTAAAGAAAATGGGGGGGGGGGGGGCAAACGACCTCGAATCACTTCGTGTCAGCTGCCGATATGATTGCCTAGAAGTTCTGCACAAGCTCGTAAAATTTCGAGCCAAACAATCTCACTTCGCATCCGACCATTTTGTTCGGCCTAGGGTTTCGGTCCTGGTTGTGAAAAAATACAACGTCGTCCGATTTGCCCGAAAACGGACGAGGGTGCTCTGTCCATCGTCGCGATCATGTCGTTGGGTCTCGAAGTGTAATTCGAGTCGTTTCGGCCGGGTTCGGGGCACATGTTATTTTCGGAAAAAGTTATCGTTCGTTAAAGAAAATGGGGGGGGGGGGTGGGGGCAAACGACCTCGAATCACTTCGTGTCAGCTGCCGATATGATTGCCTAGAAGTTCTGCACAAGCTCGTAAAATTTCGAGCCAAACAATCTCACTTCGCATCCGACCATTTTGTTCGGCCTAGGGTTTCGGTCCTGGTTGTGAAAAAATACAACGTCGTCCGATTTGCCCGAAAACGTACGAGGGTGCTCTGTCCATCGTCGCGATCATGTCGTTGGGTCTCGAAGTGTAATTCGAGTCGTTTCGGCCGGGTTCGGGGCACTTGTTATTTTCGGAAAAAGTTATCGTTCGTTAAAGAAAATGGGGGGGGGGGGCAAACGACCTCGAATCACTTCGTGTCAGCTGCCGATATCATTGCCTAGAAGTTCTGCACAAGCTCGTAAAATTTCGAGCCAAACAATTTCACTTCGCATCCGACCATTTTGTTCGGCCTACGGTTTCGGTTCTGGTTGTGAAAAAATACAACGTCGTCCGATTTGCCCAAAAATTTACGAGGGTGCTCTGTGCATCGTGGCGATCATGTCGGCGGGTCTCGAAGTGTAATTCGAGTCGTTTCGGCCGGGACCGGGGCACTTGTTATTTTCACAAAAAGTTATCGTTCGTTAAAGAAAATGGGGGGGCAAACGAACTCGAATCACTTCGTGTCACCTGCCGATATGATTGCCTAGAAGTTCTGCACAAGCTCGTAAAATTTCGAGCCAAAGAATTTCACTTCGCATTTGACCATTTTGTTCGGCCTAGGGTTTCGGTCCTGGTTGTGAAAAAATACAACGTCGTCCGATTTGTCCGAATATTTACGAGGGTGCTCTGTGCATCGTGGCGATCATGTCGGCGGGTCTCGAAGTGTAATTCGAGTCGTTTCGGCCGGGTTCGGGGCACTTGTTATTTTCGGAAAAAGTTATCGTTCGTTAAAGAAAATGGGGGGGCAAACGAACTCGAATCACTTCGTGTCACCTGCCGATATGATTGCCTAGAAGTTCTGCACAAGCTCGTAAAATTTCGAGCCAAACAATCTCACTTCGCATCCGACCATTTTGTTCGGCCTAGGCTTTCGGTCCTGGTTGTGAAAAAATACAACTTCGTCCGATTTGCCCGAAAACGTACGAGGGTGCTCTGTCCATCGTCGCGATCATGTCGTTGGGTCTCGAAGT
This sequence comes from Corylus avellana, assembly GCF_965113065.1. Taxonomy (NCBI): domain Eukaryota; kingdom Viridiplantae; phylum Streptophyta; class Magnoliopsida; order Fagales; family Betulaceae; genus Corylus; species Corylus avellana. Next base: position 11,680,340 of record NC_142499.1, on the reverse strand, counting down.
GTAATTTGAGTCGTTTCGGCCGGGTTCGGGGCACATGTTATTTTCGGAAAAAGTTATCGTTCGTTAAAGAAAATGGGGGGGGGGGGGGGCAAACGACCTCGAATCACTTCGTGTCAGCTGCCGATATGATTGCCTAGAAGTTCTGCACAAGCTCGTAAAATTTCGAGCCAAACAATTTCACTTCGCATCCGACCATATTGTTCGGCCTAGGGTTTCGGTCCTGGTTGTGAAAAAATACAACGTCGTCCAATTTGCACAAAAATTTACGAGGGTGCTCTGTGCATCGTGGCGATCATGTTGTTGGGTCTCGAAGTGTAATTCGAGTCGTTTCGGCCGGGTTCGGGGCACTTATTATTTTCGGAAAAAGTTATCGTTCGTTAAAGAAAATGGGGGGGGGGGGGGGCAAACGACCTTGAATCACTTCGTGTCAGCTGCCGATATGATTGCCTAGAAGTTCTGCACAAGCTCGTAAAATTTCGAGCCAAACAATTTCACTTCGCATCCGACCATTTTTTTCGGCCTACGGTTTCGGTCCTGGTTGTGAAAAAATACAACGTCGTCCGATTTGCCCAAAAATTTACGAGGGTGCTCTGTGTATCGTGGCGATCATGTCGGCGGGTCTCGAAGTGTAATTCGAGTCGTTTCGGCCGGGTTCGGGGCATTTGTTATTTTCGGAAAAAGTTATCGTTCGTTAAAGAAAATGGGGGGGGGGGGGGGCAAACGACCTCGAATCACTTCGTGTCAGCTGCCGATATATGATTGCCAAGAAGTTCTGCACAAGCTCGTAAAATTTCGAGCCAAACAATTTCACTTCGCATCCGACCATTTTGTTCGGCCTACGGTTTCGGTCCTGGTTGTGAAAAAATACAACGTCGTCCGATTTGCCCAAAAATTTACGAGGGTGCTCTGTGCATCGTGGCGATCATGTTGTTGGGTCTCAAAGTGTAATTCGAGTCGTTTCGGCCGGGTTCGGGGCACTTATTATTTTCGGAAAAAGTTATCGTTCGTTAAAGAAAATGGGGGGGGGGGGCAAACGACCTCGAATCACTTCGTGTCAGCTGCCGATATGATTGCCTAGAAGTTCTGCACAAGCTCGTAAAATTTCGAGCCAAACAATTTCACTTCGCATCCGACCATGTTGTTCGGCCTACGGTTTCGGTCCTGGTTGTGAAAAAATACAACGTCGTCCGATTTGCCCAAGAATTTACGAGGGTGCTCTGTGCATCGTGGCGATCATGTTGTTGGGTCTCGAAGTGTAATTCGAGTCGTTTCGGCCGGGTTCGGGGCACTTATTATTTTCGGAAAAAGTTATCGTTCGTTAAAGAAAATGGGGCGGGGGGGGCAAACGACCTCGAATCACTTCGTGTCAGCTGCCGATATGATTGCCTAGAAGTTCTGCACAAGCTCGTAAAATTTCGAGCCAAACAATTTCACTTCGCATCCGACCATTTTGTACGGCCTAGGGTTTCGGTCCTGGTTGTGAAAAAATACAACGTCGTCCGATTTGTCCGAATATTTAGATGGGTGCTCTGTGCATCGTGGCGATCATGTCGGTGGGTCTCGAAGTGTAATTCCAGTCGTTACGGACGGGTTCGGGGCACTTGTTATTTTCGAAAAAAGTTATCGTTCGTTAAAGAAAATGGGGGGGCAAACGAACTCGAATCACTTCGTGTCACCTGCCGATATGATTGCCTAGAAGTTCTGCACAAGCTCGTAAAATTTCGAGCCAAACAATCTCACTTCGCATCCGACCATTTTGTTCGGCCTAGGGTTTCGGTCCTGGTTGTGAAAAAATACAACGTCGTCCGATTTGCCCGAAAACGTACGAGGGTGCTCTGTCCATCGTCGCGATCATGTCGGCGGGTCTCGAAGTGTAATTCGAGTCGTTTCGGCCGGGTTCGGGGCACTTGTTATTTTCGAAAAAAGTTATCGTTCGTTAAAGAAAATAGGGGGGGCAAACGACCTCGAATCACTTCGTGTCAGCTGCCGATATGATTGCCTAGAAGTTCTGCACAAGCTCGTAAAATTTCGAGCCAAACAATTTCACTTCGCATCCGACCATTTTGTTCGGCCTAGGGTTTCGGTCCTGGTTGTGAAAAAATACAACGTCGTCCGATTTGTCCAAATATTTAGGAGGGTGTTCTGTGCATCGTGGCGATCATGTCGGCGGGTCTCGAAGTGTAATTCGAGTCGTTTCGGACGGGTTCGGGGCACTTGTTATTTTCGAAAAAAGTTATCGTTCCTTAAAGAAAATGGGGGGGCAAACGAACTCGAATCACTTCGTGTCACCTGCCGATATCATTGCCAAGAAGTTCTGCACAAGCTCGTAAAATTTTGAGCCAAAGAATTTCACTTCGCATCCGACCATTTTGTTCGGCCTAGGGTTTCGGTCCTGGTTGTGAAAAAATATAACGTCGTCCGATTTGCCCAAAAATTTACGAGGGTGCTCTGTGCATCGTCGCAATCATGTCGTTGGGTCTCGAAGTGTAATTCGAGTCGTTTCGGCCGGGTTCGGGGCACTTGTTATTTTCGGAAAAAGTTATCGTTCGTTAAAGAAAATGGGGGGGGGGGGTAAACGACCTCGAATCACTTCCTGTCAGCTGCCGATATGATTGCCTAGAAGTTCGGCACAAGCTCGTAAAATTTCGAGCCAAACAATTTCACTTCGCATCCGACCATTTTGTACGGCCTAGGGTTTCGGTCCTGGTTGTGAAAAAATACAACGTCGTCCGATTTGTCCGAATATTTAGAACGGTGCTCTGTGCATCGTGGCGATCATGTCGGTGGGTCTCGAAGTGTAATTCGAGTCGTTACGGACGGGTTCGGGGCACTTGTTATTTTCGAAAAAAGTTATCGTTCGTTAAAGAAAATGGGGGGGCAAACGAACTCGAATCACTTCGTGTCACCTGCCGATATCATTGCCTAGAAGTTCTGCACACGCGCGTAAAATTTCGAGCCAAACAATCTCACTTCGCATCCGACCATTTTGTTTGGCCTAGGGTTTCGGTCCTGGTTGTGAAAAAATACAACGTCGTCCGATTTGCCCGAAAACGTACGAGGGTGCTCTGTCCATCGTCGCGATCATGTCGGCGGGTCTCGAAGTGTAATTCGAGTCGTTTCGGCCGGGTTCGGGGCACTTTTTATTTTCGGAAAAAGTTATCGTTCGTTAAAGAAAATGGGGGGGGGGGGGGGGCAAACGACCTCGAATCACTTCGTGTCAGCTGCCGATATGATTGCCTAGAAGTTCTGCACAAGCTCGTAAAATTTCGAGCCAAACAATCTCACTTCGCATCCGACCATTTTGTTCGGCCTAGGGTTTCGGTCCTGGTTGTGAAAAAATACAACGTCGTCCGATTTGTCCGAAAACGTACGAGGGTGCTCTGTCCATCGTCGCGATCATGTCGTTGGGTCTCGAAGTGTAATTCGAGTCGTTTCGGCCGGGTTCGGGGCACTTGTTATTTTCGGAAAAAGTTATCGTTCGTTAAAGAAAATAAGGGGGGGGGGGCAAACGACCTCGAATCACTTCGTGTCAGCTGCCGATATGATTGCCTAGAAGTTCTGCACAAGCTCGTAAAATTTCGAGCCAAACAATTTCACTTCGCATCCGACCATTTTGTTCGGCCTACGGTTTCGGTCCTGGTTGTCAAAAAATACAACGTCGTCCGATTTGCCCAAAAATTTACGAGGGTGCTCTGTGCATCGTGGCGATCATGTCGGCGGGTCTCGAAGTTTAATTCGAGTCGTTTCGGCCGGGTTCGGGGCACTTGTTATTTTCGGAAAAAGTTATCGTTCGTTAAAGAAAATGGGGGGGCAAACGAACTCGAATCACTTCGTGTCACCTGCCGATATGATTGCCTAGAAGTTCTGCACAAGCTCGTAAAATTTCGAGCCAAACAATCTCACTTCGCATCCGACCATTTTGTTCGGCCTAGGGTTTCGGTCCTGGTTGTGAAAAAATACAACGTCGTCCGATTTGCCCGAAAACGTACGAGCGTGCTCTGTCCATCGTCGCGATCATGTCGGCGGGTCTCGAAGTGTAATTCGAGTCGTTTCGGCCGGGTTCGGGGCACATGTTATTTTCGGAAAAAGTTATCGTTCGTTAAAGAAAATGGGGGGGGGGGGGGCAAACGACCTCGAATCACTTCGTGTCAGCTGCCGATATGATTGCCTAGAAGTTCTGCACAAGCTCGTAAAATTTCGAGCCAAACAATCTCACTTCGCATCCGACCATTTTGTTCGGCCTAGGGTTTCGGTCCTGGTTGTGAAAAAATACAACGTCGTCCGATTTGCCCGAAAACGGACGAGGGTGCTCTGTCCATCGTCGCGATCATGTCGTTGGGTCTCGAAGTGTAATTCGAGTCGTTTCGGCCGGGTTCGGGGCACATGTTATTTTCGGAAAAAGTTATCGTTCGTTAAAGAAAATGGGGGGGGGGGGGGTGGGGGCAAACGACCTCGAATCACTTCGTGTCAGCTGCCGATATGATTGCCTAGAAGTTCTGCACAAGCTCGTAAAATTTCGAGCCAAACAATCTCACTTCGCATCCGACCATTTTGTTCGGCCTAGGGTTTCGGTCCTGGTTGTGAAAAAATACAACGTCGTCCGATTTGCCCGAAAACGTACGAGGGTGCTCTGTCCATCGTCGCGATCATGTCGTTGGGTCTCGAAGTGTAATTCGAGTCGTTTCGGCCGGGTTCGGGGCACTTGTTATTTTCGGAAAAAGTTATCGTTCGTTAAAGAAAATGGGGGGGGGGGGGGGGGGCAAACGACCTCGAATCACTTCGTGTCAGCTGCCGATATGATTGCCTAGAAGTTCTGCACAAGCTCGTAAAATTTCGAGCCAAACAATCTCACTTCGCATCCGACCATTTTGTTCGGCCTAGGATTTCGGTCCTGGTTGTGAAAAAATACAACGTCGTCCGATTTGCCCGAAAACGTACGAGGGTGCTCTGTCCATCGTCGCGATCATGTCGTTGGGTCTCGAAGTGTAATTCGAGTCGTTTCGGCCGGGTTCGGGGCACTTGTTATTTTCGGAAAAAGTTATCGTTCGTTAAAGAAAATGGGGGGGGGGGGGGCAAACGACCTCGAATCACTTCGTGTCAGCTGCCGATATGATTGCCTAGAAGTTCTGCACAAGCTCGTAAAATTTCGAGCCAAACAATCTCACTTCGCATCCGACCATTTTGTTCGGCCTAGGGTTTCGGTCCTGGTTGTGAAAAAATACAACGTCGTCCGATTTGCCCGAAAACGGACGAGGGTGCTCTGTCCATCGTCGCGATCATGTCGTTGGGTCTCGAAGTGTAATTCGAGTCGTTTCGGCCGGGTTCGGGGCACATGTTATTTTCGGAAAAAGTTATCGTTCGTTAAAGAAAATGGGGGGGGTGGGGGCAAACGACCTCGAATCACTTCGTGTCAGCTGCCGATATGATTGCCTAGAAGTTCTGCACAAGCTCGTAAAATTTCGAGCCAAACAATCTCACTTCGCATCCGACCATTTTGTTCGGCCTAGGGTTTCGGTCCTGGTTGTGAAAAAATACAACGTCGTCCGATTTGCCCGAAAACGTACGAGGGTGCTCTGTCCATCGTCGCGATCATGTCGTTGGGTCTCGAAGTGTAATTCGAGTCGTTTCGGCCGGGTTCGGGGCACTTGTTATTTTCGGAAAAAGTTATCGTTCGTTAAAGAAAATAGGGGGGGGCAAACGACCTCGAATCACTTCGTGTCAGCTGCCGATATGATTGCCTAGGAGTTCTGCACAAGCTCGTAAAATTTTGAGCCAAACAATTTCACTTCGCATCCGACCATTTTGTTCGGCCTAAGGTTTCGGTCCTGGTTGTGAAAAAATACAACGTCGTCCGATTTGCCCAAAAATTTACGAGGGTGCTCTGTGCATCGTGGCGATCATGTTGTTGGGTCTCGAAGTGTAATTCGAGTCGTTTCGGCCGGGTTCGGGGCACTTGTTATTTTCGGAAAAAGTTATCGTTCGTTAAAGAAAATGGGGGGGGGGGGGCAAACGACCTCGAATCACTTCGTGTCAGCTGCCGATATGATTGCCTAGAAGTTCTGCACAAGCTCGTAAAATTTCGAGCCAAACAATCTCACTTCGCATCCGACCATTTTGTTCGGCCTAGGGTTTCGGTCCTAGTTGTGAAAAAATACAACGTCGTCCGATTTGCCCGAAAACGGACGAGGGTGCTCTGTCCATCGTCGCGATCATGTCGTTGGGTCTTGAAGTGTAATTCGAGTCGTTTCGGCCGGGTTCGGGGCACATGTTATTTTCGGAAAAAGTTATCGTTCGTTAAAGAAAATGGGGGGGGTGGGGGCAAACGACCTCGAATCACTTCGTGTCAGCTGCCGATATGATTGCCTAGAAGTTCTGCACAAGCTCGTAAAATTTTGAGCCAAAGAATTTCACTTCGCATCCGACCATTTTGTTCGGCCTAGGGTTTCGGTCCTGGTTGTGAAAAAATACAATGTCGTCCGATTTGCCCGAAAACGTACGAGGGTGCTCTGTCCATCGTCGCGATCATGTCGTTGGGTCTCGAAGTGTAATTCGAGTCGTTTCGGCCGGGTTCGGGGCACTTGTTATTTTCGGAAAAAGTTATCGTTCGTTAAAGAAAATGGGGGGGGGGGGGCAAACGACCTCGAATCACTTCCTGTCAGCTGCCGATATGATTGCCTAGAAGTTCGGCACAAGCTCGTAAAATTTCGAGCCAAACAATTTCACTTCGCATCCGACCATTTTGTACGGCCTAGGGTTTCGGTCCTGGTTGTGAAAAAATACAACGTCGTCCGATTTGTCCGAATATTTAGAACGGTGCTCTGTGCATCGTGGCGATCATGTCGGTGGGTCTCGAAGTGTAATTCGAGTCGTTACGGACGGGTTCGGGGCACTTGTTATTTTTGAAAAAAGTTATCGTTCGTTAAAGAAAATGGGGGGGCAAACGAACTCGAATCACTTCGTGTCACCTGCCGATATCATTGCCTAGAAGTTCTGCACACGCGCGTAAAATTTCGAGCCAAACAATCTCACTTCGCATCCGACCATTTTGTTCGGCCTAGGGTTTCGGTCCTGGTTGTGAAAAAATACAACGTCGTCCGATTTGCCCGAAAACGTACGAGAGTGCTCTGTCCATCGTCGCGATCATGTCGGCGGGTCTCGAAGTGTAATTCGAGTCCTTTCGGCCGGGTTCGGGGCACTTGTTATTTTCGGAAAAAGTTATCGTTCGTTAAAGAAAATGGGGGGGGGGGGGCAAACGACCTCGAATCACTTCGTGTCAGCTGCCGATATGATTGCCTAGAAGTTCTGCACAAGCTCGTAAAATTTTGAGCCAAACAATTTCACTTCGCATCCGACCATTTTGTTCGGCCTAAGGTTTCGGTCCTGGTTGTGAAAAAATACAACGTCGTCCGATTTGCCCAAAAATTTACGAGGGTGCTCTGTGCATCGTGGCGATCATGTTGTTGGGTCTCGAAGTGTAATTCGAGTCGTTTCGGCCGGGTTCGGGGCACTTGTTATTTTCGGAAAAAGTTATCGTTCGTTAAAGAAAATGGGGGGGGGGGGCAAACGACCTCGAATCACTTCGTTTCAGCTGCCGATATGATTGCCTAGAAGTTCTGCACAAGCTCGTAAAATTTCGAGCCAAACAATCTCACTTCGCATCCGACCATTTTGTTCGGCCTAGGGTTTCGGTCCTGGTTGTGAAAAAATACAACGTCGTCCGATTTGCCCGAAAACGGACGAGGGTGCTCTGTCCATCGTCGCGATCAAGTCGTTGGGTCTCGAAGTGTAATTCGAGTCGTTTCGGCCGGGTTCGGGGTACATGTTATTTTCGGAAAAAGTTATCGTTCGTTAAAGAAAATGGGGGGGGTGGGGGCAAACGACCTCGAATCACTTCGTGTCAGCTGCCGATATGATTCCCTAGAAGTTCTGCACAAGCTCGTAAAATTTCGAGCCAAACAATTTCACTTCGCATCCTACCATTTTGTTCGGCCTAGGGTTTCGGTCCTGGTTGTGAAAAAATACAACGTCGTCCGATTTGCCCAAAAATTTACGAGGGTGCTCTGTGCATCGTGGCGATCATGTCGGCGGGTCTCGAAGTGTAATTCGAGTCGTTTCGGCCGGGTTCGGGGCACTTGTTATTTTTGGAAAAAGTTATCGTTCGTTAAAGAAAATGGGGGGGCAAACGAACTCGAATCACTTCGTGTCACCTGCCGATATGATTGCCTAGAAGTTCTGCACAAGCTCGTAAAATTTCGAGCCAAACAATCTCACTTCGCATCCGACCATTTTGTTCGGCCTAGGGTTTCGGTCCTGGTTGTGAAAAAATACAACGTCGTCCGATTTGCCCGAAAACGTACGAGCGTGCTCTGTCCATCGTCGCGATCATGTCGGCGGGTCTCGAAGTGTAATTCGAGTCGTTTCGGCCGGGTTCGGGGCACTTGTTATTTTCGGAAAAAGTTATCGTTCGTTAAAGAAAATGGGGGGGGGGGGCAAACGACCTCAAATCACTTCGTGTCAGCTGCCGATATGATTGCCTAGAAGTTCTGCACAAGCTCGTAAAATTTCGAGCCAAACAATCTCACTTCGCATCCGACCATTTTGTTCGGCCTAGGGTTTCGGTCCTGGTTGTGAAAAAATACAACGTCGTCCGATTTGCCCAAAAATTTACGAGGGTGCACTGTGCATCGTCGCAATCATGTCGTTGGGTCTCGAAGTGTAATTCGAGTCGTTTCGGCCGGGTTCGGGGCACTTGTTATTTTCGGAAAAAGTTATCGTTCGTTAAAGAAAATGGGGGGGGGGGGGCAAACGACCTCAAATCACTTCGTGTCAGCTGCCGATATGATTGCCTAGAAGTTCTGCACAAGCTCGTAAAATTTCGAGCCAAACAATCTCACTTCGCATCCGACCATTTTGTTCGGCCTAGGGTTTCAGTCCTGGTTGTGAAAAAATACAACGTCGTCCGATTTTCCCAAAAATTTACGAGGGTGCTCTGTGCATCGTGGCGATCATGTCGGCGGGTCTCGAAGTGTAATTCGAGTCGTTTCGGCCGGGACCGGGGCACTTGTTATTTTCACAAAAAGTTATCGTTCGTTAAAGAAAATGGGGGGGCAAACGAACTCGAATCACTTCGTGTCACCTGCCGATATGATTGCCTAGAAGTTCTGCACGAGCTCGTAAAATTTCGAGCCAAAGAATTTCACTTCGCATTTGACCATTTTGTTCGGCCTAGGTTTTCGGTCCTGGTTGTGAAAAAATACAACGTCGTCCGATTTGTCCGAATATTTAGGAGGGTGCTCTGTGCATCGTGGCGATCATGTCGGCGGGTCACGAAGTGTAATTCGAGTCGTTCCGGACGGGTTCGGGGCACTTGTTATTTTCGAAAAAAGTTATCGTTCGTTAAAGAAAATGGGGGGGCAAACGAACTCGAATCACTTCGTGTCACCTGCCGATATCATTGCCTAGAAGTTCTGCACAAGCTCGTAAAATTTTGAGCCAAAGAATTTCACTTCGCATCCGACCATTTTGTTCGGCCTAGGGTTTCGGTCCTGGTTGTGAAAAAATACAACGTCGTCCGATTTGCCCGAAAACGTACGAGGGTGCTCTGTCCATCGTCGCGATCATGTCGTTGGGTCTCGAAGTGTAATTCGAGTCGTTTCGGCCGGGTTCGGGCACTTGTTATTTTCGTTCGTTAAAGAAAATGGGGGGGGGGGGCAAACGACCTCGAATCACTTCGTATCAGCTGCCGATATGATTGCCTAGAAGTTCTGCACAAGCTCGTAAAATTTCGAGCCAAACAATTTCACTTCGCATCCGACCATTTTGTTCGGCCTAGGGTTTCGGTCCTGGTTGTGAAAAAATACAACGTCGTCCGATTTGTCCGAATATTTAGGAGGGTGCTCTGTGCATCGTGGCGATCATGTCGGCGGGTCACGAAGTGTAATTCGAGTCGTTCCGGACGGGTTCGGGGCACTTGTTATTTTCGAAAAAAGTTATCGTTCGTTAAAGAAAATGGGGGGGCAAACGAACTCGAATCACTTCGTGTCACCTGCCGATATCATTGCCTAGAAGTTCTGCACAAGCTCGTAAAATTTTGAGCCAAAGAATTTCACTTCGCATCCGACCATTTTGTTCGGCCTAGGGTTTCGGTCCTGGTTGTGAAAAAATACAACGTCGTCCGATTTGCCCAAAAATTTACGAGGGTGCTCTGTGCATCGTCGCAATCATGTCGTTGGGTCTCGAAGTGTAATTCGAGTCGTTTCGGCCGGGTTCGGGGCACTTGTTATTTTCGGAAAAAGTTATCGTTCGTTAAAGAAAATGGGGGGGGGGGGGGCAAACGACCTCGAATCCCGTCGTGTCAGCTGCCGATATGATTGGCTAGAAGTTCTGCACAAGCTCGTAAAATTTCGAGCCCAACAATTTCACTTCGCATCCGACCATTTTGTTCGGCCTAGGGTTTCAGTCCTGGTTGTGAAAAAATACAACGTCGTCCGATTTGCCCAAAAATTTACGGGGGTGCTCTGTGCATCGTGGCGATCATGTCGGCGGGTCTCGAAGTGTAATTCGAGTCGTTTCGGACGGGTTCGGGGCACTTGTTATTTTCGAAAAAAGTTATCGTTCGTTAAGGAAAATGGGGGGGCAAACGAACTCGAATCACTTCGTGTCACCTGCCGATATGATTGCCTAGAAGTTCTGCACGAGCTCGTAAAATTTCGAGCCAAAGAATTTCACTTCGCATTTGACCATTTTGTTCGGCCTAGGGTTTCGGTCCTGGTTGTGAAAAAATACAACGTCGTCCGATTTGTCCGAATATTTAGGAGGGTGCTCTGTGCATCGTGGCGATCATGTCGGTGGGTCTCGAAGTGTAATTCGAGTCGTTTCGGACGGGTTCGGGGCACTTGTTATTTTCGAAAAAAGTTATCGTTCATTAAAGAAAATGGGGGGGCAAACGAACTCGAATCACTTCGTGTCACCTGCCGATATCATTGCCTAGAAGTTCTGCACACGCGCGTAAAATTTCGAGCCAAACAATCTCACTTCGCATCCGACCATTTTGTTCGGCCTAGGGTTTCGGTCCTGGTTGTGAAAAAATACAACGTCGTCCGATTTGCCCGAAAACGTACGAGGGTGCTCTGTCCAACGTCGCGATCATGTCGTTGGGTCTCGAAGTGTAATTCGAGTCGTTTCGGCCGGGTTCGGGGCACTTGTTATTTTCGGAAAAAGTTATCGTTCGTTAAAGAAAATGGGGGGGGGGGGGGGCAAACGACCTCGAATCACTTCGTGTCAGCTGCCGATATGATTGCCTAGAAGTTCTGCACAAGCTCGTAAAATTTCGAGCCAAAAAATTTCACTTCGCATCCGACCATTTTGTTCGGCCTAGGGTTTCGGTCCTGGTTGTGAAAAAATACAACGTTGTCCGATTTGTTCGAATATTTAGGAGGGTGCTCTGTGCATCGTGGCGATCATGTCGGCGGGTCTCGAAGTGTAATTCGAGTCGTTTCGGACGGGTTCGGGGCACTTGTTATTTTCGAAAAAAGTTATCGTTCGTTAAGGAAAATGGGGGGGCAAACGAACTCGAATCACTTCGTGTCACCTGCCGATATCATTGCCTAGAAGTTTTGCACAAGCTCGTAAAATTTTGAGCCAAAGAATTTCACTTCGCATCCGACCATTTTGTTCGGCCTAGGGTTTCGGTCCTGGTTGTGAAAAAATACAACGTCGTCCGATTTGCACGAAAACGTACGAGGGTGCTCTGTCCATCGTCGCGATCATGTCGTTGGGACTCGAAGTGTAATTCGAGTCGTTTCGGCCGGGTTCGGGCACTTGTTATTTTCGTTCGTTAAAGAAAATGGGGGGGGGGGGGGGGCAAATGACCTCGAATCACTTCGTATCAGCTGCCGATATGATTGCCTAGAAGTTCTGCACAAGCTCGTAAAATTTCGAGCCAAACAATTTCACTTCGCATCCGACCATTTTGTTCGGCCTAGGGTTTCGGTCCTGGTTGTGAAAAAATACAGCGTCGTCCGATTTGTCCGAATATTTAGGAGGGTGCTCTGTGCATCGTGGCGATCATGTCGGCGGGTCACGAAGTGTAATTCGAGTCGTTCCGGACGGGTTCGGGGCACTTGTTATTTTCGAAAAAAGTTATCGTTCGTTAAAGAAAATGGGGGGGCAAACGAACTCGAATCACTTCGTGTCACCTGCCGATATCATTGCCTAGAAGTTCTGCACAAGCTCGTAAAATTTTGAGCCAAAGAATTTCACTTCGCATCCGACCATTTTGTTCGGCCTAGGGTTTCGGTCCTGGTTGTGAAAAAATACAACGTCGTCCGATTTGCCCAAAAATTTACGAGGGTGCTCTGTGCATCGTCGCAATCATGTCGTTGGGTCTCGAAGTGTAATTCGAGTCGTTTCGGCCGGGTTCGGGGCACTTGTTATTTTCGGAAAAAGTTATCGTTCGTTAAAGAAAATGGGGGGGGGGGGGGGCAAACGACCTCGAATCCCTTCGTGTCAGCTGCCGATATGATTGGCTAGAAGTTCTGCACAAGCTCGTAAAATTTCGAGCCCAACAATTTCACTTCGCATCCGACCATTTTGTTCGGCCTAGGGTTTCAGTCCTGGTTGTGAAAAAATACAACGTCGTCCGATTTGCCCAAAAATTTACGAGGGTGCTCTGTGCATCGTGGCGATCATGTCGGCGGGTCTCGAAGTGTAATTCGAGTCGTTTCGGACGGGTTCGGGGCACTTGTTATTTTCGAAAAAAGTTATCGTTCGTTAAAGAAAATGGGGGGGCAAACAAACTCGAATCACTTCGTGTCACCTGCCGATATCATTGCCTAGAAGTTCTGCACGAGCTCGTAAAATTTCGAGCCAAAGAATTTCACTTCGCATTTGACCATTTTGTTCGGCCTAGGGTTTCGGTCCTGGTTGTGAAAAAATACAACGTCGTCCGATTTGTCCGAATATTTAGGAGGGTGCTCTGTGCATCGTGGCGATCATGTCGGTGGGTCTCGAAGTGTAATTCGAGTCGTTTCGGACGGGTTCGGGGCACTTGTTATTTTCGAAAAAAGTTATCGTTCAATAAAGAAAATGGGGGGGCAAACGAACTCGAATCACTTCGTGTCACCTGCCGATATCATTGCCTAGAAGTTCTGCACACGCGCGTAAAATTTCGAGCCAAACAATCTCACTTCGCATCCGACCATTTTGTTCGGCCTAGGGTTTCGGTCCTGGTTGTGAAAAAATACAACGTCGTCCGATTTGCCCGAAAACGTACGAGGGTGCTCTGTCCAACGTCGCGATCATGTCGTTGGGTCTCGAAGTGTAATTCGAGTCGTTTCGGCCGGGTTCGGGGCACTTGTTATTTTCGGAAAAAGTTATCGTTCGTTAAAGAAAATGGGGGGGGGGGGGCAAACGACCTCGAATCACTTCGTGTCAGCTGCCGATATGATTGCCTAGAAGTTCTGCACAAGCTCGTAAAATTTCGAGCCAAAAAATTTCACTTCGCATCCGACCATTTTGTTCGGCCTAGGGTTTCGGTCCTGGTTGTGAAAAAATACAACGTTGTCCGATTTGTTCGAATATTTAGGAGGGTGCTCTGTGCATCGTGGCGATCATGTCGGCGGGTCTCGAAGTGTAATTCGAGTCGTTTCGGACGGGTTCGGGGCACTTGTTATTTTCGAAAAAAGTTATCGTTCGTTAAGGAAAATGGGGGGGCAAACGAACTCGAATCACTTCGTGTCACCTGCCGATATCATTGCCTAGAAGTTTTGCACAAGCTCGTAAAATTTTGAGCCAAAGAATTTCACTTCGCATCCGACCATTTTGTTCGGCCTAGGGTTTCGGTCCTGGTTGTGAAAAAATACAACGTCGTCCGATTTGCACGAAAACGTACGAGGGTGCTCTGTCCATCGTCGCGATCATGTCGTTGGGTCTCGAAGTGTAATTCGAGTCGTTTCGGCCGGGTTCGGGCACTTGTTATTTTCGTTCGTTAAAGAAAATGGGGGGGGGGGGGGGCAAATGACCTCGAATCACTTCGTATCAGCTGCCGATATGATTGCCTAGAAGTTCTGCACAAGCTCGTAAAATTTCGAGCCAAACAATTTCACTTCGCATCCGACCATTTTGTTCGGCCTAGGGTTTCGGTCCTGGTTGTGAAAAAATACAGCGTCGTCCGATTTGTCCGAATATTTAGGAGGGTGCTCTGTGCATCGTGGCGATCATGTCGGCGGGTCACGAAGTGTAATTCGAGTCGTTCCGGACGGGTTCGGGGCACTTGTTATTTTCGAAAAAAGTTATCGTTCGTTAAAGAAAATGGGGGGGCAAACGAACTCGAATCACTTCGTGTCACCTGCCGATATCATTGCCTAGAAGTTCTGCACAAGCTCGTAAAATTTTGAGCCAAAGAATTTCACTTCGCATCCGACCATTTTGTTCGGCCTAGGGTTTCGGTCCTGGTTGTGAAAAAATACAACGTCGTCCGATTTGCCCAAAAATTTACGAGGGTGCTCTGTGCATCGTCGCAATCATGTCGTTGGGTCTCGAAGTGTAATTCGAGTCGTTTCGGCCGGGTTCGGGGCACTTGTTATTTTCGGAAAAAGTTATCGTTCGTTAAAGAAAATGGGGGGGGGGGGGCAAACGACCTCGAATCCCTTCGTGTCAGCTGCCGATATGATTGGCTAGAAGTTCTGCACAAGCTCGTAAAATTTCGAGCCCAACAATTTCACTTCGCATCCGACCATTTTGTTCGGCCTAGGGTTTCAGTCCTGGTTGTGAAAAAATACAACGTCGTCCGATTTGCCCAAAAATTTACGGGGGTGCTCTGTGCATCGTGGCGATCATGTCGGCGGGTCTCGAAGTGTAATTCGAGTCGTTTCGGACGGGTTCGGGGCACTTGTTATTTTCGAAAAAAGTTATCGTTCGTTAAGGAAAATGGGGGGGCAAACGAACTCGAATCACTTCGTGTCACCTGCCGATATCATTGCCTAGAAGTTTTGCACAAGCTCGTAAAATTTTGAGCCAAAGAATTTCACTTCGCATCCGACCATTTTGTTCGGCCTAGGGTTTCGGTCCTGGTTGTGAAAAAATACAACGTCGTCCGATTTGCCCGAAAACGTACGAGGGTGCTCTGTCCATCGTCGCGATCATGTCGTTGGGTCTCGAAGTGTAATTCGAGTCGTTTCGGCCGGGTTCGGGCACTTGTTATTTTCGTTCGTTAAAGAAAATGGGGGGGGGGGGGCAAACGACCTCGAATCACTTCGTATCAACTGCCGATATGATTGCCTAGAAGTTCTGCACAAGCTCGTAAAATTTCGAGCCAAACAATTTCACTTCGCATCCGACCATTTTGTTCGGCCTAGGGTTTCGGTCCTGGTTGTGAAAAAATACAACGTCGTCCGATTTGTCCGAATATTTAGGAGGGTGCTCTGTGCATCGTGGCGATCATGTCGGCGGGTCTCGAAGTGTAATTCGAGTCGTTCCGGACGGGTTCGGGGCACTTGTTATTTTCGAAAAAAGTTATCGTTCGTTAAAGAAAATGGGGGGGCAAACGAACTCGAATCACTTCGTGTCACCTGCCGATATCATTGCCTAGAAGTTCTGCACAAGCTCGTAAAATTTTGAGCCAAAGAATTTCACTTCGCATCCGACCATTTTGTTCGGCCTAGGGTTTCGGTCCTGGTTGTGAAAAAATACAACGTCGTCCGATTTGCCCAAAAATTTACGAGGGTGCTCTGTGCATCGTCGCAATCATGTCGTTGGGTCTCGAAGTGTAATTCGAGTCGTTTCGGCCGGGTTCGGGGCACTTGTTATTTTCGGAAAAAGTTATCGTTCGTTAAAGAAAATGGGGGGGGGGGGGGGCAAACGACCTCGAATCCCTTCGTGTCAGCTGCCGATATGATTGGCTAGAAGTTCTGCACAAGCTCGTAAAATTTCGAGCCCAACAATTTCACTTCGCATCCGACCATTTTGTTCGGCCTAGGGTTTCAGTCCTGGTTGTGAAAAAATACAACGTCGTCCGATTTGCCCAAAAATTTACGAGGGTGCTCTGTGCATCGTGGCGATCATGTCGGCGGGTCTCGAAGTGTAATTCGAGTCGTTTCGGACGGGTTCGGGGCACTTGTTATTTTCGAAAAAAGTTATCGTTCGTTAAAGAAATGGGGGGGCAAACGAACTCGAATCACTTCGTGTCACCTGCCGATATCATTGCCTAGAAGTTCTGCACAAGCTCGTAAAATTTCGAGCCAAACAATTTCACTTCGCATCCGACCATTTTGTTCGGCCTAGGGTTTCGGTCCTGGTTGTGAAAAAATACAACGTCGTCCGATTTGTCCGAATATTTAGGAGGGTGCTCTGTGCATCCTGGCGATCATGTCGGCGGGTCTCTAAGTGTAATTCGAGTCGTTCCGGACGGGTTCGGGGCACTTGTTATTTTCGAAAAAAGTTATCGTTCGTTAAAGAAAATGGGGAGGCAAACGAACTCGAATCACTTCGTGTCACCTGCCGATATCATTGCCTAGAAGTTCTGCACAAGCTCGTAAAATTTTGAGCCAAAGAATTTCACTTCGCATCCGACCATTTTGTTCAGCCTAGGGTTTCGGTCCTGGTTGTGAAAAAATACAACGTCGTCCGATTTGCCCAAAAATTTACGAGGGTGCTCTGTGCATCGTGGCGATCATGTCGGCGGGTCTCGAAGTGTAATTCGAGTCGTTTCGGACGGGTTCGGGGCACTTGTTATTTTCGGAAAAAGTTATCGTTCGTTAAAGAAAATGGGGGGGGGGGCAAACGACCTCGAATCCCTTCGTGTCAGCTGCCGATATGATTGGCTAGAAGTTCTGCACAAGCTCGTAAAATTTCGAGCCCAACAATTTCACTTCGCATCCGACCATTTTGTTCGGCCTAGGGTTTCAGTCCTGGTTGTGAAAAAATACAACGTCGTCCGATTTGCCCAAAAATTTACGGGGGTGCTCTGTGCATCGTGGCGATCATGTCGGCGGGTCTCGAAGTGTAATTCGAGTCGTTTCGGACGGGTTCGGGGCACTTGTTATTTTCGAAAAAAGTTATCGTTCGTTAAAGAAAATGGGGGGGCAAACAAACTCGAATCACTTCGTGTCACCTGCCGATATCATTGCCTAGAAGTTCTGCACAAGCTCGTAAAATTTCGAGCCAAACAATTTCACTTCGCATCCGACCATTTTGTTCGGCCTAGGGTTTCGGTCCTGGTTGTGAAAAAATACAACGTTGTCCGATTTGCCCAAAAATTTACGAGGGTGCTCTGTGCATCGTCGCAATCATGTCGTTGGGTCTCGAAGTGTAATTCGAGTCGTTTCGGCCGGGTTCGGGGCACTTGTTATTTTCGGAAAAAGTTATCGTTCGTTAAAGAAAATGGGGGGGGGGGGGGCAAACGACCTCGAATCCCTTCGTGTCAGCTGCCGATATGATTGGCTAGAAGTTCTGCACAAGCTCGTAAAATTTCGAGCCAAACAATTTCACTTCGCATCCGACCATTTTGTTCGGCCTAGGGTTTCAGTCCTGGTTGTGAAAAAATACAACGTCGTCCGATTTGCCCAAAAATTTACGGGGGTGCTCTGTGCATCGTGGCGATCATGTCGGCGGGTCTCGAAGTGTAATTCGAGTCGTTTCGGACGGGTTCGGGGCACTTGTTATTTTCGAAAAAAGTTATTGTTCGTTAAAGAATATGGGGGGGCAAACGAACTCGAATCACTTCGTGTCACCTGCCGATATCATTGCCTAGAAGTTCTGCACAAGCTCGTAAAATTTCGAGCCAAACAATTTCACTTCGCATCCGACCATTTTGTTCGGCCTAGGGTTTCGGTCCTGGTTGTGAAAAAATACAACGTCGTCCGATTTGTCCGAATATTTAGGAGGGTGCTCTGTGCATCGTGGCGATCATGTCGGCGGGTCTCGAAGTGTAATTCGAGTCGTTCCGGACGGGTTCGGGGCACTTGTTATTTTCGAAAAAAGTTATCGTTCGTTAAAGAAAATGGGGGGGCAAACGAACTCGAATCACTTCGTGTCACCTGCCGATATCATTGCCTAGAAGTTCTGCACAAGCTCGTAAAATTTTGAGCCAAAGAATTTCACTTCGCATCCGACCATTTTGTTCGGCCTAGGGTTTCGGTCCTGGTTGTGAAAAAATACAATGTCGTCCGATTTGCCCAAAAATTTACGAGGGTGCTCTGTGCATCGTGGCGATCATGTCGGCGGGTCTCGAAGTGTAATTCGAGTCGTTTCGGACGGGTTCGGGGCACTTGTTATTTTCGAAAAAAGTTATCGTTCGTTAAAGAAAATGGGGGGGCAAACGAACTCGAATCACTTCGTCTCACCTGCCGATATCATTGCCTAGAAGTTCTGCACACGCGCGTAAAATTTCGAGCCAAACAATCTCACTTCGCATCCGACCATTTTGTTCGGCCTAAGGTTTCGGTCCTGGTTGTGAAAAAATACAACGTCGTCCGATTTGCCCAAAAATTTACGAGGGTGCTCTGTGCATCGTGGCGATCATGTCGGCGGGTCTCGAAGTGTAATTCGAGTCGTTCCGGACGGGTTCGGGGCACTTGTTATTTTTGAAAAAAGTTATCGTTCGTTAAAGAAAATGGGGGGGCAAACGAACTCGAATCACTTCGTGTCACCTGCCGATATCATTGCCTAGAAGTTCTGCACAAGCTCGTAAAATTTTGAGCCAAAGAATTTCACTTCGCATCCGACCATTTTGTTCGGCCTAGGGTTTCGGTCCTGGTTGTGAAAAAATACAACGTCGTCCGATTTGCCCGAAAACGTACGAGGGTGCTCTGTCCATCGTGGCGATCATGTCGTTGGGTCTCGAAGTGTAATTCGAGTCGTTTCGGCCGGGTTCGGGGCACTTGTTATTTTCGGAAAAAGTTATCGTTCGTTAAAGAAAATGGGGGGGGGGGCAAACGACCTCGAATCCCTTCGTGTCAGCTGCCGATATGATTGGCTAGAAGTTCTGCACAAGCTCGTAAAATTTCGAGCCCAACAATTTCACTTCGCATCCGACCATTTTGTTCGGCCTAGGGTTTCAGTCCTGGTTGTGAAAAAATACAACGTCGTCCGATTTGCCCAAAAATTTACGGGGGTGCTCTGTGCATCGTGGCGATCATGTCGGCGGGTCTCGAAGTGTAATTCGAGTCGTTTCGGACGGGTTCGGGGCACTTGTTATTTTCGAAAAAAGTTATCGTTCGTTAAAGAAAATGGGGGGGCAAACAAACTCGAATCACTTCGTGTCACCTGCCGATATCATTGCCTAGAAGTTCTGCACAAGCTCGTAAAATTTCGAGCCAAACAATTTCACTTCGCATCCGACCATTTTGTTCGGCCTAGGGTTTCGGTCCTGGTTGTGAAAAAATACAACGTCGTCCGATTTGCCCAAAAATTTACGAGGGTGCTCTGTGCATCGTCGCAATCATGTCGTTGGGTCTCGAAGTGTAATTCGAGTCGTTTCGGCCGGGTTCGGGGCACTTGTTATTTTCGGAAAAAGTTATCGTTCGTTAAAGAAAATGGGGGGGGGGGGCAAACGACCTCGAATCCCTTCGTGTCAGCTGCCGATATGATTGGCTAGAAGTTCTGCACAAGCTCGTAAAATTTCGAGCCCAACAATTTCACTTCGCATCCGACCATTTTGTTCGGCCTAGGGTTTCAGTCCTGGTTGTGAAAAAATACAACGTCGTCCGATTTGCCCAAAAATTTACGGGGGTGCTCTGTGCATCGTGGCGATCATGTCGGCGGGTCTCGAAGTGTAATTCGAGTCGTTTCGGACGGGTTCGGGGCACTTGTTATTTTCGAAAAAAGTTATCGTTCGTTAAAGAAAATGGGGGGGCAAACGAACTCGAATCACTTCGTGTCACCTGCCGATATCATTGCCTAGAAGTTCTGCACAAGCTCGTAAAATTTCGAGCCAAACAATTTCACTTCGCATCCGACCATTTTGTTCGGCCTAGGGTTTCGGTCCTGGTTGTGAAAAAATACAACGTCGTCCGATTTGTCCGAATATTTAGGAGGGTGCTCTGTGCATCGTGGCGATCATGTCGGCGGGTCTCGAAGTGTAATTCGAGTCGTTCCGGACGGGTTCGGGGCACTTGTTATTTTCAAAAAAAGTTATCGTTCGTTAAAGAAAATGGGGGGGCAAACGAACTCGAATCACTTCGTGTCACCTGCCGATATCATTGCCTAGAAGGTCTGCACAAGCTCGTAAAATTTTGAGCCAAAGAATTTCACTTCGCATCCGACCATTTTGTTCGGCCTAGGGTTTCGGTCCTGGTTGTGAAAAAATACAATGTCGTCCGATTTGCCCAAAAATTTACGAGGGTGCTCTGTGCATCGTGGCGATCATGTCGGCGGGTCTCGAAGTGTAATTCGAGTCGTTTCGGACGGGTTCGGGGCACTTGTTATTTTCGAAAAAAGTTATCGTTCGTTAAAGAAAATGGGGGGGCAAACGAACTCGAATCACTTCGTCTCACCTGCCGATATCATTGCCTAGAAGTTCTGCACACGCGCGTAAAATTTCGAGCCAAACAATCTCACTTCGCATCCGACCATTTTGTTCGGCCTAAGGTTTCGGTCCTGGTTGTGAAAAAATACAACGTCGTCCGATTTGCCCAAAAATTTACGAGGGTGCTCTGTGCATCGTGGCGATCAAGTCGGCGGGTCTCGAAGTGTAATTCGAGTCGTTCCGGACGGGTTCGGGGCACTTGTTATTTTTGAAAAAAGTTATCGTTCGTTAAAGAAAATGGGGGGGCAAACGAACTCGAATCACTTCGTGTCACCTGCCGATATCATTGCCTAGAAGTTCTGCACAAGCTCGTAAAATTTTGAGCCAAAGAATTTCACTTCGCATCCGACCATTTTGTTCGGCCTAGGGTTTCGGTCCTGGTTGTGAAAAAATACAACGTCGTCCGATTTGCCCGAAAACGTACGAGGGTGCTCTGTCCATCGTGGCGATCATGTCGTTGGGTCTCGAAGTGTAATTCGAGTCGTTTCGGCCGGGTTCGGGGCACTTGTTATTTTCGGAAAAAGTTATCGTTCGTTAAAGAAAATGGGGGGGGGGGCAAACGACCTCGAATCCCTTCGTGTCAGCTGCCGATATGATTGGCTAGAAGTTCTGCACAAGCTCGTAAAATTTCGAGCCCAACAATTTCACTTCGCATCCGACCATTTTGTTCGGCCTAGGGTTTCAGTCCTGGTTGTGAAAAAATACAACGTCGTCCGATTTGCCCAAAAATTTACGGGGGTGCTCTGTGCATCGTGGCGATCATGTCGGCGGGTCTCGAAGTGTAATTCGAGTCGTTTCGGACGGGTTCGGGGCACTTGTTATTTTCGAAAAAAGTTATCGTTCGTTAAAGAAAATGGGGGGGCAAACAAACTCGAATCACTTCGTGTCACCTGCCGATATCATTGCCTAGAAGTTCTGCACAAGCTCGTAAAATTTCGAGCCAAACAATTTCACTTCGCATCCGACCATTTTGTTCGGCCTAGGGTTTCGGTCCTGGTTGTGAAAAAATAGAACGTCGTCCAATTTGTCCGAATATTTAGGAGGGTGCTCTGTGCATCGTGGCGATCATGTCGGCGGGTCTCGAAGTGTAATTCGAGTCGTTCCGGACGGGTTCGGGGCACTTGTTATTTTCGAAAAAAGTTATCGTTCGTTAAAGAAAATGGGGGGGCAAACGAACTCGAATCACTTCGTGTCACCTGCCGATATCATTGCCTAGAAGTTCTGCACAAGCTCGTAAAATTTCGAGCCAAAGAATTTCACTTCGCATCCGACCATTTTGTTCGGCCTAGGGTTTCGGTCCTGGTTGTGAAAAAATACAACGTCGTCCGATTTGCCCAAAAATTTACGAGGGTGCTCTGTGCATCGTCGCAATCATGTTGTTGGGTCTCGAAGTGTAATTCGAGTCGTTTCGGCCGGGTTCGGGGCACTTGTTATTTTCGGAAAAAGTTATCGTTCGTTAAAGAAAATGGGGGGGGGGGGGGGGCAAACGACCTCGAATCCCTTCGTGTCAGTTGCCGATATGATTGGCTAGAAGTTCTGCACAAGCTCGTAAAATTTCGAGCCCAACAATTTCACTTCGCATCCGACCATTTTGTTCGGCCTAGGGTTTCAGTCCTGGTTGTGAAAAAATACAACGTCGTCCGATTTGCCCAAAAATTTACGGGGGTGCTCTGTGCATCGTGGCGATCATGTCGGCGGGTCTCGAAGTGTAATTCGAGTCGTTTCGGACGGGTTCGGGGCACTTGTTATTTTCGAAAAAAGTTATCGTTCGTTAAAGAAAATGGGGGGGCAAACGAACTCGAATCACTTCGTGTCACCTGCCGATATCATTGCCTAGAAGTTCTGCACAAGCTCGTAAAATTTCGAGCCAAACAATTTCACTTCGCATCCGACCATTTTGTTCGGCCTAGGGTTTCGGTCCTGGTTGTGAAAAAATACAACGTCGTCCGATTTGTCCGAATATTTAGGAGGGTGCTCTGTGCATCGTGGCGATCATGTCGGCGGGTCTCGAAGTGTAATTCGAGTCGTTCCGGACGGGTTCGGGGCACTTGTTATTTTCGAAAAAAGTTATCGTTCGTTAAAGAAAATGGGGGGGCAAACGAACTCGAATCACTTCGTGTCACCTGCCGATATCATTGCCTAGAAGTTCTGCACAAGCTCGTAAAATTTTGAGCCAAAGAATTTCACTTCGCATCCGACCATTTTGTTCGGCCTAGGGTTTCGGTCCTGGTTGTGAAAAAATACAATGTCGTCCGATTTGCCCAAAAATTTACGAGGGTGCTCTGTGCATCGTGGCGATCATGTCGGCGGGTCTCGAAGTGTAATTCGAGTCGTTTCGGACGGGTTCGGGGCACTTGTTATTTTCGAAAAAAGTTATCGTTCGTTAAAGAAAATGGGGGGGCAAACGAACTCGAATCACTTCGTCTCACCTGCCGATATCATTGCCTAGAAGTTCTGCACACGCGCGTAAAATTTCGAGCCAAACAATCTCACTTCGCATCCGACCATTTTGTTCGGCCTAAGGTTTCGGTCCTGGTTGTGAAAAAATACAACGTCGTCCGATTTGCCCAAAAATTTACGAGGGTGCTCTGTGCATCGTGGCGATCATGTCGGCGGGTCTCGAAGTGTAATTCGAGTCGTTCCGGACGGGTTCGGGGCACTTGTTATTTTTGAAAAAAGTTATCGTTCGTTAAAGAAAATGGGGGGCAAACGAACTCGAATCACTTCGTGTCACCTGCCGATATCATTGCCTAGAAGTTCTGCACAAGCTCGTAAAATTTTGAGCCAAAGAATTTCACTTCGCATCCGACCATTTTGTTCGGCCTAGGGTTTCGGTCCTGGTTGTGAAAAAATACAACGTCGTCCGATTTGCCCGAAAACGTACGAGGGTGCTCTGTCCATCGTGGCGATCATGTCGTTGGGTCTCGAAGTGTAATTCGAGTCGTTTCGGCCGGGTTCGGGGCACTTGTTATTTTCGGAAAAAGTTATCGTTCGTTAAAGAAAATGGGGGGGGGGGCAAACGACCTCGAATCCCTTCGTGTCAGCTGCCGATATGATTGGCTAGAAGTTCTGCACAAGCTCGTAAAATTTCGAGCCCAACAATTTCACTTCGCATCCGACCATTTTGTTCGGCCTAGGGTTTCAGTCCTGGTTGTGAAAAAATACAACGTCGTCCGATTTGCCCAAAAATTTACGGGGGTGCTCTGTGCATCGTGGCGATCATGTCGGCGGGTCTCGAAGTGTAATTCGAGTCGTTTCGGACGGGTTCGGGGCACTTGTTATTTTCGAAAAAAGTTATCGTTCGTTAAAGAAAATGGGGGGGCAAACAAACTCGAATCACTTCGTGTCACCTGCCGATATCATTGCCTAGAAGTTCTGCACAAGCTCGTAAAATTTCGAGCCAAACAATTTCACTTCGCATCCGACCATTTTGTTCGGCCTAGGGTTTCGGTCCTGGTTGTGAAAAAATAGAACGTCGCCCGATTTGTCCGAATATTTAGGAGGGTGCTCTGTGCATCGTGGCGATCATGTCGGCGGGTCTCGAAGTGTAATTCGAGTCGTTCCGGACGGGTTCGGGGCACTTGTTATTTTCGAAAAAAGTTATCGTTCGTTAAAGAAAATGGGGGGGCAAACGAACTCGAATCACTTCGTGTCACCTGCCGATATCATTGCCTAGAAGTTCTGCACAAGCTCGTAAAATTTCGAGCCAAAGAATTTCACTTCGCATCCGACCATTTTGTTCGGCCTAGGGTTTCGGTCCTGGTTGTGAAAAAATACAACGTCGTCCGATTTGCCCAAAAATTTACGAGGGTGCTCTGTGCATCGTCGCAATCATGTTGTTGGGTCTCGAAGTGTAATTCGAGTCGTTTCGGCCGGGTTCGGGGCACTTGTTATTTTCGGAAAAAGTTATCGTTCGTTAAAGAAAATGGGGGGGGGGGGGGCAAACGACCTCGAATCCCTTCGTGTCAGTTGCCGATATGATTGGCTAGAAGTTCTGCACAAGCTCGTAAAATTTCGAGCCCAACAATTTCACTTCGCATCCGACCATTTTGTTCGGCCTAGGGTTTCAGTCCTGGTTGTGAAAAAATACAACGTCGTCCGATTTGCCCAAAAATTTACGGGGGTGCTCTGTGCATCGTGGCGATCATGTCGGCGGGTCTCGAAGTGTAATTCGAGTCGTTTCGGACGGGTTCGGGGCACTTGTTATTTTCGAAAAAAGTTATCGTTCGTTAAAGAAAATGGGGGGGCAAACGAACTCGAATCACTTCGTGTCACCTGCCGATATCATTGCCTAGAAGTTCTGCACAAGCTCGTAAAATTTCGAGCCAAACAATTTCACTTCGCATCCGACCATTTTGTTCGGCCTAGGGTTTCGGTCCTGGTTGTGAAAAAATACAACGTCGTCCGATTTGTCCGAATATTTAGGAGGGTGCTCTGTGCATCGTGGCGATCATGTCGGCGGGTCTCGAAGTGTAATTCGAGTCGTTCCGGACGGGTTCGGGGCACTTGTTATTTTCGAAAAAAGTTATCGTTCGTTAAAGAAAATGGGGGGGCAAACGAACTCGAATCACTTCGTGTCACCTGCCGATATCATTGCCTAGAAGTTCTGCACAAGCTCGTAAAATTTTGAGCCAAAGAATTTCACTTCGCATCCGACCATTTTGTTCGGCCTAGGGTTTCGGTCCTGGTTGTGAAAAAATACAATGTCGTCCGATTTGCCCAAAAATTTACGAGGGTGCTCTGTGCATCGTGGCGATCATGTCGGCGGGTCTCGAAGTGTAATTCGAGTCGTTTCGGACGGGTTCGGGGCACTTGTTATTTTCGAAAAAAGTTATCGTTCGTTAAAGAAAATGGGGGGGCAAACGAACTCGAATCACTTCGTCTCACCTGCCGATATCATTGCCTAGAAGTTCTGCACACGCGCGTAAAATTTCGAGCCAAACAATCTCACTTCGCATCCGACCATTTTGTTCGGCCTAAGGTTTCGGTCCTGGTTGTGAAAAAATACAACGTCGTCCGATTTGCCCAAAAATTTACGAGGGTGCTCTGTGCATCGTGGCGATCATGTCGGCGGGTCTCGAAGTGTAATTCGAGTCGTTCCGGACGGGTTCGGGGCACTTGTTATTTTTGAAAAAAGTTATCGTTCGTTAAAGAAAATGGGGGGCAAACGAACTCGAATCACTTCGTGTCACCTGCCGATATCATTGCCTAGAAGTTCTGCACAAGCTCGTAAAATTTTGAGCCAAAGAATTTCACTTCGCATCCGACCATTTTGTTCGGCCTAGGGTTTCGGTCCTGGTTGTGAAAAAATACAACGTCGTCCGATTTGCCCGAAAACGTACGAGGGTGCTCTGTCCATCGTGGCGATCATGTCGTTGGGTCTCGAAGTGTAATTCGAGTCGTTTCGGCCGGGTTCGGGGCACTTGTTATTTTCGGAAAAAGTTATCGTTCGTTAAAGAAAATGGGGGGGGGGGCAAACGACCTCGAATCCCTTCGTGTCAGCTGCCGATATGATTGGCTAGAAGTTCTGCACAAGCTCGTAAAATTTCGAGCCCAACAATTTCACTTCGCATCCGACCATTTTGTTCGGTCTAGGGTTTCAGTCCTGGTTGTGAAAAAATACAACGTCGTCCGATTTGCCCAAAAATTTACGGGGGTGCTCTGTGCATCGTGGCGATCATGTCGGCGGGTCTCGAAGTGTAATTCGAGTCGTTTCGGACGGGTTCGGGGCACTTGTTATTTTCGAAAAAAGTTATCGTTCGTTAAAGAAAATGGGGGGGCAAACAAACTCGAATCACTTCGTGTCACCTGCCGATATCATTGCCTAGAAGTTCTGCACAAGCTCGTAAAATTTCGAGCCAAACAATTTCACTTCGCATCCGACCATTTTGTTCGGCCTAGGGTTTCGGTCCTGGTTGTGAAAAAATAGAACGTCGTCCGATTTGTCCGAATATTTAGGAGGGTGCTCTGTGCATCGTGGCGATCATGTCGGCGGGTCTCGAAGTGTAATTCGAGTCGTTCCGGACGGGTTCGGGGCACTTGTTATTTTCGAAAAAAGTTATCGTTCGTTAAAGAAAATGGGGGGGCAAACGAACTCGAATCACTTCGTGTCACCTGCCGATATCATTCCCTAGAAGTTCTGCACAAGCTCGTAAAATTTCGAGCCAAAGAATTTCACTTCGCATCCGACCATTTTGTTCGGCCTAGGGTTTCGGTCCTGGTTGTGAAAAAATACAACGTCGTCCGATTTGCCCAAAAATTTACGAGGGTGCTCTGTGCATCGTCGCAATCATGTTGTTGGGTCTCGAAGTGTAATTCGAGTCGTTTCGGCCGGGTTCGGGGCACTTGTTATTTTCGGAAAAAGTTATCGTTCGTTAAAGAAAATGGGGGGGGGGGGGGCAAACGACATCGAATCCCTTCGTGTCAGTTGCCGATATGATTGGCTAGAAGTTCTGCACAAGCTCGTAAAATTTCGAGCCCAACAATTTCACTTCGCATCCGACCATTTTGTTCGGCCTAGGGTTTCAGTCCTGGTAGTGAAAAAATACAACGTCGTCCGATTTGCCCAAAAATTTACGAGGGTGCTCTGTGCATCGTGGCGATCATGTCGGCGGGTCTCGAAGTGTAATTCGAGTCGTTTCGGCCGGGACCGGGGCACTTGTTATTTTCACAAAAAGTTATCGTTCGTTAAAGAAAATGGGGGGGCAAACGAACTCGAATCACTTCGTGTCGCCTGCCGATATGATTGCCTAGAAGTTCTGCACGAGCTCGTAAAATTTCGAGCCAAAGAATTTCACTTCGCATTTGACCATTTTGTTCGGCCTAGGGTTTCAGTCCTGGTTGTGAAAAAATACAACGTCGTCCGATTTGTCCGAATATTGAGGAGGGTGCTCTGTGCATCGTGGCGATCATGTCGGCGGGTCTCGAAGTGTAATTCGAGTCGTTTCGGACGGGTTCGGGGCACTTGTTATTTTCGAAAAAAGTTATCCTTCGTTAAAGAAAATGGGGGGGCAAACGACCTCGAATCACTTCGTGTCACCTGCCGATATCATTGCCTAGAAGTTCTGCACAAGCTCGTAAAATTTCGAGCCAAACAATTTCACTTCGCATCCGACCATTTTGTTCGGCCTAGGGTTTCGGTCCTGGTTGTGAAAAAATACAATGTCGTCCGATTTGTCCGAATATTTAGGAGGGTGCTCTGTGCATCGTGGCGATCATGTCGGCGGGTCTCGAAGTGTAATTCGAGTCGTTCCGGACGGGTTCGGGGCACTTGTTATTTTCGAAAAAAGTTATCGTTCGTTAAAGAAAATGGGGGGGCAAACGAACTCGAATCACTTCGTGTCACCTGCCGATATCATTGCCTAGAAGTTCTGCACAAGCTCGTAAAATTTTGAGCCAAAGAATTTCACTTCGCATCCGACCATTTTGTTCGGCCTAGGGTTTCGGTCCTGGTTGTGAAAAAATACAACGTCGTCCGATTTGCCCAAAAATTTACGAGGGTGCTCTGTGCATCGTCGTAATCATGTCGTTGGGTTTCGAAGTGTAATTCGAGTCGTTTCGGCCGGGTTCGGGGCACTTATTATTTTCGGAAAAAGTTATCGTTCGTTAAAGAAAATGGGGGGGCAAACGAAGTCGAATCACTTCGTGTCACCTGCCGATATGATTGCCTATAAGTTCTGCACGAGCTCGTAAAATTTCGAGCCAAAGAATTTCACTTCGCATTTGACCATTTTGTTCGGCCTAGGGTTTCGGTCCTGGTTGTGAAAAAATACAACGTCGTCCGATTTGTCCGAATATTGAGGAGGGTGCTCTGTGCATCGTGGCGATCATGTCGGCGGGTCTCGAAGTGTAATTCGAGTCGTTTCGGACGGGTTCGGGGCACTTGTTATTTTCGAAAAAAGTTATCGTTCGTGAAAGAAAATGGGGGGGCAAACGACCTCGAATCGCTTCGTGTCACCTGCCGATATCATTGCCTAGAAGTTCTGCACAAGCTCGTAAAATTTCGAGCCAAACAATTTCACTTCGCATCCGACCATTTTGTTCGGCCTAGGGTTTCGGTCCTGGTTGTGAAAAAATACAACGTCGTCCGATTTGTCCGAATATTTAGGAGGGTGCTCTGTGCATCGTGGCGATCATGCCGGCGGGTCTCGAAGTGTAATTCGAGTCGTTTCGGACGGGTTCGGGGCACTTGTTATTTTCGAAAAAAGTTATCGTTCGTTAAGAAAATGGGGGGGCAAACGAACTCGAATCACTTCGTGTCACCTGCCGATATCATTGCCTAGAAGTTCTGCACAAGCTCGTAAAATTTTGAGCCAAAGAATTTCACTTCGCATCCGACCATTTTGTTCGGCCTAGGGTTTCGGTCCTGGTTGTGAAAAAATACAACGTCGTCCGATTTGCCCGAAAACGTACGAGGGTGCTCTGTCCATCGTGGCGATCATGTCGTTGGGTCTCGAAGTGTAATTCGAGTCGTTTCGGCCGGGTTCGGGCACTTATTATTTTCGGAAAAAGTTATCGGTCGTTAAAGAAAATGGGGGGGGGGGGGGCAAACGACCTCGAATCACTTCGTGTCAGCTGCCGAAATGATTGCCTAGAAGTTCTGCACAAGCGCGTAAAATTTCGAGCCAAACAATCTCACTTCGCATCCGACCATTTTGTTCGGCCTAGGGTTTCGGTCCTGGTTGTGAAAAAATACAACGTCGTCCGATTTGCCCGAAAACGTACGTGGGTGCTCTGTCCATCGTCGCGATCATGTCGTTGGGTCTCGAAGTGTAATTCGAGTCGTTTCGGCCGGGTTCGGGGCACTTGTTATTTTCGGAAAAAGTTATCTTTCGTTAAAGAAAATGGGGGGGCAAACGAACTCGAATCACTTCGTGTCACCTGCCGATATCATTGCCTAGAAGTTCTGCACACGCGCGTAAAATTTCGAGCCAAACAATCTCACTTCGCATCCGACCATTTTGTTCGGCCTAAGGTTTCGGTCCTGGTTGTGAAAAAATACAACGTCGTCCGATTTGCCCAAAAATTTACGAGGGTGCTCTGTGCATCGTGGCGATCATGTCGGCGGGTCTCGAAGTGTAATTCGAGTCGTTTCGGCCGGGACCGGGGCACTTGTTATTTTCACAAAAAGTTATCGTTCGTTAAAGAAAATGGGGGGGCAAACGAACTCGAATCACTTCGTGTCACCTGCCGATATGATTGCCGAGAAGTTCTGCACAAGCTCGTAAAATTTCGAGCCAAAGAATTTCACTTCGCATTTGACCATTTTGTTCGGCCTAGGCTTTCGGTCCTAGTTGTGAAAAAATACAACTTCGTCCGATTTGCCCGAAAACGTACGAGGGTGCTCTGTCCATCGTCGCGATCATGTCGTTGGGTCTCGAAGTGTAATTCGAGTCGTTTCGGCCGGGTTCGGGGCACTTGTTATTTTTGGAAAAAGGTATCGTTCGTTAAAGAAAATGGGGGGGGGGGGCAAACGACCTCGAATCACTACCTGTCAGCTGCCGATATGATTGCCTAGAAGTTCGGCACAAGCTCATAAAATTTCGAGCCAAACAATTTCACTTCGCATCCGACCATTTTGTACGGCCTAGGGTTTCGGTCCTGGTTGTGAAAAAATACAACGTCGTCCGTTTTGTCCGAATATTTAGGAGGCTGCTCTGTGCATCGTGGCGATCATGTCGGTGGGTCTCGAAGTGTAATTCGAGTCGTTTCGGACGGGTTCGGGGCCCTTATTATTTTCGAAAAAAGTTATCGTTCGTGAAAGAAAATGGGGGGGCAATCGAACTCGAATCACTTCGTGTCACCTGCCGATATCATTGTCTAGAAGTTCTGCACACGCGCGTAAAATTTCGAGCCAAACAATCTCACTTCGCATCCGACCATTTTGTTCGGCCTAGGGTTTCGGTCCTGGTTGTGAAAAAATACAACGTCGTCCGATTTGCCCGAAAACGTACGAGGGTGCTCTGTCCAACGTCGCGATCATGTCGTTGGGTCTCGAAGTGTAATTCGAGTCGTTTCGGCCGGGTTCGGGGCACTTGTTATTTTCGGAAAAAGTTATCGTTCGTTAAAGAAAATGGGGGGGGGGGGGGGCAAACGACCTCGAATCACTTCGTGTCACCTGCCGATATCATTGCCTAGAAGTTCTGCACAAGCTCGTAAAATTTTGAGCCAAAGAATTTCACTCCGCATCCGACCATTTTGTTCGGCCTAGGGTTTCGGTCCTGGTTGTGAAAAAATACAACGTCGTCCGATTTGCCCGAAAACGTACGAGGGTGCTCTGTCCATCGTCGCGATCATGTCGTTGGGTCTCGAAGTGTAATTCGAGTCGTTTCGGCCGGGTTCGGGCACTTGTTATTTTCGTTCGTTAAAGAAAATGGGAGGGGGGGGGGGCAAACGACCTCGAATCACTTCGTGTCAGCTGCCGATATGATTGCCTAGAAGTTCTTTACAAGCTCGTAAAATTTCGAGCCAAACAATTTCACTTCGCATCCGACCATTTTGTTCGGCCTAGGGTTTCGGTCCTGGTTGTGAAAAAATACAACGTCGTCCGATTTGTCCGAATATTTAGGAGGGTGCTCTGTGCATCGTGGCGATCATGTCGGCGGGTCTCGAAGTGTAATTCGAGTCGTTCCGGACGGGTTCAGGGCACTTGTTATTTTTGAAAAAAGTTATCGTTCGTTAAAGAAAATGGGGGGGCAAACGAACTCGAATCACTTCGTGTCACCTGCCGATATCATTGCCTAGAAGTTCTGCACAAGCTCGTAAAATTTCGAGCCAAACAATTTCACTTCGCATCCGACCATTTTGTTCGGCCTAGGGTTTCGGTCCTGGTTGTGAAAAAATACAACGTCGTCCGATTTGTCCGAATATTTAGGAGGGTGCTCTGTGCATCGTGGCGATCATGTCGGCGGGTCTCGAAGTGTAATTCGAGTCGTTTCGGCCGGGTTCGGGGCACTTGTTATTTTCGGAAAAAGTTATCGTTCGTTAAAGAAAATGGGGGGGGGGGGGGGGCAAACGACCTCGAATCACTTCGTGTCAGCTGCCGATATGATTGCCTAGAAGTTCTGCACAAGCTCGTAAAATTTCGAGCCAAACAATTTCACTTCGCATCCGACCATTTTGTTCGGCCTAGGGTTTCGGTCCTGGTTGTGAAAAAATACAACGTCGTCCGATTTGTCCGAATATTTAGGAGGGTGCTCTGTGCATCGTGGCGATCATGTCGGCGGGTCTCAAAGTGTGATTCGAGTCGTTTCGGACTGGATCGGGGCACTTGTTATTTTCGAAAAAAGTTATCGTTCGTTAAAGAAAATGGGGGGGCAAACGAACTCGAATCACTTCGTGTCACCTGCCGATATGATTGCCGAGAAGTTCTGCACAAGCTCGTAAAATTTCGAGCCAAACAATCTCACTTCGCATCCGACCATTTTGTTCGGCCTAGGGTTTCGGTCCTGGTTGTGAAAAAATACAACGTCGTCCGATTTGTCCGAATATTTAGGAGGGTGCTCTGTGCATCGTGGCGATCATGTCGGCGGGTCTCGAAGTGTAATTCGAGTCGTTTCGGCCGGGTTCGGGGCACTTGTTATTTTCGGAAAAAGTTATCGTTCGTTAAAGAAAATGGGGGGGGGGGGGGGGGGGCAAACGACCTCGAATCACTTCGTGTCAGCTGCCGATATGATTGCCTAGAAGTTCTGCACAAGCTCGTAAAATTTCGAGCCAAACAATTTCACTTCGCATCCGACCATTTTGTTCGGCCTAGGGTTTCGGTCCTGGTTGTGAAAAAATACAACGTCGTCCGATTTGCCCAAAAATTTACGAGGGTGCTCTGTGCATCGTGGCGATCATGTCGGCGGGTCTCGAAGCGTAATTCGAGTCGTTTCGGCCGGGACCGGGGCACTTGTTATTTTCACAAAAAGTTATCGTTCGTTAAAGCAAATGGGGGGGGGCAAACGAACTCGAATCACTTCGTGTCACCTGCCGATATGATTGCCTAGAAGTTCTGCACAAGCTCGTAAAATTTCGAGCCAAAGAATTTCTCTTCGCATTTGACCATTTTGTTCGGCCTAGGGTTTCGGTCCTGGTTGTGAAAAAATACAACGTCGTCCGATTTGCCCGAAAACGTACGAGGGTGCTCTGTCCATCGTCGCGATCATGTCGGCGGGTCTCGAAGTGTAATTCGAGTCGTTTCGGCCGGGTTCGGGGCACTTGTTATTTTCGGAAAAAGTTATCGTTCGTTAAAGAAAATGGGGGGGCCAAACGACTTCGAATCACTTCGTGTCACCTGCCGATATGATTGCCTAGAAGTTCTGCACAAGCTCGTAAAATTTCGAGCCAAACAATTTCACTTCGCATCCGACCATTTTGTTCGGCCTAGGGTTTCGGTCCTGGTTGTGAAAAAATACAACGTCGTCCGATTTGTCCGAATATTTAGGAGGGTGCTCTGTGCATCGTGGCGATCATGTCGGCGGGTCTCAAAGTGTAATTCGAGTCGTTTCGGACTGGATCGGGGCACTTGTTATTTTCGAAAAAAGTTATCGTTCGTTAAAGAAAATGGGGGGGCAAACGAACTCGAATCACTTCGTGTCACCTGCCGATATGATTGCCGAGAAGTTCTGCACAAGCTCGTAAAATTTCGAGCCAAACAATCTCACTTCGCATCCGACCATTTTGTTCGGCCTAGGGTTTCGGTCCTGGTTGTGAAAAAATACAACGTCGTCCGATTTGTCCGAATATTTAGGAGGGTGCTCTGTGCATCGTGGCGATCATGTCGGCGGGTCTCGAAGTGTAATTCGAGTCGTTCCGGACGGGTTCGGGGCACTTGTTATTTTCGGAAAAAGTTATCGTTCGTTAAAGAAAATGGGGGGCAAACGAACTCGAATCACTTCGTGTCACCTGCCGATATCATTGCCTAGAAGTTCTGCACAAGCTCGTAAAATTTCGAGCCAAACAATTTCACTTCGCATCCGACCATTTTGTTCGGCCTAGGGTTTCGGTCCTGGTTGTGAAAAAATACAATGTCGTCCGATTTGTCCGAATATTTAGGAGGGTGCTCTGTGCATCGTGGCGATCATGTCGGCGGGTCACGAAGTGTAATTCGAGTCGTTCCGGACGGGTTCGGGGCACTTGTTATTTTTGAAAAAAGTTATCGTTCGTTAAAGAAAATGGGGGGGCAAACGAACTCGAATCACTTCGTGTCACCTGCCGATATCATTGCCTAGAAGTTCTGCACAAGCTCGTAAAATTTTGAGCCAAAGAATTTCACTTCGCATCCGACCATTTTGTTCGGCCTAGGGTTTCGGTCCTGGTTGTGAAAAAATACAACGTCGTCCGATTTGCCCAAAAATTTACGAGGGTGCTCTGTGCATCGTCGCAATCATGTCGTTGGGTCTCGAAGTGTAATTCGAGTCGTTTCGGCCGGGTTCGGGGCACTTGTTATTTTCGGAAAAAGTTATCGTTCGTTAAAGAAAATGGGGGGGGGGGGGCAAACGACCTCGAATCCCTTCGTGTCAGCTGCCGATATGATTGCCTAGAAGTTCTGCACAAGCTCGTAAAATTTCGAGCCCAACAATTTCACTTCGCATCCGACCATTTTGTTCGGCCTAGGGTTTCAGTCCTGGTTGTGAAAAAATACAACGTCGTCCGATTTGCCCAAAAATTTACGGGGGTGCTCTGTGCATCGTGGCGATCATGTCGGCGGGTCTCGAAGTGTAATTCGAGTCGTTTCGGACGGGTTCGGGGCACTTGTTATTTTCGAAAAAAGTTATCGTTCGTTAAGGAAAATGGGGGGGCAAACGAACTCGAATCACTTCGTGTCACCTGCCGATATCATTGCCTAGAAGTTTTGCACAAGCTCGTAAAATTTTGAGCCAAAGAATTTCACTTCGCATCCGACCATTTTGTTCGGCCTAGGGTTTCGGTCCTGGTTGTGAAAAAATACAACGTCGTCCGATTTGCCCGAAAACGTACGAGGGTGCTCTGTCCATCGTCGCGATCATGTCGTTGGGTCTCGAAGTGTAATTCGAGTCGTTTTGGCCGGGTTCGGGCACTTGTTATTTTCGTTCGTTAAAGAAAATGGGGGGGGGGGGGCAAACGACCTCGAATCACTTCGTATCAGCTGCCGATATGATTGCCTAGAAGTTCTGCACAAGCTCGTAAAATTTCGAGCCAAACAATTTCACTTCGCATCCGACCATTTTGTTCGGCCTAGGGTTTCGGTCCTGGTTGTGAAAAAATACAACGTCGTCCGATTTGTCCGAATATTTAGGAGGGTGCTCTGTGCATCGTGGCGATCATGTCGGCGGGTCTCGAAGTGTAATTCGAGTCGTTCCGGACGGGTTCGGGGCACTTGTTATTTTCGAAAAAAGTTATCGGTCGTTAAAGAAAATGGGGGGGCAAACGAACTCGAATCACTTCGTGTCACCTGCCGATATCATTGCCTAGAAGTTCTGCACAAGCTCGTAAAATTTTGAGCCAAAGAATTTCACTTCGCATCCGACCATTTTGTTCGGCCTAGGGTTTCGGTCCTGGTTGTGAAAAAATACAACGTCGTCCGATTTGCCCAAAAATTTACGAGGGTGCTCTGTGCATCGTCGCAATCATGTCGTTGGGTCTCGAAGTGTAATTCGAGTCGTTTCGGCCGGGTTCGGGGCACTTGTTATTTTCGGAAAAAGTTATCGTTCGTTAAAGAAAATGGGGGGGGGGGGGGGCAAACGACCTCGAATCCCTTCGTGTCAGCTGCCGATATGATTGGCTAGAAGTTCTGCACAAGCTCGTAAAATTTCGAGCCCAACAATTTCACTTCGCATCCGACCATTTTGTTCGGCCTAAGGTTTCAGTCCTGGTTGTGAAAAAATACAACGTCGTCCGATTTGCCCAAAAATTTACGAGGGTGCTCTGTGCATCGTGGCGATCATGTCGGCGGGTCTCGAAGTGTAATTCGAATCGTTTCGGACGGGTTCGGGGCACTTGTTATTGTCGAAAAAAGTTATCGTTCGTTAAAGAAAATGGGGGGGCAAACGAACTCGAATCACTTCGTGTCACCTGCCGATATCATTGCCTAGAAGTTCTGCACAAGCTCGTAAAATTTCGAGCCAAACAATTTCACTTCGCATCCGACCATTTTGTTCGGCCTAGGGTTTCGGTCCTGGTTGTGAAAAAATACAACGTCGTCCGATTTGTCCGAATATTTAGGAGGGTGCTCTGTGCATCGTGGCGATCATGTCGGCGGGTCTCGAAGTGTAATTCGAGTCGTTCCGGACGGGTTTGGGGCACTTGTTATTTTCGAAAAAAGTTATCGTTCGTTAAAGCAAATGGGGGGGCAAACGAACTCGAATCACTTCGTGTCACCTGCCGATATCATTGCCTAGAAGTTCTGCACAAGCTCGTAAAATTTTGAGCCAAAGAATTTCACTTCGCATCCGACCATTTTGTTCGGCCTAGGGTTTCGGTCCTGGTTGTGAAAAAATACAACGTCGTCCGATTTGCCCAAAAATTTACGAGGGTGCTCTGTGCATCGTGGCGATCATGTCGGCGGGTCTCGAAGTGTAATTCGAGTCGTTTCGGACGGGTTCGGGGCACTTGTTATTTTCGAAAAAAGTTATCGTTCGTTAAAGAAAATGGGGGGGCAAACGAACTCGAATCACTTCGTGTCACCTGCCGATATCATTGCCTAGAAGTTCTGCACAAGCTCGTAAAATTTCGAGCCAAACAATTTCACTTCGCATCCGACCATTTTGTTCGGCCTAGGGTTTCGGTCCTGGTTGTGAAAAAATACAACGTCGTCCGATTTGTCCGAATATTTAGGAGGGTGCTCTGTGCATCGTGGCGATCATGTCGGCGGGTCTCGAAGTGTAATTCGAGTCGTTCCGGACGGGTTCGGGGCACTTGTTATTTTCGAAAAAAGTTATCGTTCGTTAAAGAAAATGGGGGGGCAAACGAACTCGAATCACTTCGTGTCACCTGCCGATATCATTGCCTAGAAGTTCTGCACAAGCTCGTAAAATTTTGAGCCAAAGAATTTCACTTCGCATCCGACCATTTTGTTCGGCCTAGGGTTTCGGTCCTGGTTGTGAAAAAATACAACGTCGTCCGATTTGCCCAAAAATTTACGAGGGTGCTCTGTGCATCGTCGCAATCATGTCGTTGGGTCTCGAAGTGTAATTCGAGTCGTTTCGGCCGGGTTCGGGGCACTTGTTATTTTCGGAAAAAGTTATCGTTCGTTAAAGAAAATGGGGGGGGGGGCAAACGACCTCGAATCCCTTCGTGTCAGCTGCCGATATGATTGGCTAGAAGTTCTGCACAAGCTCGTAAAATTTCGAGCCCAACAATTTCACTTCGCATCCGACCATTTTGTTCGGCCTAAGGTTTCAGTCCTGGTTGTGAAAAAATACAACGTCGTCCGATTTGCCCAAAAATTTACGAGGGTGCTCTGTGCATCGTGGCGATCATGTCGGCGGGTCTCGAAGTGTAATTCGAATCGTTTCGGACGGGTTCGGGGCACTTGTTATTTTCGAAAAAAGTTATCGTTCGTTAAAGAAAATGGGGGGGCAAACGAACTCGAATCACTTCGTGTCACCTGCCGATATCATTGCCTAGAAGTTCTGCACAAGCTCGTAAAATTTCGAGCCAAACAATTTCACTTCGCATCCGACCATTTTGTTCGGCCTAGGGTTTCGGTCCTGGTTGTGAAAAAATACAACGTCGTCCGATTTGTCCGAATATTTAGGAGGGTGCTCTGTGCATCGTGGCGATCATGTCGGCGGGTCTCGAAGTGTAATTCGAGTCGTTCCGGACGGGTTCGGGGCACTTGTTATTTTCGAAAAAAGTTATCGTTCGTTAAAGCAAATGGGGGGCAAACGAACTCGAATCACTTCGTGTCACCTGCCGATATCATTGCCTAGAAGTTCTGCACAAGCTCGTAAAATTTTGAGCCAAAGAATTTCACTTCGCATCCGACCATTTTGTTCGGCCTAGGGTTTCGGTCCTGGTTGTGAAAAAATACAACGTCGTCCGATTTGCCCAAAAATTTACGAGGGTGCTCTGTGCATCGTGGCGATCAAGTCGGCGGGTCTCGAAGTGTAATTCGAGTCGTTTCGGACGGGTTCGGGGCACTTGTTATTTTCGAAAAAAGTTATCGTTCGTTAAAGAAAATGGGGGGGCAAACGAACTCGAATCACTTCGTGTCACCTGCCGATATCATTGCCTAGAAGTTCTGCACAAGCTCGTAAAATTTCGAGCCAAACAATTTCACTTCGCATCCGACCATTTTGTTCGGCCTAGGGTTTCGGTCCTGGTTGTGAAAAAATACAACGTCGTCCGATTTGTCCGAATATTTAGGAGGGTGCTCTGTGCATCGTGGCGATCATGTCGGCGGGTCTCGAAGTGTAATTCGAGTCGTTCCGGACGGGTTCGGGGCACTTGTTATTTTCGAAAAAAGTTATCGTTCGTTAAAGAAAATGGGGGGGCAAACGAACTCGAATCACTTCGTGTCACCTGCCGATATCATTGCCTAGAAGTTCTGCACAAGCTCGTAAAATTTTGAGCCAAAGAATTTCACTTCGCATCCGACCATTTTGTTCGGCCTAGGGTTTCGGTCCTGGTTGTGAAAAAATACAACGTCGTCCGATTTGCCCAAAAATTTACGAGGGTGCTCTGTGCATCGTCGCAATCATGTCGTTGGGTCTCGAAGTGTAATTCGAGTCGTTTCGGCCGGGTTCGGGGCACTTGTTATTTTCGGAAAAAGTTATCGTTCGTTAAAGAAAATGGGGGGGGGGGGGCAAACGACCTCGAATCCCTTCGTGTCAGCTGCCGATATGATTGGCTAGAAGTTCTGCACAAGCTCGTAAAATTTCGAGCCCAACAATTTCACTTCGCATCCGACCATTTTGTTCGGCCTAAGGTTTCAGTCCTGGTTGTGAAAAAATACAACGTCGTCCGATTTGCCCAAAAATTTACGAGGGTGCTCTGTGCATCGTGGCGATCATGTCGGCGGGTCTCGAAGTGTAATTCGAATCGTTTCGGACGGGTTCGGGGCACTTGTTATTTTCGAAAAAAGTTATCGTTCGTTAAAGAAAATGGGGGGGCAAACGAACTCGAATCACTTCGTGTCACCTGCCGATATCATTGCCTAGAAGTTCTGCACAAGCTCGTAAAATTTCGAGCCAAACAATTTCACTTCGCATCCGACCATTTTGTTCGGCCTAGGGTTTCGGTCCTGGTTGTGAAAAAATACAACGTCGTCCGATTTGTCCGAATATTTAGGAGGGTGCTCTGTGCATCGTGGCGATCATGTCGGCGGGTCTCGAAGTGTAATTCGAGTCGTTCCGGACGGGTTCGGGGCACTTGTTATTTTCGAAAAAAGTTATCGTTCGTTAAAGCAAATGGGGGGCAAACGAACTCGAATCACTTCGTGTCACCTGCCGATATCATTGCCTAGAAGTTCTGCACAAGCTCGTAAAATTTTGAGCCAAAGAATTTCACTTCGCATCCGACCATTTTGTTCGGCCTAGGGTTTCGGTCCTGGTTGTGAAAAAATACAACGTCGTCCGATTTGCCCAAAAATTTACGAGGGTGCTCTGTGCATCGTGGCGATCATGTCGGCGGGTCTCGAAGTGTAATTCGAGTCGTTTCGGACGGGTTCGGGGCACTTGTTATTTTCGAAAAAAGTTATCGTTCGTTAAAGAAAATGGGGGGGCAAACGAACTCGAATCACTTCGTGTCACCTGCCGATATCATTGCCTAGAAGTTCTGCACAAGCTCGTAAAATTTCGAGCCAAACAATTTCACTTCGCATCCGACCATTTTGTTCGGCCTAGGGTTTCGGTCCTGGTTGTGAAAAAATACAACGTCGTCCGATTTGTCCGAATATTTAGGAGGGTGCTCTGTGCATCGTGGCGATCATGTCGGCGGGTCTCGAAGTGTAATTCGAGTCGTTCCGGACGGGTTCGGGGCACTTGTTATTTTCGAAAAAAGTTATCGTTCGTTAAAGAAAATGGGGGGGCAAACGAACTCGAATCACTTCGTGTCACCTGCCGATATCATTGCCTAGAAGTTCTGCACAAGCTCGTAAAATTTTGAGCCAAAGAATTTCACTTCGCATCCGACCATTTTGTTCGGCCTAGGGTTTCGGTCCTGGTTGTGAAAAAATACAACGTCCGATTTGCCCAAAAATTTACGAGGGTGCTCTGTGCATCGTCGCAATCATGTCGTTGGGCCTCGAAGTGTAATTCGAGTCGTTTCGGCCGGGTTCGGGGCACTTGTTATTTTCGGAAAAAGTTATCGTTCGTTAAAGAAAATGGGGGGGGGGGGGGGCAAACGACCTCGAATCCCTTCGTGTCAGCTGCCGATATGATTGGCTAGAAGTTCTGCACAAGCTCGTAAAATTTCGAGCCCAACAATTTCACTTCGCATCCGACCATTTTGTTCGGCCTAGGGTTTCAGTCCTGGTTGTGAAAAAATACAACGTCGTCCGATTTGCCCAAAAATTTACGGGGGTGCTCTGTGCATCGTGGCGATCATGTCGGCGGGTCTCGAAGTGTAATTCGAGTCGTTTCGGACGGGTTCGGGGCACTTGTTATTTTCGAAAAAAGTTATCGTTCGTTAAGGAAAATGGGGGGGCAAACGAACTCGAATCACTTCGTGTCACCTGCCGATATCATTGCCTAGAAGTTTTGCACAAGCTCGTAAAATTTTGAGCCAAAGAATTTCACTTCGCATCCGACCATTTTGTTCGGCCTAGGGTTTCGGTCCTGGTTGTGAAAAAATACAACGTCGTCCGATTTGCCCGAAAACGTACGAGGGTGCTCTGTCCATCGTCGCGATCATGTCGTTGGGTCTCGAAGTGTAATTCGAGTCGTTTCGGCCGGGTTCGGGCACTTGTTATTTTCGTTCGTTAAAGAAAATTGGGGGGGGGGGGGGCAAACGACCTCGAATCACTTCGTATCAGCTGCCGATATGATTGCCTAGAAGTTCTGCACAAGCTCGTAAAATTTCGAGCCAAACAATTTCACTTCGCATCCGACCATTTTGTTCGGCCTAGGGTTTCGGTCCTGGTTGTGAAAAAATATAACGTCGTCCGATTTGTCCGAATATTTAGGAGGGTGCTCTGTGCATCGTGGCGATCATGTCGGCGGGTCTCGAAGTGTAATTCGAGTCGTTCCGGACGGGTTCGGGGCACTTGTTATTTTCGAAAAAGTTATCGTTCGTTAAAGAAAATGGGGGGGCAAACGAACTCGAATCACTTCGTGTCACCTGCCGATATCATTGCCTAGAAGTTCTGCACAAGCTCGTAAAATTTTGAGCCAAAGAATTTCACTTCGCATCCGACCATTTTGTTCGGCCTAGGGTTTCGGTCCTGGTTGTGAAAAAATACAACGTCGTCCGATTTGCCCAAAAATTTACGAGGGTGCTCTGTGCATCGTCGCAATCAAGTCGTTGGGTCTCGAAGTGTAATTCGAGTCGTTTCGGCCGGGTTCGGGGCACTTGTTATTTTCGGAAAAAGTTATCGTTCGTTAAAGAAAATGGGGGGGGGGGGGGGGGGCAAACGACCTCGAATCCCTTCGTGTCAGCTGCCGATATGATTGGCTAGAAGTTCTGCACAAGCTCGGTAAAATTTCGAGCCCAACAATTTGACTTCGCATCCGACCATTTTGTTCGGCCTATGGTTTCAGTCCTGGTTGTGAAAAAATACAACGTCGTCCGATTTGCCCAAAAATTTACGGGGGTGCTCTGTGCATCGTGGCGATCGTGTCGGCGGGTCTCGAAGTGTAATTCGAGTCGTTTCGGACGGGTTCGGGGCACTTGTTATTTTCGAAAAAAGTTATCGTTCGTTAAAGAAAATGGGGGGGCAAACGACCTCGAATCCCTTCGTGTCAGTTGCCGATATGATTGGCTAGAAGTTCTGCACAAGCTCGTAAAATTTCGAGCCAAACAATTTCACTTCGCATCCGACCATTTTGTTCGGCCTAGGGTTTCGGTCCTGGTTGTGAAAAAATACAACGTCGTCCGATTTGTCCGAATATTTAGGAGGGTGCTCTGTGCATCGTGGCGATCATGTCGGCGGGTCTCGAAGTGTAATTCGAGTCGTTCCGGACGGGTTCGGGGCACTTGTTATTTTCGAAAAAAGTTATCGTTCGTTAAAGAAAATGGGGGGGCAAACGAACTCGAATCACTTCGTGTCACCTGCCGATATCATTGCCTAGAAGTTCTGCACAAGCTCATAAAATTTTGAGCCAAAGAATTTCACTTCGCATCCGACCATTTTGTTCGGCCTAGGGTTTCGGTCCTGGTTGTGAAAAAATACAACGTCGTCCGATTTGCCCAAAAATTTACGAGGGTGCTCTGTGCATCGTGGCGATCATGTCGGCGGGTCTCGAAGTGTAATTCGAGTCGTTTCGGACGGGTTCGGGGCACTTGTTATTTTCGAAAAAAGTTATCGTTCGTTAAAGAAAATGGGGGGGCAAACGAACTCGAATCACTTCGTGTCACCTGCCGATATCATTGCCTAGAAGTTCTGCACAAGCTCGTAAAATTTCGAGCCAAACAATTTCACTTCGCATCCGACCATTTTGTTCGGCCTAGGGTTTCGGTCCTGGTTGTGAAAAAATACAACGTCGTCCGATTTGTCCGAATATTTAGGAGGGTGCTTTGTGCATCGTGGCGATCATGTCGGCGGGTCTCGAAGTGTAATTCGAGTCGTTCCGGACGGGTTCGGGGCACTTGTTATTTTCGAAAAAAGTTATCGTTCGTTAAAGAAAATGGGGGGGCAAACGAACTCGAATCACTTCGTGTCACCTGCCGATATCATTGCCTAGAAGTTCTGCACAAGCTCGTAAAATTTTGAGCCAAAGAATTTCACTTCGCATCCGACCATTTTGTTCGGCCTAGGGTTTCGGTCCTGGTTGTGAAAAAATACAACGTCGTCCGATTTGCCCAAAAATTTACGAGGGTGCTCTGTGCATCGTCGCAATCATGTCGTTGGGTCTCGAAGTGTAATTCGAGTCGTTTCGGCCGGGTTCGGGGCACTTGTTATTTTCGGAAAAAGTTATCGTTCGTTAAAGAAAATGGGGGGGGGGGGGGGAAAACGACCTCGAATCCCTTCGTGTCAGCTGCCGATATGATTGGCTAGAAGTTCTGCACAAGCTCGTAAAATTTCGAGCCCAACAATTTCACTTCGCATCCGACCATTTTGTTCGGCCTAGGGTTTCAGTCCTGGTTGTGAAAAAATACAACGTCGTCCGATTTGCCCAAAAATTTACGGGGGTGCTCTGTGCATCGTGGCGATCATGTCGGCGGGTCTCGAAGTGTAATTCGAGTCGTTTCGGACGGGTTCGGGGCACTTGTTATTTTCGAAAAAAGTTATCGTTCGTTAAAGAAAATGGGGGGGCAAACAAACTCGAATCACTTCGTGTCACCTGCCGATATCATTGCCTAGAAGTTCTGCACAAGCTCGTAAAATTTCGAGCCAAACAATTTCACTTCGCATCCGACCATTTTGTTCGGCCTAGGGTTTCGGTCCTGGTTGTGAAAAAATACAACGTCGTCCGATTTGTCCGAATATTTAGGAGGGTGCTCTGTGCATCGTGGCGATCATGTCGGCGGGTCTCGAAGTGTAATTCGAGTCGTTCCGGACGGGTTCGGGGCACTTGTTATTTTCGAAAAAAGTTATCGTTCGTTAAAGAAAATGGGGGGGCAAACGAACTCGAATCACTTCGTGTCACCTGCCGATATCATTGCCTAGAAGTTCTGCACAAGCTCGTAAAATTTCGAGCCAAAGAATTTCACTTCGCATCCGACCATTTTGTTCGGCCTAGGGTTTCGGTCCTGGTTGTGAAAAAATACAACGTCGTCCGATTTGCCCAAAAATTTACGAGGGTGCTCTGTGCATCGTCGCAATCATGTTGTTGGGTCTCGAAGTGTAATTCGAGTCGTTTCGGCCGGGTTCGGGGCACTTGTTATTTTCGGAAAAAGTTATCGTTCGTTAAAGAAAATGGGGGGGGGGGGGGGGGGCAAACGACCTCGAATCCCTTCGTGTCAGTTGCCGATATGATTGGCTAGAAGTTCTGCACAAGCTCGTAAAATTTCGAGCCCAACAATTTCACTTCGCATCCGACCATTTTGTTCGGCCTAGGGTTTCAGTCCTGGTAGTGAAAAAATACAACGTCGTCCGATTTGCCCAAAAATTTACGAGGGTGCTCTGTGCATCGTGGCGATCATGTCGGCGGGTCTCGAAGTGTAATTCGAGTCGTTTCGGCCGGGACCGGGGCACTTGTTATTTTCACAAAAAGTTATCGTTCGTTAAAGAAAATGGGGGGGCAAACGAACTCGAATCACTTCGTGTCGCCTGCCGATATGATTGCCTAGAAGTTCTGCACGAGCTCGTAAAATTTCGAGCCAAAGAATTTCACTTCGCATTTGACCATTTTGTTCGGCCTAAGGTTTCAGTCCTGGTTGTGAAAAAATACAACGTCGTCCGATTTGTCCGAATATTGAGGAGGGTGCTCTGTGCATCGTGGCGATCATGTCGGCGGGTCTCGAAGTGTAATTCGAGTCGTTTCGGACGGGTTTCGGGGCACTTGTTATTTTCGAAAAAAGTTATCGTTCGTGAAAGAAAATGGGGGGGCAAACGACCTCGAATCACTTCGTGTCACCTGCCGATATCATTGCCTAGAAGTTCTGCACAAGCTCGTAAAATTTCGAGCCAAACAATATCACTTCGCATCCGACCATTTTGTTCGGCCTAGGGTTTCGGTCCTGGTTGTGAAAAAATACAACGTCGTCCGATTTGTCCGAATATTTAGGAGGGTGCTCTGTGCATCGTGGCGATCATGCCGGCGGGTCTCGAAGTGTAATTCGAGTCGTTTCGGACGGGTTCGGGGCACTTGTTAATTTTCGAAAAAAATTATCGTTCGTTAAGAAAATGGGGGGGCAAACGAACTCGA
Source organism: Corylus avellana (assembly GCF_965113065.1). Lineage (NCBI taxonomy): Eukaryota > Viridiplantae > Streptophyta > Magnoliopsida > Fagales > Betulaceae > Corylus > Corylus avellana. The sequence continues at coordinate 11,635,883 of NC_142499.1, read as the reverse complement.
ATCACTTCGTGTCACCTGCCGATATCATTGCCTAGAAGTTCTGCACAAGCTCGTAAAATTTTGAGCCAAAGAATTTCACTTCGCATCCGACCATTTTGTTCGGCCTAGGGTTTCGGTCCTGGTTGTGAAAAAATACAACGTCGTCCGAATTTGTCCGAATATTTAGGAGGGTGCTCTGTGCATCGTGGCGATCATGCCGGCGCTCGAAGTGTAATTCGAGTCGTTTCGGACGGGTTCGGGGCACTTGTTATTTTCGAAAAAAGTTATCGTTCGTTAAGAAAATGGGGGGGCAAACGAACTCGAATCACTTCGTGTCACCTGCCGATATCATTGCCTAGAAGTTCTGCACAAGCTCGTAAAATTTTGAGCCAAACAATCTCACTTCGCATCCGACCATTTTGTTCGGCCTAGGGTTTCGGTCCTGGTTGTGAAAAAATACAACGTCGTCCGATTTGCCCGAAAACGTACGTGGGTGCTCTGTCCATCGTCGCGATCATGTCGTTGGGTCTCGAAGTGTAATTCGAGTCGTTTCGGCCGGGTTCGGGGCACTTGTTATTTTCGGAAAAAGTTATCTTTCGTTAAAGAAAATGGGGGGGCAAACGAACTCGAATCACTTCGTGTCACCTGCCGATATCATTGCCTAGAAGTTCTGCACACGCGCGTAAAATTTCGAGCCAAACAATCTCACTTCGCATCCGACCATTTTTGTTCGGCCTAGGGTTTCGGTCCTGGTTGTGAAAAAATACAACGTCGTCCGATTTGCCCAAAAATTTACGAGGGTGCTCTGTGCATCGTGGCGATCATGTCGGCGGGTCTCGAAGTGTAATTCGAGTCGTTTCGGCCGGGACCGGGGCACTTGTTATTTTCACAAAAAGTTATCGTTCGTTAAAGAAAATGGGGGGGCAAACGAACTCGAATCACTTCGTGTCACCTGCCGATATGATTGCCGAGAAGTTCTGCACAAGCTCGTAAAATTTCGAGCCAAAGAATTTCACTTCGCATTTGACCATTTTGTTCGGCCTAGGCTTTCGGTCCTAGTTGTGAAAAAATACAACTTCGTCCGATTTGCCCGAAAACGTACGAGGGTGCTCTGTCCATCGTCGCGATCATGTCGTTGGGTCTCGAAGTGTAATTCGAGTCGTTTCGGCCGGGTTCGGGGCACTTGTTATTTTTGGAAAAAGGTATCGTTCGTTAAAGAAAATGGGGGGGGGGCAAACGACCTCGAATCACTACCTGTCAGCTGCCGATATGATTGCCTAGAAGTTCGGCACAAGCTCGTAAAATTTCGAGCCAAACAATTTCACTTCGCATCCGACCATTTTGTACGGCCTAGGGTTTCGGTCCTGGTTGTGAAAAAATACAACGTCGTCCGTTTTGTCCGAATATTTAGGAGGGTGCTCTGTGCATCGTGGCGATCATGTCGGTGGGTCTCGAAGTGTAATTCGAGTCGTTTCGGACGGGTTCGGGGCCCTTGTTATTTTCGAAAAAAGTTATCGTTCGTGAAAGAAAATGGGGGGGCAAACGAACTCGAATCACATCGTGTCACCAGCCGATATCATTGCCTAGAAGTTCTGCACACGCGCGTAAAATTTCGAGCCAAACAATCTCACTTCGCATCCGACCATTTTGTTCGGCCTAGGGTTTCGGTCCTGGTTGTGAAAAAATACAACGTCGTCCGATTTGCCCGAAAACGTACGAGGGTGCTCTGTCCAATGTCGCGATCATGTCGTTGGGTCTCGAAGTGTAATTCGAGTCGTTTCGGCCGGGTTCGGGGCACTTGTTATTTTCGGAAAAAGTTATCGTTCGTTAAAGAAAATGGGGGGGAGGGGGCAAACGACCTCGAATCACTTCGTGTCAGCTGCCGATATGATTGCCTAGAAGTTCTGCACAAGCTCGTAAAATTTCGAGCCAAACAATTTCACTTATCATCCGACCATTTTGTTCGGCCTAGGGTTTCGGTCCTGGTTGTGAAAAAATACAACGTCGTCCGATTTGTCCGAATATTTAGGAGGGTGCTCTGTGCATCGTGGCGATCATGTCGGCGGGTCTCGAAGTGTAATTCGAGTCGTTTCGGACGGGTTCGGGGCACTTGTTATTTTCGAAAAAAGTTATCGTTCGTTAAAGAAAATGGGGGGGCAAACGAACTCGAATCACTTCGTGTCACCTGCCGATATCATTGCCTAGAAGTTCTGCACAAGCTCGTAAAATTTTGAGCCAAAGAATTTCACTTCGCATCCGACCATTTTGTTCGGCCTAGGGTTTCGGTCCTGGTTGTGAAAAAATACAACGTCGTCCGATTTGCCCGAAAACGTACGAGGGTGCTCTGTCCATCGTCGCGATCATGTCGTTGGGTCTCGAAGTGTAATTCGAGTCGTTTCGGCCGGGTTCGGGCACTTGTTATTTTCGTTCGTTAAAGAAAATGGGGGGGGGGGGCAAACGACCTCGAATCACTTCGTGTCAGCTGCCGATATGATTGCCTAGAAGTTCTGTACAAGCTCGTAAAATTTCGAGCCAAACAATTTCACTTCGCATCCGACCATTTTGTTCGGCCTAGGGTTTCGGTCCTGGTTGTGAAAAAATACAACGTCGTCCGATTTGTCCGAATATTTAGGAGGGTGCTCTGTGCATCGTGGCGATCATGTCGGCGGGTCTCGAAGTGTAATTCGAGTCGTTCCGGACGGGTTCAGGGCACTTGTTATTTTCGAAAAAAGTTATCGTTCGTTAAAGAAAATGGGGGGGCAAACGAACTCGAATCACTTCGTGTCACCTGCCGATATCATTGCCTAGAAGTTCTGCACAAGCTCGTAAAATTTCGAGCCAAACAATTTCACTTCGCATCCGACCATTTTGTTCGGCCTAGGGTTTCGGTCCTGGTTGTGAAAAAATACAACGTCGTCCGATTTGTCCGAATATTTAGGAGGGTGCTCTGTGCATCGTGGCGATCATGTCGGCGGGTCTCGAAGTGTAATTCGAGTCGTTTCGGCCGGGACCGGGGCACTTGTTATTTTCACAAAAAGTTATCGTTCGTTAAAGAAAATGGGGGGGGCAAACGAACTCGAATCACTTCGTGTCACCTGCCGATATGATTGCCTAGAAGTTCTGCACAAGCTCGTAAAATTTCGAGCCAAAGAATTTCACTTCGCATTTGACCATTTTGTTCGGCCTAGGGTTTCGGTCCTGGTTGTGAAAAAATACAACGTCGTCCGATTTGCCCGAAAACGTACGAGGGTGCTCTGTCCATCGTCGCGATCATGTCGGCGGGTCTCGAAGTGTAATTCGAGTCGTTTCGGCCGGGTTCGGGGCACTTGTTATTTTCGGAAAAAGTTATCGTTCGTTAAAGAAAATGGGGGGGCCAAACGACTTCGAATCACTTCGTGTCAGCTGCCGATATGATTGCCTAGAAGTTCTGCACAAGCTCGTAAAATTTCGAGCCAAACAATTTCACTTCGCATCCGACCATTTTGTTCGGCCTAGGGTTTCGGTCCTGGTTGTGAAAAAATACAACGTCGTCCGATTTGTCCGAATATTTAGGAGGGTGCTCTGTGCATCGTGGCGATCATGTCGGCGGGTCTCAAAGTGTAATTCGAGTCGTTTCGGACTGGATCGGGGCACTTGTTATTTTCGAAAAAAGTTATCGTTCGTTAAAGAAAATGGGGGGGCAAACGAACTCGAATCACTTCGTGTCACCTGCCGATATGATTGCCGAGAAGTTCTGCACAAGCTCGTAAAATTTCGAGCCAAACAATCTCACTTCGCATCCGACCATTTTGTTCGGCCTAGGGTTTCGGTCCTGGTTGTGAAAAAATACAACGTCGTCCGATTTGTCCGAATATTTAGGAGGGTGCTCTGTGCATCGTGGCGATCATGTCGGCGGGTCTCGAAGTGTAATTCGAGTCGTTTCGGCCGGGTTCGGGGCACTTGTTATTTTCGGAAAAAGTTATCGTTCGTTAAAGAAAATGGGGGGGGGGGGGCAAACGACCTCGAATCACTTCGTGTCAGCTGCCGATATGATTGCCTAGAAGTTCTGCACAAGCTCGTAAAATTTCGAGCCAAACAATTTCACTTCGCATCCGACCATTTTGTTCGGCCTAGAGTTTCGGTCCTGGTTGTGAAAAAATACAACGTCGTCCGATTTGCCCAAAAATTTACGAGGGTGCTCTGTGCATCGTGGCGATCATGTCGGCGGGTCTCGAAGCGTAATTCGAGTCGTTTCGGCCGGGACCGGGGCACTTGTTATTTTCACAAAAAGTTATCGTTCGTTAAAGAAAATGGGGGGGGCAAACGAACTCGAATCACTTCGTGTCACCTGCCGATATGATTGCCTAGAAGTTCTGCACAAGCTCGTAAAATTTCGAGCCAAAGAATTTCACTTCGCATTTCACCATTTTGTTCGGCCTAGGGTTTCGGTCCTGGTTGTGAAAAAATACAACGTCGTCCGATTTGTCCGAATATTTAGGAGGGTGCTCTGTGCATCGTGGCGATCATGTCGGCGGCTCTCGAAGTGTAATTCGAGTCGTTTCGGCCGGGACCGGGGCACTTGTTATTTTCACAAAAAGTTATCGTTCGTTAAAGAAAATGGGGGGGGCAAACGAACTCGAATCACTTCGTGTCACCTGCCGATATGATTGCCTAGAAGTTCTGCACAAGCTCGTAAAATTTCGAGCCAAAGAATTTCACTTCGCATTTGACCATTTTGTTCGGCCTAGGGTTTCGGTCCTGGTTGTGAAAAAATACAACGTCGTCCGATTTGCCCGAAAACGTACGAGGGTGCTCTGTCCATCGTCGCGATCATGTCGGCGGGTCTCGAAGTGTAATTCGAGTCGTTTCGGCCGGGTTCGGGGCACTTGTTATTTTCGGAAAAAGTTATCGTTCGTTAAAGAAAATGGGGGGGCCAAACGACTTCGAATCACTTCGTGTCAGCTGCCGATATGATTGCCTAGAAGTTCTGCACAAGCTCGTAAAATTTCGAGCCAAACAATTTCACTTCGCATCCGACCATTTTGTTCGGCCTAGGGTTTCGGTCCTGGTTGTGAAAAAATACAACGTCGTCCGATTTGTCCGAATATTTAGGAGGGTGCTCTGTGCATCGTGGCGATCATGTCGGCGGGTCTCAAAGTGTAATTCGAGTCGTTTCGGACTGGATCGGGGCACTTGTTATTTTCGAAAAAAGTTATCGTTCGTTAAAGAAAATGGGGGGGCAAACGAACTCGAATCACTTCGTGTCACCTGCCGATATGATTGCCGAGAAGTTCTGCACAAGCTCGTAAAATTTCGAGCCAAACAATCTCACTTCGCATCCGACCATTTTGTTCGGCCTAGGGTTTCGGTCCTGGTTGTGAAAAAATACAACGTCGTCCGATTTGTCCGAATATTTAGGAGGGTGCTCTGTGCATCGTGGCGATCATGTCGGCGGGTCTCGAAGTGTAATTCGAGTCGTTTCGGCCGGGTTCGGGGCACTTGTTATTTTCGGAAAAAGTTATCGTTCGTTAAAGAAAATGGGGGGGGGGGGGGGGCAAACGACCTCGAATCACTTCGTGTCAGCTGCCGATATGATTGCCTAGAAGTTCTGCACAAGCTCGTAAAATTTCGAGCCAAACAATTTCACTTCGCATCCGACCATTTTGTTCGGCCTAGAGTTTCGGTCCTGGTTGTGAAAAAATACAACGTCGTCCGATTTGCCCAAAAATTTACGAGGGTGCTCTGTGCATCGTGGCGATCATGTCGGCGGGTCTCGAAGCGTAATTCGAGTCGTTTCGGCCGGGACCGGGGCACTTGTTATTTTCACAAAAAGTTATCGTTCGTTAAAGAAAATGGGGGGGGCAAACGAACTCGAATCACTTCGTGTCACCTGCCGATATGATTGCCTAGAAGTTCTGCACAAGCTCGTAAAATTTCGAGCCAAAGAATTTCACTTCGCATTTCACCATTTTGTTCGGCCTAGGGTTTCGGTCCTGGTTGTGAAAAAATACAACGTCGTCCGATTTGCCCGAAAACGTACGAGGGTGCTCTGTCCATCGTCGCGATCATGTCGGCGGGTCTCGAAGTGTAATTCGAGTCGTTTCGGCCGGGTTCGGGGCAGTTGTTATTTTCGGAAAAAGTTATCGTTCGTTAAAGAAAATGGGGGGGCCAAACGACTTCGAATCACTTCGTGTCAGCTGCCGATATGATTGCCTAGAAGTTCTGCACAAGCTCGTAAAATTTCGAGCCAAACAATTTCACTTCGCATCCGACCATTTTGTTCGGCCTAGGGTTTCGGTCCTGGTTGTGAAAAAATACAACGTCGTCCGATTTGTCCGAATATTTAGGAGGGTGCTCTGTGCATCGTGGCGATCATGTCGGCGGGTCTCAAAGTGTAATTCGAGTCGTTTCGGACTGGATCGGGGCACTTGTTATTTTCGAAAAAAGTTATCGTTCGTTAAAGAAAATGGGGGGGCAAACGAACTCGAATCACTTCGTGTCACCTGCCGATATGATTGCCGAGAAGTTCTGCACAAGCTCGTAAAATTTCGAGCCAAACAATCTCACTTCGCATCCGACCATTTTGTTCGGCCTAGGGTTTCGGTCCTGGTTGTGAAAAAATACAACGTCGTCCGATTTGTCCGAATATTTAGGAGGGTGCTCTGTGCATCGTGGCGATCATGTCGGCGGGTCTCGAAGTGTAATTCGAGTCGTTCCGGACGGGTTCGGGGCACTTGTTATTTTCGAAAAAAGTTATCGTTCGTTAAAGAAAATGGGGGGGCAAACGAACTCGAATCACTTCGTGTCACCTGCCGATATCATTGCCTAGAAGTTCTGCACAAGCTCGTAAAATTTTGAGCCAAAGAATTTCACTTCGCATCCGACCATTTTGTTCGGCCTAGGGTTTCGGTCCTGGTTGTGAAAAAATACAACGTCGTCCGATTTGCCCAAAAATTTACGAGGGTGCTCTGTGCATCGTCGCAATCATGTCGTTGGGTCTCGAAGTGTAATTCGAGTCGTTTCGGCCGGGTTCGGGGCACTTGTTATTTTCGGAAAAAGTTATCGTTCGTTAAAGAAAATGGGGGGGGGGGGGGGCAAACGACCTCGAATCCCTTCGTGTCAGCTGCCGATATGATTGGCTAGAAGTTCTGCACAAGCTCATAAAATTTCGAGCCCAACAATTTCACTTCGCATCCGACCATTTTGTTCGGCCTAGGGTTTCAGTCCTGGTTGTGAAAAAATACAACGTCGTCCGATTTGCCCAAAAATTTACGGGGGTGCTCTGTGCATCGTGGCGATCATGTCGGCGGGTCTCGAAGTGTAATTCGAGTCGTTTCGGACGGGTTCGGGGCACTTGTTATTTTCGAAAAAAGTTATCGTTCGTTAAAGAAAATGGGGGGGCAAACGAACTCGAATCACTTCGTGTCACCTGCCGATATCATTGCCTAGAAGTTCTGCACAAGCTCGTAAAATTTCGAGCCAAACAATTTCACTTCGCATCCGACCATTTTGTTCGGCCTAGGGTTTCGGTCCTGGTTGTGAAAAAATACAACGTCGTCCGATTTGTCCGAATATTTAGGAGGGTGCTCTGTGCATCGTGGCGATCATGTCGGCGGGTCTCGAAGTGTAATTCGAGTCGTTCCGGACGGGTTCGGGGCACTTGTTATTTTCGAAAAAAGTTATCGTTCGTTAAAGAAAATGGGGGGGCAAATGAACTTGAATCACTTCGTGTCACCTGCCGATATCATTGCCTAGAAGTTCTGCACAAGCTCGTAAAATTTTGAGCCAAAGAATTTCACTTCGCATCCGACCATTTTGTTCGGCCTAGGGTTTCGGTCCTGGTTGTGAAAAAATACAACGTCGTCCGATTTGCCCAAAAATTTACGAGGGTGCTCTGTGCATCGTCGTAATCATGTCGTTGGGTCTCGAAGTGTAATTCGAGTCGTTTCGGCCGGGTTCGGGGCACTTGTTATTTTCGGAAAAAGTTATCGTTCGTTAAAGAAAATGGGGGGGGGGGGGGGGCAAACGACCTCGAATCCCTTCGTGTCAGCTGCCGATATGATTGGCTAGAAGTTCTGCACAAGCTCGTAAAATTTCGAGCCCAACAATTTCACTTCGCATCCGACCATTTTGTTCGGCCTAGGGTTTCGGTCCTGGTTGTGAAAAAATACGACGTCGTCCGATTTGCCCAAAAATTTACGAGGGTGCTCTGTGCATCGTGGCGATCATGTCGGCGGGTCTCGAAGTGTAATTCGAGTCGTTTCGGACGGGTTCGGGGCACTTGTTATTTTCGAAAAAAGTTATCGTTCGTTAAAGAAAATTGGGGGGCAAACGAACTCGAATCACTTCGTGTCACCTGCCGATATCATTGCCTAGAAGTTCTGCACAAGCTCGTAAAATTTCGAGCCAAACAATTTCACTTCGCATCCGACCATTTTGTTCGGCCTAGGGTTTCGGTCCTGGTTGTGAAAAAATACAACGTCGTCCGATTTGTCCGAATATTTAGGAGGGTGCTCTGTGCATCGTGGCGATCATGTCGGCGGGTCTCGAAGTGTAATTCGAGTCGTTCCGGACGGGTTCGGGGCACTTGTTATTTTCGAAAAAAGTTATCGTTCGTTAAAGAAAATGGGGGGGCAAACGAACTCGAATCACTTCGTGTCACCTGCCGATATCATTGCCTAGAAGTTCTGCACAAGCTCGTAAAATTTCGAGCCAAACAATTTCACTTCGCATCCGACCATTTTGTTCGGCCTAGGGTTTCGGTCCTGGTTGTGAAAAAATACAACGTCGTCCGATTTGTCCGAATATTTAGGAGGGTGCTCTGTGCATCGTGGCGATCATGTCGGCGGGTCTCGAAGTGTAATTCGAGTCGTTCCGGACGGGTTCGGGGCACTTGTTATTTTCGAAAAAAGTTATCGTTCGTTAAAGAAAATGGGGGGGCAAACGAACTCGAATCACTTCGTGTCACCTGCCGATATCATTGCCTAGAAGTTCTGCACAAGCTCGTAAAATTTTGAGCCAAAGAATTTCACTTCGCATCCGACCATTTTGTTCGGCCTAGGGTTTCGGTCCTGGTTGTGAAAAAATACAACGTCGTCCGATTTGCCCAAAAATTTACGAGGGTGCTCTGTGCATCGTGGCGATCATGTCGGCGGGTCTCGAAGTGTAATTCGAGTCGTTTCGGACGGGTTCGGGGCACTTGTTATTTTCGAAAAAAGTTATCGTTCGTTAAAGAAAATGGGGGGGCAAACGAACTCGAATCACTTCGTGTCACCTGCCGATATCATTGCCTAGAAGTTCTGCACAAGCTCGTAAAATTTCGAGCCAAACAATTTCACTTCGCATCCGACCATTTTGTTCGGCCTAGGGTTTCGGTCCTGGTTGTGAAAAAATACAACGTTGTCCGATTTGTCCGAATATTTAGGAGGGTGCTTTGTGCATCGTGGCGATCATGTCGGCGGGTCTCGAAGTGTAATTCGAGTCGTTCCGGACGGGTTCGGGGCACTTGTTATTTTCGAAAAAAGTTATCGTTCGTTAAAGAAAATGGGGGGGCAAACGAACTCGAATCACTTCGTGTCACTTGCCGATATCATTGCCTAGAAGTTCTGCACAAGCTCGTAAAATTTTGAGCCAAAGAATTTCACTTCGCATCCGACCATTTTGTTCGGCCTAGGGTTTCGGTCCTGGTTGTGAAAAAATACAACGTCGTCCGATTTGCCCAAAAATTTACGAGGGTGCTCTGTGCATCGTCGTAATCATGTCGTTGGGTCTCGAAGTGTAATTCGAGTCGTTTCGGCCGGGTTCGGGGCACTTGTTATTTTCGGAAAAAGTTATCGTTCGTTAAAGAAAATGGGGGGGGGGGGCAAACGACCTCGAATCCCTTCGTGTCAGCTCCCGATATGATTGGCTAGAAGTTCTGCACAAGCTCGTAAAATTTCGAGCCCAACAATTTCACTTCGCATCCGACCATTTTGTTCGGCCTAGGGTTTCAGTCCTGGTTGTGAAAAAATACAACGTCGTCCGATTTGCCCAAAAATTTACGGGGGTGCTCTGTGCATCGTGGCGATCATGTCGGCGGGTCTCGAAGTGTAATTCGAGTCGTTTCGGACGGGTTCGGGGCACTTGTTATTTTCGAAAAAAGTTATCGTTCGTTAAAGAAAATGGGGGGGCAAACGAACTCGAATCACTTCGTGTCACCTGCCGATATCATTGCCTAGAAGTTCTGCACAAGCTCGTAAAATTTCGAGCCAAACAATTTCACTTCGCATCCGACCATTTTGTTCGGCCTAGGGTTTCGGTCCTGGTTGTGAAAAAATACAACGTCGTCCGATTTGTCCGAATATTTAGGAGGGTGCTCTGTGCATCGTGGCGATCATGTCGGCGGGTCTCGAAGTGTAATTCGAGTCGTTCCGGACGGGTTCGGGGCACTTGTTATTTTCGAAAAAAGTTATCGTTCGTTAAAGAAAATGGGGGGGCAAACGAACTCGAATCACTTCGTGTCACCTGCCGATATCATTGCCTAGAAGTTCTGCACAAGCTCGTAAAATTTTGAGCCAAAGAATTTCACTTCGCATCCGACCATTTTGTTCGGCCTAGGGTTTCGGTCCTGGTTGTGAAAAAATACAACGTCGTCGGATTTGCCCAAAAATTTACGAGGGTGCTCTGTGCATCGTCGCAATCATGTCGTTGGGTCTCGAAGTGTAATTCGAGTCGTTTCGGCCGGGTTCGGGGCACTTGTTATTTTCGGAAAAAGTTATCGTTCGTTAAAGAAAATGGGGGGGGGGGCAAACGACCTCGAATCCCTTCGTGTCAGTTGCCGATATGATTGGCTAGAAGTTCTGCACAAGCTCGTAAAATTTCGAGCCCAACAATTTCACTTCGCATCCGACCATTTTGTTCGGCCTAGGGTTTCAGTCCTGGTTGTGAAAAAATACAACGTCGTCCGATTTGCCCAAAAATTTACGAGGGTGCTCTGTGCATCGTGGCGATCATGTCGGCGGGTCTCGAAGTGTAATTCGAGTCGTTTCGGCCGGGACCGGGGCACTTGTTATTTTCACAAAAAGTTATCGTTCGTTAAAGAAAATGGGGGGGCAAACGAACTCGAATCACTTCGTGTCGCCTGCCGATATGATTGCCTAGAAGTTCTGCACGAGCTCGTAAAATTTCGAGCCAAAGAATTTCACTTCGCATTTGACCATTTTGTTCGGCCTAGGGTTTCAGTCCTGGTTGTGAAAAAATACAACGTCGTCCGATTTGTCCGAATATTGAGGAGGGTGCTCTGTGCATCGTGGCGATCATGTCGGCGGGTCTCGAAGTGTAATTCGAGTCGTTTCGGACGGGTTCGGGGCACTTGTTATTTTCGAAAAAAGTTATCGTTCGTTAAAGAAAATGGGGGGGCAAACGACCTCGAATCACTTCGTGTCACCTGCCGATATCATTGCCTAGAAGTTCTGCACAAGCTCGTAAAATTTCGAGCCAAACAATTTCACTTCGCATTCGACCATTTTGTTCGGCCTAGGGTTTCGGTCCTGGTTGTGAAAAAATACAACGTCGTCCGATTTGTCCGAATATTTAGGAGGGTGCTCTGTGCATCGTGGCGATCATGTCGGCGGGTCTCGAAGTGTAATTCGAGTCGTTCCGGACGGGTTCGGGGCACTTGTTATTTTCGAAAAAAGTTATCGTTCGTTAAAGAAAATGGGGGGCAAACGAACTCGAATCACTTCGTGTCACCTGCCGATATCATTGCCTAGAAGTTCTGCACAAGCTCGTAAAATTTTGAGCCAAAGAATTTCACTTCGCATCCGACCATTTTGTTCGGCCTAGGGTTTCGGTCCTGGTTGTGAAAAAATACAACGTCGTCGGATTTGCCCAAAAATTTACGAGGGTGCTCTGTGCATCGTCGCAATCATGTCGTTGGGTCTCGAAGTGTAATTCGAGTCGTTTCGGCCGGGTTCGGGGCACTTGTTATTTTCGGAAAAAGTTATCGTTCGTTAAAGAAAATGGGGGGGGGGGCAAACGACCTCGAATCCCTTCGTGTCAGTTGCCGATATGATTGGCTAGAAGTTCTGCACAAGCTCGTAAAATTTCGAGCCCAACAATTTCACTTCGCATCCGACCATTTTGTTCGGCCTAGGGTTTCAGTCCTGGTTGTGAAAAAATACAACGTCGTCCGATTTGCCCAAAAATTTACGAGGGTGCTCTGTGCATCGTGGCGATCATGTCGGCGGGTCTCGAAGTGTAATTCGAGTCGTTTCGGCCGGGACCGGGGCACTTGTTATTTTCACAAAAAGTTATCGTTCGTTAAAGAAAATGGGGGGGCAAACGAACTCGAATCACTTCGTGTCACCTACCGATATGATTGCCTATAAGTTCTGCACGAGCTCGTAAAATTTCGAGCCAAAGAATGTCACTTCGCATTTGACCATTTTGTTCGGCCTAGGGTTTCGGTCCTGGTTGTGAAAAAATACAACGTCGTCCGATTTGTCCGAATATTGAGGAGGGTGCTCTGTGCATCGTGGCGATCATGTCGGCGGGTCTCGAAGTGTAATTCGAGTCGTTTCGGACGGGTTCGGGGCACTTGTTATTTTCGAAAAAAGTTATCGTTCGTTAAAGAAAATGGGGGGGCAAACGACCTCGAATCACTTCGTGTCACCTGCCGATATCATTGCCTAGAAGTTCTGCACAAGCTCGTAAAATTTCGAGCCAAACAATTTCACTTCGCATTCGACCATTTTGTTCGGCCTAGGGTTTCGGTCCTGGTTGTGAAAAAATACAACGTCGTCCGATTTGTCCGAATATTTAGGAGGGTGCTCTGTGCATCGTGGCGATCATGTCGGCGGGTCTCGAAGTGTAATTCGAGTCGTTCCGGACGGGTTCGGGGCACTTGTTATTTTCGAAAAAAGTTATCGTTCGTTAAAGAAAATGGGGGGCAAACGAACTCGAATCACTTCGTGTCACCTGCCGATATCATTGCCTAGAAGTTCTGCACAAGCTCGTAAAATTTTGAGCCAAAGAATTTCACTTCGCATCCGACCATTTTGTTCGGCCTAGGGTTTCGGTCCTGGTTGTGAAAAAATACAACGTCGTCCGATTTGCCCAAAAATTTACGAGGGTGCTCTGTGCATCGTCGCAATCATGTCGTTGGGTCTCGAAGTGTAATTCGAGTCGTTTCGGCCGGGTTCGGGGCACTTGTTATTTTCGGAAAAAGTTATCGTTCGTTAAAGAAAATGGGGGGGGGGGGGCAAACGACCTCGAATCCCTTCGTGTCAGCTGCCGATATGATTGGCTAGAAGTTCTGCACAAGCTCATAAAATTTCGAGCCCAACAATTTCACTTCGCATCCGACCATTTTGTTCGGCCTAGGGTTTCAGTCCTGGTTGTGAAAAAATACAACGTCGTCCGATTTGCCCAAAAATTTACGAGGGTGCTCTGTGCATCGTGGCGATCATGTCGGCGGGTCTCGAAGTGTAATTCGAGTCGTTTCGGCCGGGACCGGGGCACTTGTTATTTTCACAAAAAGTTATCGTTCGTTAAAGAAAATGGGGGGGCAAACGAACTCGAATCACTTCGTGTCACCTACCGATATGATTGCCTATAAGTTCTGCACGAGCTCGTAAAATTTCGAGCCAAAGAATGTCACTTCGCATTTGACCATTTTGTTCGGCCTAGGGTTTCGGTCCTGGTTGTGAAAAAATACAACGTCGTCCGATTTGTCCGAATATTGAGGAGGGTGCTCTGTGCATCGTGGCGATCATGTCGGCGGGTCTCGAAGTGTAATTCGAGTCGTTTCGGACGGGTTCGGGGCACTTGTTATTTTCGAAAAAAGTTATCGTTCGTGAAAGAAAATGGGGGGGCAAACGACCTCGAATCACTTCGTGTCACCTGCCGATATCATTGCCTAGAAGTTCTGCACAAGCTCGTAAAATTTCGAGCCAAACAATTTCACTTCGCATCCGACCATTTTGTTCGGCCTAGGGTTTCGGTCCTGGTTGTGAAAAAATACAACGTCGTCCGATTTGTCCGAATATTTAGGAGGGTGCTCTGTGCATCGTGGCGATCATGCCGGCGGGTCTCGAAGTGTAATTCGAGTCGTTTCGGACGGGTTCGGGGCACTTGTTATTTTCGGAAAAAGTTATCGTTCGTTAAAGAAAATGGGGGGGGGGGGGGGGGCAAACGACCTCGAATCACTTCGTGTCAGCTGCCGATATGATTGCCTAGAAGTTCTGCACAAGCTCGTAAAATTTCGAGCCAAACAATCTCACTTCGCATCCGACCATTTTGTTCGGCCTAGGGTTTCGGTCCTGGTTGTGAAAAAATACAACGTCGTCCCATTTGCCCGAAAACGTACGTGGGTGCTCTGTCCATCGTGGCGATCATGTCGTTGGGTCTCGAAGTGTAATTCGAGTCGTTTCGGCCGGGTTCGGGGCACTTGTTATTTTCGGAAAAAGTTATCTTTCGTTAAAGAAAAGGGGGGGGGGGGCAAACGACCTCGAATCACTTCGTGTCAGCTGCCGAAATGATTGCCTAGAAGTTCTGCACAAGCGCGTAAAATTTCGAGCCAAACAATCTCACTTCGCATCCGACCATTTTGTTCGGCCTAGGGTTTCGGTCCTGGTTGTGAAAAAATACAACGTCGTCCCATTTGCCCGAAAACGTACGTGGGTGCTCTGTCCATCGTCGCGATCATGTCGTTGGGTCTCGAAGTGTAATTCGAGTCGTTTCGGCCGGGTTCGGGGCACTTGTTATTCTCGGAAAAAGTTATCTTTCGTTAAAGAAAATGGGGGGGCAAACGAACTCGAATCACTTCGTGTCACCTGCCGATATCATTGCCTAGAAGTTCTGCACACGCGCGTAAAATTTCGAGCCAAACAATCTCACTTCGCATCCGACCATTTTGTTCGGCCTAGGGTTTCGGTCCTGGTTGTGAAAAAATACAACGTCGTCCGATTTGCCCAAAAATTTACGAGGGTGCTCTGTGCATCGTGGCGATCATGTCGGCGGGTCTCGAAGTGTAATTCGAGTCGTTTCGGCCGGGACCGGGGCACTTGTTATTTTCACAAAAAGTTATCGTTCGTTAAAGAAAATGGGGGGGCAAACGAACTCGAATCACTTCGTGTCACCTGCCGATATGATTGCCGAGAAGTTCTGCACAAGCTCGTAAAATTTCGAGCCAAAGAATTTCACTTCGCATTTGACCATTTTGTTCGGCCTAGGCTTTCGGTCCTAGTTGTGAAAAAATACAACTTCGTCCGATTTGCCCGAAAACGTACGAGGGTGCTCTGTCCATCGTCGCGATCATGTCGTTGGGTCTCGAAGTGTAATTCGAGTCGTTTCGGCCGGGTTCGGGGCACTTGTTATTTTTGGAAAAAGGTATCGTTCGTTAAAGAAAATGGGGGGGGGGGGCAAACGACCTCGAATCACTACCTGTCAGCTGCCGATATGATTGCCTAGAAGTTCGGCACAAGCTCGTAAAATTTCGAGCCAAACAATTTCACTTCGCATCCGACCATTTTGTACGGCCTAGGGTTTCGGTCCTGGTTGTGAAAAAATACAACGTCGTCCGATTTGTCCGAATATTTAGGAGGGTGCTCTGTGCATCGTGGCGATCATGTCGGTGGGTCTCGAAGTGTAATTCGAGTCGTTTCGGACGGGTTCGGGGCCCTTGTTATTTTCGAAAAAAGTTATCGTTCGTGAAAGAAAATGGGGGGGCCAACGAACTCGAATCACTTCGTGTCACCTGCCGATATCATTGCCTAGAAGTTCTGCACACGCGCGTAAAATTTCGAGCCAAACAATCTCACTTCGCATCCGACCATTTTGTTCGGCCTAGGGTTTCGGTCCTGGTTGTGAAAAAATACAACGTCGTCCGATTTGCCCGAAAACGTACGAGGGTGCTCTGTCCAACGTCGCGATCATGTCGTTGGGTCTCGAAGTGTAATTCGAGTCGTTTCGGCCGGGTTCGGGGCACTTGTTATTTTTGGAAAAAGTTATCGTTCGTTAAAGAAAATGGGGGGGGGGGGGGGCAAACGACCTCGAATCACTTCGTGTCAGCTGCCGATATGATTGCCTAGAAGTTCTGCACAAGCTCGTAAAATTTCTAGCCAAACAATTTCACTTATCATCCGACCATTTTGTTCGGCCTAGGGTTTCGGTCCTGGTTGTGAAAAAATACAACGTCGTCCGATTTGTCCGAATATTTAGGAGGGTGCTTTGTGCATCGTGGCGATCATGTCGGCGGGTCTCGAAGTGTAATTCGAGTCGTTTCGGACGGGTTCGGGGCACTTGTTATTTTCGAAAAAAGTTATCGTTCGTTAAAGAAAATGGGGGGGCAAACGAACTCGAATCACTTCGTGTCACCTGCCGATATCATTGCCTAGAAGTTCTGCACAAGCTCGTAAAATTTTGAGCCAAAGAATTTCACTTCGCATCCGACCATTTTGTTCGGCCTAGGGTTTCGGTCCTGGTTGTGAAAAAATACAACGTCGTCCGATTTGCCCGAAAACGTACGAGGGTGCTCTGTCCATCGTCGCGATCATGTCGTTGGGTCTCGAAGTGTAATTCGAGTCGTTTCGGCCGGGTTCGGGCACTTGTTATTTTCGTTCGTTAAAGAAAATGGGGGGGGGGGGGGGCAAACGACCTCGAATCACTTCGTGTCAGCTGCCGATATGATTGCCTAGAAGTTCTGTACAAGCTCGTAAAATTTCGAGCCAAACAATTTCACTTCGCATCCGACCATTTTGTTCGGCCTAGGGTTTCGGTCCTGGTTGTGAAAAAATACAACGTCGTCCGATTTGTCCGAATATTTAGGAGGGTGCTCTGTGCATCGTGGCGATCATGTCGGCGGGTCTCGAAGTGTAATTCGAGTCGTTCTGGACGGGTTCGGGGCACTTGTTATTTTCGAAAAAAGTTATCGTTCGTTAAAGAAAATGGGGGGGCAAACGAACTCGAATCACTTCGTGTCACCTGCCGATATCATTGCCTAGAAGTTCTGCACAAGCTCGTAAAATTTCGAGCCAAACAATTTCACTTCGCATCCGACCATTTTGTTCGGCCTAGGGTTTCGGTCCTGGTTGTGAAAAAATACAACGTCGTCCGATTTGTCCGAATATTTAGGAGGGTGCTCTGTGCATCGTGGCGATCATGTCGGCGGGTCTCGAAGTGTAATTCGAGTCGTTTCGGCCGGGTTCGGGGCACTTGTTATTTTCGGAAAAAGTTATCGTTCGTTAAAGAAAATGGGGGGGGGGGGGGGCAAACGACCTCGAATCACTTCGTGTCAGCTGCCGATATGATTGCCTAGAAGTTCTGCACAAGCTCGTAAAATTTCGAGCCAAACAATTTCACTTCGCATCCGACCATTTTGTTCGGCCTAGGGTTTCGGTCCTGGTTGTGAAAAAATACAACGTCGTCCGATTTGCCCAAAAATTTACAAGGGTGCTCTGTGCATCGTGGCGATCATGTCGGCGGGTCTCGAAGCGTAATTCGAGTCGTTTCGGCCGGGACCGGGGCACTTGTTATTTTCACAAAAAGTTATCGTTCGTTAAAGAAAATGGGGGGGGGGCAAACGAACTCGAATCACTTCGTGTCACCTGCCGATATGATTGCCTAGAAGTTCTGCACAAGCTCGTAAAATTTCGAGCCAAAGAATTTCACTTCGCATTTGACCATTTTGTTCGGCCTAGGGTTTCGGTCCTGGTTGTGAAAAAATACAACGTCGTCCGATTTGCCCGAAAACGTACGAGGGTGCTCTGTCCATCGTCGCGATCATGTCGGCGGGTCTCGAAGTGTAATTCGAGTCGTTTCGGCCGGGTTCGGGGCACTTGTTATTTTCGGAAAAAGTTATCGTTCGTTAAAGAAAATGGGGGGGCCAAACGACTTCGAATCACTTCGTGTCAGCTGCCGATATGATTGCCTAGAAGTTCTGCACAAGCTCGTAAAATTTCGAGCCAAACAATTTCACTTCGCATCCGACCATTTTGTTCGGCCTAGGGTTTCGGTCCTGGTTGTGAAAAAATACAACGTCGTCCGATTTGTCCGAATATTTAGGAGGGTGCTCTGTGCATCGTGGCGATCATGTCGGCGGGTCTCAAAGTGTAATTCGAGTCGTTTCGGACTGGATCGGGGCACTTGTTATTTTCAAAAAAAGTTATCGTTCGTTAAAGAAAATGGGGGGGCAAACGAACTCGAATCACTTCGTGTCACCTGCCGATATGATTGCCGAGAAGTTCTGCACAAGCTCGTAAAATTTCGAGCCAAACAATCTCACTTCGCATCCGACCATTTTGTTCGGCCTAGGGTTTCGGTCCTGGTTGTGAAAAAATACAACGTCGTCCGATTTGCCCGAAAACGTACGAGGGTGCTCTGTCCATCGTCGCGATCATGTCGGCGGGTCTCGAAGTGTAATTCGAGTCGTTTCGGCCGGGTTCGGGGCACTTGTTATTTTCGGAAAAAGTTATCGTTCGTTAAAGAAAATGGGGGGGACAAACGACCTCGAATCACTTCGTGTCAGCTGCCGATATGATTGCCTAGATGTTCTGCACAAGCTCGTAAAATTTCGAGCCAAACAATTTCGCTTCGCATCCGACCATTTTGTTCGGCCTAGGGTTTCGGTCCAGGTTGTGAAAAAATACAACGTCGTCCGATTTGTCCGAATATTTACGAGGGTGCTCTGTGCATCGTGGCGATCATGTCGGCGGGTCTCGAAGTGTAATTCGAGTCGTTTCGGCCGGGTTCGGGGCACTTGTTATTTTCGGAAAAAGTTATCGTTCGTTAAAGAAAATGGGGGGGACAAACGACCTCGAATCACTTCGTGTCAGCTGCCGATATGATTGCCTAGATGTTCTGCACAAGCTCGTAAAATTTCGAGCCAAACAATTTCACTTCGCATCCGACCATTTTGTTCGGCCTAGGGTTTCGGCCCTAGTTGTGAAAAAATACGACGTCGTCCGATTTGCCCGAAAACGTACGAGGGTGCTCTGTCCATCGTCGCGATCATGTCGGCGGGTCTCGAAGTGTAATTCGAGTCGTTTCGGACGGGTTCGGGGCACTTGTTATTTTCGAAAAAAGTTATCGTTCGTTAAAGAAAATGGGGGCGCAAACGAACTCGAATCACTTCGTGTCACCTGCCGATATCATAGCCTAGAAGTTCTGCACCAGCTTGTAAAATTTCGAGCCAAACAATCTCACTTCGTATCCGACCATTTTGTTCGGCCTAGGGTTTCGGTCCTGGTTGTGAAAAAATACAACGTCGTCCGATTTGCCCAAAAATTTATGAGGGTGCTCTGTGCATCGTGGCAATCATGTCGGCGGGTCTCGAAGTGTAATTCAAGTCGTTTCGGCCAGGATCGGGGCACTTGTTATTTTCACAAAAAGTTATCGTTCGTTAAAGAAAATGGGGGGGCAAACGAACTCGAATCACTTCATGTCACCTGCCGATATGATTGCCTAGAAGTTCTGCACAAGCTCGTAAAATTTCGAGCCAAAGAATTTCACTTCGCATTTGACCATTTTGTTCGGCCTAGGGTTTCGGTCCTGGTTGTGAAAAAATACAACGTCGTCCGATTTGTCCGAATATTTAGGAGGGTGCTCTGTGCATCGTGGCGAACATGTCGTTGGGTCTCGAAGTGTAATTCGAGTCGTTTCGGCCGGATTCGGGGCACTTGTTATTTTCGGAAAAAGTTATCGTTCGTTAAAGAAAATGGGGGGGGGGGGCAAACGACCTCGAATCACTTCGTGTCAGCTGCCGATATGATTGCCTAGAAGTTCTGCACAAGCTCGTAAAATTTCGAGCCAAACAATTTCACTTCGCATCCGACCATTTTGTTCGGCCTAGGGTTTCGGTCCTGGTTGTGAAAAAATACAACGTCGTCCGATTTGCCCAAAAATTTACGAGGGTGCTCTGTGCATCGTGGCGATCATGTTGGCGGGTCTCGAAGTGTAATTCGAGTCGTTTCGGCCGGGATCGGGGCACTTGTTATTTTCTCAAAAAGTTATCGTTCGTTAAAGAAAATGGTGGGGCAAAACGAACTCAAATCACTTCGTGTCACCTGCCGATATGATTGCCTAGAAGTTCTGCACAAGCTCGTAAAATTTCGAGCCGAACAATCTCACTTCGCATCCGACCATTTTGTTCGGCCTAGGGTTTCGGTCCTTGTTGTGAAAAAATATAACGTCGTCCGATTTGTCCGAACATTTACGAGGGTGCTCTGTCCATCGTCGCGATCATGTCGTTGGGTCTCGAAGTGTAATTCGAGTCGTTTCGGCCGGGTTCGGGGCACTTGTTATTTTCGGAAAAAGTTATCGTTCGTTAAAGAAAATGGGGGGGGGGGGCAAACGACCTCGAATCACTTCGTGTCAGCTGCCGATATGATTGCCTAGAAGTTCTGCACAAGCTCGTAAAATTTCGAGCCAAAGAATTTCACTTCGCATCCGACCATTTTGTTCGGCCTAGGGTTTCGGTCCTGGTTGTGAAAAAATACAACGTCGTCCGATTTGCCCAAAAATTTACGAGGGTGCTCTGTGCATCGTGGCGATCATGTCGGCGGGTCTCGAAGTGTAATTCGAGTCGTTCCGGCCGGGACCGGGGCACTTGTTATTTTCACAAAAAGTTATCGTTCGTTAAAGAAAATCGGGGGGCAAACGAACTTGAATCACTTCGTGTCACCTGCCGATATGATTGCCTAGAAGTTCTGCACAAGCTCGTAAAATTTCGAGCCAAAGAATTTCACTTCGCATTTGACCATTTTGTTCGGCCTAGGGTTTCGGTCCTGGTTGTGAAAAAATACAACGTCGTCCGATTTGTCCGAATATTTACGAGGGTGCTCTGTGCATCGTGGCGATCATGTCGGCGGGTCTCGAAGTGTAATTCGAGTCGTTTCGGCCGGGTTCGGGGCACTTGTTATTTTCGGAAAAAGTTATCGTTCGTTAAAGAAAATGGGGGGGCAAACGAACTCGAATCACTTCGTGTCACCTGCCGATATGATTGACTAGAAGTTCTGCACAAGCTCGTAAAATTTCGATCCAAACAATCTCACTTCGCATCCGACCATTTTGTTCGGCCTAGTGTTTCGGTCCTGGTTGTGAAAAAATACAACGTCGTCCGATTTGTCCGAATATTTACGAGGGTGCTCTGTGCATCGTGGCGATCATGTCGGCGGGTCTCGAAGTGTAATTCGAGTCGTTTCGGCCGGGTTTGGGGCACTTGTTATTTTCAAAAAAAGTTATCATTCGTTAAAGAAAATGGGGGGGCAAACGAACTCGAATCACTTCGTGTCACCTGCCGATATCATTGCCTAGAAGTTCTGCACAAGCTCGTAAAAGTTCGAGCCAAACAATCTCACTTCGTATCCGACCATTTTGTTCGGCCTAGGGTTTCGGTCCTGGTTGTGAAAAAATACATCGTCGTCCGATTTGCCCAAAAATTTACGAGGGTGCTCTGTGCATCGTGGCAATCATGTCGGCGGGTCTCGAAGTGTAATTCGAGTCGTTTCGGCCGGGACCGGGGCACTTGTTATTTTCACAAAAAGTTATCGTTCGTTAAAGAAAATGGGGGGGCAAACGAACTCGAATCACTTCGTGTCACCTGCCGATATGATTGCCTAGAAGTTCTGCACAAGCTCGTAAAATTTCGAGCCAAAGAATTTCACTTCGCATTTGACCATTTTGTTCGGCCTAGGGCTTCGGTCCTGGTTGTGAAAAAATACAACGTCGTCCGATTTGTCCGAATATTTACGAGGGTGCTCTGTGCATCGTGGCGATCATGTCGGCGGGTCTCGAAGTGTAATTCGAGTCGTTTCGGCCGGGTTCGGGGCACTTCTTATTTTCGGAAAAAGTTATCGTTCGTTAAAGAAAATGGGGGGGCAAACGAACTCGAATCACTTCGTGTCACCTGCCGATATGATTGCCTAGAAGTTCTGCACAAGCTCGTAAAATTTCAAGCCAAACAATCTCACTTCGCATCCGACCATTTTGTTCGGCCTAGGGTTTCGGTCCTGGTTGTGAAAAAATACAACGTCGTCCGATTTCCCCGAAAACGTACGAGGGTGCTCTGTCCATCGTCGCGATCATGTCGGCGGGTCTCGAAGTGTAATTCGAGTCGTTTCGGCCGGGTTCGGGGCACTTGTTATTTTCGGAAAAAGTTATCGTTCATTATAGAAAATGGGGGGGGGCAAACGACCTCGAATCACTTCGTGTCAGCTGCCGAGATGATTGCCTAGCAGTTCTGCACAAGCTCGTAAAATTTCGAGCCAAACAATTTCACTTCGCATCCGACCATTTTGTTCGGCCTAGGGTTTCGGTCCTGGTTGTGAAAAAATACAACGTCGTCCGATTTGCCCGAAAACGTACGAGGGTGCTCTCTGCATCGTCGCGATCATGTCGGCGGATCTCGAAGTGTAATTCGAGTCGTTTCGGCCGGGTTCGGGGCACTTGTTATTTTCGGAAAAAGTTATCGTTCGTTAAAGAAAATGGGGGGGGAAAACGACCTCGAATCACTTCGTGTCAGCTGCCGATATAATTGCCTAGAAGTTCTGCCCAAGCTCGTAAAATTTCGAGCCAAACAATCTCACTTCGCATCCGACCATTTTGTTCGCCCTAAGGTTTCGGTCCTGGTTGTGAAAAAATACAACGTCGTCCGATTTGCCCGAAAATTTACGAGGGTGCTCTGTGCATCGTGGCGATCATGTTGGCGGGTCTCGAAGTGTAATTCGAGTCGTTTCGGCCGGGTTCGGGGCACTTGTTATTTTCACAAAAAGTTATTGTTCGTTAAAGAAAATGGGGGGGCAAACGAACTCGAATCACTTCGTGTCACCTGCCGATATGAATTCCTAGAAGTTCTGCAGAAGCTCATAAAATTTTGAGCCAAACAATCTCACTTCGCATCCGACCATTTTGTTCGGCCTAGGGTTTCGGTCCTGGTTGTGAAAAAATACAACGTCGTCCGATTTGCCCGAAAACGTACGAGGGTGCTCTGTCCATCGTCGCGATCATGTCGGTGGGTCTCGAAGTGTAATTCGAGTCGTTTCGGCCGGGTTCGGGGCACTTGTTATTTTCGGAAAAAGTTATCGTTCGTTAAAGAAAATGGGTGGGGGGCAAACGAACTCGAATCACTTCGTGTCACCTGCCGATATGATTGCCTAGAAGTTCTGCAAAAGCTCGTAAAATTTCGAGCCAAACAATCTCACTTCGCATCCGACCATTTTGTTCGGCTTAGGGTTTCGGTCCTAGTTCTGAAAAAATACAACGTCGTCCGATTTCCCCGAAAACGTACGAGGGTGCTCTGTCCATCGTCGCGATCATGTCGGCGGGTCTCGAAGTGTAATTCGAGTCGTTTCGGCCGGGTTCGGGGTACTTGTTATTTTCACAAAAAGTTATTGTTCGTTAAAGAAAATTGGGGGGCAAACGAACTCGAATCACTTCGTGTCACCTGC
Organism: Corylus avellana; assembly: GCF_965113065.1. NCBI lineage: Eukaryota > Viridiplantae > Streptophyta > Magnoliopsida > Fagales > Betulaceae > Corylus > Corylus avellana. Next base: position 11,612,502 of record NC_142499.1, on the reverse strand, counting down.
CGATATGATTGCCTAGAAGTTCTGCACAAGCTCGTAAAATTTCGAGCCAAAGAATATCACTTCGCATTTGACCATTTTGTTCGGCCTAGGGTTTCGGTGCTGGTTGTGAAAAAATACAACGTCGTCCGATTTGTCCGAATATTTACGAGGGTGCTCTGTGCATCGTGGCGATCATGTCGGCGGGTCTCGAAGTGTAATTCGAGTCGTTTCGGCCGGGTTCGGGGCACTTGTTATTTTCGGAAAAAGTTATCGTTCGTTAAAGAAAATGGGGGGGCAAACGAACTCGAATCACTTCGTGTCAGCTGCCGATATGATTGCCTAGAAGTTCTGCAAAAGCTCGTAAAATTTCGAGCCAAACTATCTCACTTCGCATCCGACCATTTTGTTCGGCTTAGGGTTTCGGTCCTAGTTGTGAAAAAATACAACGTCGTCCGATTTCCCCGAAAACGTACGAGGGTGCTCTGTCCATCGTCGCGATCATGTCGGCGGGTCTCGAAGTGTAATTCGAGTCGTTTCGGCCGGGTTCGGGGCACTTGTTATTTTAGGAAAAAGTTATCGTTCGTTATAGAAAATGGAGGGGGGCAAACGACCTCGAATCACTTCGTGTCAGCTGCCGAGATGATTGCCTAGCAGTTCTGCACAAGCTCGTAAAATTTCGAGCCAAACAATTTCACTTCGCATCCGACCATTTTGTTCGGCCTAGGGTTTCGGTCCTGGTTGTGAAAAAATACAACGTCGTCCGATTTGTCCGAATATTTACGAGGGTGCTGTGTGCATCGTGGCGATCATGTCGGCGGGTCTCGAAGTGTAATTCGAGTCGTTTCGGCCGGGTTCGGGGCACTTGTTATTTTCGGAAAAAGTTATCGTTCGTTAAAGAAAATGGGGGGGCAAACGAACTCGAATCACTTCGTGTCACCTGCCGATATGATTGCCTAGAAGTTCTGTAAAAGCTCGTAAAATTTCGAGCCAAACAATCTCACTTCGCATCCGACCATTTTGTTCGGCTTAGGGTTTCGGTCCTAGTTGTGAAAAAATACAACGTCGTCCGATTTCCCCGAAAACGTACGAGGGTGCTCTGTCCATCGTCGCGATCATGTCGGCGGGTCTCGAAGTGTAATTCGAGTCGTTTCGGCCGGGTTCGGGGCACTTGTTATTTTCGAAAAAAGTTATCGTTCGTTAAAAAAAATGGGGGGGCAAACGAACTCGAATCACTTCGTGTCACCTGCCGATATGATTGCCTAGAAGTTCTGCACAAGCTCGTAAAATTTTGAGCCAAAGAATTTCACTTCCCATTTGACCATTTTGTTCGGCCTAGGGTTTCGGTCCTGGTTGTGAAAAAATACAACGTCGTCCGATTTGTCCGAATATTTATTAGGGTGCTCTGTGCATTGTGGCGATCATGTCGGCGGGTCTCGAAGTATAATTCGAGTCGTTTCGGACGGGTTCGGGGCACTTCTTATTTTCGAAAAAAGTTATCGTTTGTTAAAGAAAATGGGGGGGCAAACGAACTCGAATCACTTCGTGTCACCTGCCGATATGATTACCTAGAAGTTCTGCACAAGCTCGTAAAATTTCGAGGCAAAGAATTTCACTTCCCATTTGACCATTTTGTTCGGCCTAGGGTTTCGGTCCTGGTTGTAAAAAAATACAACGTCGTTCGATTTGCCCGAAAACGTACGAGGGTGCTCTCTCCATCGTCGCGATCATGTCGGCGGGTCTCAAAGTGTAATTCGAGTCGTTTCGGCCGGGTTCGGGGCACTTGTTATTTTCGGAAAAAGTTATCGTTCGTTAAAGAAAATGGGGGTGGAAAACGACCTCGAATCACTTCGTGTCAGCTGCCGATATGATTGCCTAGAAGTTCTGCACAAGCTCGTAAAATTTCGAGCCAAACAATTTCACTTCGCATCCGACCATTTTGTTTGGCCTAGGGTTTCGGTCCTGGTTGTGAAAAAATACAACGTCGTCCGATTTGTCGGCCGAGGGTGCTCTGTGCATCGTGGCGATCATGTCGGCGGATCTCGAAGTGTAATTCGAGTCGTTTCGGCCGGGACCGGGGCACTTGTTATTTTCACAAAAAGTTATCGTTCGTTAAAGAAAATGGGGGGGCAAACGAACTCGAATCACTTCGTGTCACCTGCCGATATGATTGCCTAGAAGTTCTGCACAAGCTCGTAAAATTTCGAGCCAAAGAATATCACTTCGCATTTGACCATTTTGTTCGGCCTAGGGTTTCGGTGCTGGTTGTGAAAAAATACAACGTCGTCCGATTTGTCCGAATATTTACGAGGGTGCTGTGTGCATCGTGGCGATCATGTCGGCGGGTCTCGAAGTGTAATTCGAGTCGTTTCGGCCGGGTTCGGGGCACTTGTTATTTTCGGAAAAAGTTATCGTTCGTTAAAGAAAATGGGGGGGCAAACGAACTCGAATCACTTCGTGTCACCTGCCGATATGATTGCCTAGAAGTTCTGTAAAAGCTCGTAAAATTTCGAGCCAAACAATCTCACTTCGCATCCGACCATTTTGTTCGGCTTAGGGTTTCGGTCCTAGTTGTGAAAAAATACAACGTCGTCCGATTTCCCCGAAAACGTACGAGGGTGCTCTGTCCATCGTCGCGATCATGTCGGCGGGTCTCGAAGTGTAATTCGAGTCGTTTCGGCCGGGTTCGGGGCACTTGTTATTTTCGAAAAAAGTTATCGTTCGTTAAAAAAAATGGGGGGGCAAACGAACTCGAATCACTTCGTGTCACCTGCCGATATGATTGCCTAGAAGTTCTGCACAAGCTCGTAAAATTTTGAGCCAAAGAATTTCACTTCCCATTTGACCATTTTGTTCGGCCTAGGGTTTCGGTCCTGGTTGTGAAAAAATACAACGTCGTCCGATTTGTCCGAATATTTATTAGGGTGCTCTGTGCATTGTGGCGATCATGTCGGCGGGTCTCGAAGTATAATTCGAGTCGTTTCGGACGGGTTCGGGGCACTTCTTATTTTCGAAAAAAGTTATCGTTTGTTAAAGAAAATGGGGGGGCAAACGAACTCGAATCACTTCGTGTCACCTGCCGATATGATTACCTAGAAGTTCTGCACAAGCTCGTAAAATTTCGAGGCAAAGAATTTCACTTCCCATTTGACCATTTTGTTCGGCCTAGGGTTTCGGTCCTGGTTGTAAAAAAATACAACGTCGTTCGATTTGCCCGAAAACGTACGAGGGTGCTCTCTCCATCGTCGCGATCATGTCGGCGGGTCTCAAAGTGTAATTCGAGTCGTTTCGGCCGGGTTCGGGGCACTTGTTATTTTCGGAAAAAGTTATCGTTCGTTAAAGAAAATGGGGGTGGAAAACGACCTCGAATCACTTCGTGTCAGCTGCCGATATGATTGCCTAGAAGTTCTGCACAAGCTCGTAAAATTTCGAGCCAAACAATTTCACTTCGCATCCGACCATTTTGTTCGGCCTAGGGTTTCGGTCCTGGTTGTGAAAAAATACAACGTCGTCCGATTTGTCGGCCGAGGGTGCTCTGTGCATCGTGGCGATCATGTCGGCGGATCTCGAAGTGTAATTCGAGTCGTTTCGGCCGGGACCGGGGCACTTGTTATTTTCACAAAAAGTTATCGTTCGTTAAAGAAAATGGGGGGGCAAACGAACTCGAATCACTTCGTGTCACCTGCCGATATGATTGCCTAGAAGTTCTGCACAAGCTCGTAAAATTTCGAGCCAAAGAATTTCACTTCGCATTTGACCATTTTGTTCGGCCTAGGGTTTCGGTCCTGGTTGTGAAAAAATACAACGTCGTCCGATTTGCCCGAAAACGTACGAGGGTGCTCTGTCCATCGTCGCGATCATGTCGGCGGGTCTCGAAGTGTAATTCGAGTCGTTTCGGACGGGTTCGGGGCACTTGTTATTTTCGAAAAAAGTTATCGTTTGTTAAAGAAAATGGGGGGGCAAACGAATTCGAATCACTTCGTGTCACCTGCCGATATGATTACCTAGAAGTTCTGCACAAGCTCGTAAAATTTCTAGCCAAAGAATTTCACTTCCCATTTGACCATTTTGTTCGGCCTAGGGTTTCGGTCCTGGTTGTAAAAAAATACAACGTCGTCCGATTTGCCCGAAAACGTACGAGGGTGCTCTCTCCATCGTCGCGATCATGTCGGCGGGTCTCAAAGTGTAATTCGAGTCGTTTCGGCCGGGTTCGGGGCACTTGTTATTTTCGGAGAAAGTTATCGTTCGTTAAAGAAAATGGGGGTGGCAAACGACCTCGAATCACTTCGTGTCAGCTGCCGATATGATTGCCTAGAAGTTCTGCACAAGCTCGTAAAATTTCGAGCCAAACAATTTCACTTCGCATCCGACCATTTTGTTCGGCCTAGGGTTTCGGTCCTGGTTGTGAAAAAATACAACGTCGTCCGATTTGCCCAAAAATTTACGAGGGTGCTCTGTGCATCGTGGCGATCATGTCGGCGGATCTCGAAGTGTAATTCGAGTCGTTTCGGCCGGGACCGGGGCACTTGTTATTTTCGAAAAAAGTTATCGTTCGTTGAAGAAAATGGGGGGGCGAACGAACTCGAATCACTTCGTGTCACCTGCCGATATGATTGCTCAGAAGTTCTGCACAAGGTCGTAAAATTTCGAGCCAAACAATCTCACTTCGCATCCTACCATTTTGTTCGGCCTAGGGTTTCGGCCCTGGTTGTGAAAAAATACAACGTCGTCCGATTTGCCCGAAAACGTACGAGGGTGCTCTGTCCATCGTCGCGATCATGTCGGCGGGTCTCGAAGTGTAATTCGAGTCGTTTCGGCCGGGTTCGGGGCACTTGTTATTTTCGGAAAAAGTTATCGTTCGTTAAAGAAAATGGGGGGGGGGAGGGGGGGCAAACGACCTCGAATCACTTCGTGTCACCTGCCGATATGATTGCCTAGAAGTTCTGCACAAGCTCGTAAAATTTCGAGCCAAAGAATTTCACTTCGCATTTGACCATTTTTTTCGGCCTAGGGTTTCGGTCCTGGTTGTGAAAAAATACAACGTCGTCCGATTTGTCCGAATATTTACGAGGGTGCTCTGTGCATCGTGGCGATCATGTCGGCGGGTCTCGAAGTGTAATTCGAGTCGTTTCGGCCGGGTTCGGGGCACTTGTTATTTTCGGAAAAAGTTATCGTTCGTTAAAGAAAATGGGGGGGGGGGGGGGAAAACGACCTCGAATCACTTCGTGTCAGCTGCCGATATAATTGCCTAGAAGTTCTGCACAAGCTCGTAAAATTTCGAGCCAAACAATCTAACTTCGCATCCGACCATTTTGTTCGGCCTAGGGTTTCGGTCCTGGTTGTGAAAAAATACAACGTCGTCCGATTTGCCCGAAAATTTACGAGGGTGCTCTGTGCATCGTGGCGATCATGTTGGCGGGTCTCGAAGTGTAATTCGAGTCGTTTCGGCCGGGATCGGGGCACTTGTTATTTTCACAAAAAGTTATCGTTCGTGAAAGAAAATGGGGGGGCAAACGAACTCGAATCACTTCGTGTCACCTGCCGATATGATTGCCTAGAAGTTCTGCAGAAGCTCGTAAAATTTTGAGTCAAACAATCTCACTTCGCATCCGACCAGTTTGTTCGGCCTAGGGTTTCGGTCCGGGTTGTGAAAAAATACAACGTCGTCCGATTTCCCCGAAAACGTACGAGGGTGCTCTGTCCATCGTCGCGATCATGTCTGCGGGTCTCGAAGTGTAATTCGAGTCGTTTCGGCCGGGTTCGGGGCACTTGTTATTTTCGGAAAAAGTTATCGTTCGTTAAAGAAAATGGGGGGGGGGGGGGGGGCAAACGACCTCGAATCACATCGTCTCAGCTGCCGATATGATTGCCTAGAAGTTCTGCAGAAGCTCGTAAAATTTCGAGCCAAACAATCTCACTTCGCATCCGACCATTTTGTTCGGCCTAGGGTTTCGGTCCTGGTTGTGAAAAAATACAACGTCGTCCGATTTGCCCGAAATCGTACGAGGGTGCTCTGTGCATCGTGGCGATCATGTCGGCGGGTCTCGAAGTGTAATTCGAGTCGTTTCGGCCGGGTTCGGGGCACTATTTATTTTTACAAAAAGTTATCGTTCGTTAAAGAAAATGGGGGGGCAAACGAACTCAAATCACTTCGTGTCACCTGCCGATATGATTGCATAGAAGTTCTGCAAAAGCTCGTAAAATTTCGAGCCAAACAATCGCAGTTCGCATCCGACCATTTTGTTCGGCCTAGGGTTTCTGTCCTGGTTGTGAAAAAATACAACGTCGTCCGATTTGCCCGAAAATTTACGAGGGTGCTCTGTGCATCGTGGCGATCATGTCGGCGGGTCTCGAAGTGTAATTCAAGTCGTTTCGGCCGGGATCGGGGCACTTGTTATTTTCTCAAAAAGTTATCGTTCGTTAAAGAAAATGGGGGGGCAAACAAACTCGAATCACTTCGTGTCACCTGCCGATATGATTGCCTAGAAGTTCTGCAGAAGCTCGTAAAATTTCGAGCAAAACAATTTCACTTCGCATCCGACCATTTTGTTCGGCCTAAGGTTTCGGTCCTGGTTGTGAAAAAATACAACGTCGTCCGATTTGCCCGAAAATTTACGAGGGTTCTCTGTGCATCGTGGCGATCATGTCGGCGGGTCTCGAAGTGTAATTCGAGTCGTTTCGGCCGGGTTCGGGATACTTGTTATTTTCGGAAAAGTTATCGTTCGTTAAAGAAAATGGGGGGGCAAACGAACTCGAATCACTTCGTATCAGCTGCCGATATGATTGCCTAGAAGTTCTGCACAAGCTCGTAAAATTTCGAGCCAAACAATTTCACTTCGCATCCGACCATTTTGTTCGGCCTAGGGTTTCGGTCCTGGTTGTGAAAAAATACAACGTCGCCCGATTTGCCCAAAAATTTACGAGGGTGCTCTATGCATCGTGGCGATCATGTCGGCGGGTCTCGAAGTGTAATTCGAGTCGTTTCGGCCGGGACCGGGGCACTTGTTATTTTGACAAAAAGTTATCGTTCGTTAAAGAAAATGGGGGGACAAACGAACTCGAATCACTTCGTGTCAGCTGCCGATATGATTGCCTAGAAGTTCTTCAGAAGCTCGTAAAATTTCGAGCCAAACAATTTCACTTCGCATCCGACCATTTTGTTCGGCCTATGGTTTCGGTCCTGGTTGTGAAAAAATACAACGTCGTCCGATTTGCCCAAAAATTTACGAGGGTGCTCTGTGCATCGTGGCGATCATGTCGGCGGGTCTCGAAGTGTAATTCGAGTCGTTCCGGCCGGGACCGGGGCACTTGTTATTTTCACAAAAAGTTATCGTTCGTTAAAGAAAATCGGGGGGCAAACGAACTTGAATCACTTCGTGTCACCTGCCGATATGATTGCCTAGAAGTTCTGCACAAGCTCGTAAAATTTCGAGCCAAAGAATTTCACTTCGCATTTGACCATTTTGTTCGGCCTAGGGTTTCGGTCCTGGTTGTGAAAAAATACAACGTCGTCCGATTTGTCCGAATATTTACGAGGGTGCTCTGTGCATCGTGGCGATCATGTCGGCGGGTCTCGAAGTGTAATTCGAGTCGTTTCGGCCGAGTTCGGGGCACTTGTTATTTTCGGAAAAAGTTATCGTTCGTTAAAGAAAATGGGGGGGCAAACGAACTCGAATCACTTCGTGTCACCTGCCGATATGATTGACTAGAAGTTCTGCACAAGCTCGTAAAATTTCGAGCCAAACAATCTCACCTCGCATCCGACCATTTTGTTCGGCCTAGTGTTTCGGTCCTGGTTGTGAAAAAATACAACGTCGTCCGATTTGCCCGAAAACGTACGAGGGTGCTCGGTCCTTCGTCGAGATCATGTCGGTGGGTCTCGAAGTGTAATTTGAGTCGTTTCGGCCGGGTTCGGGGCACTTGTTATTTTCGGAAAAAGTTATCGTTCGTTAAAGAAAATGGGGGGGGGGGGGGGCAAACGACCTCGAATCACTTCGTGTCAGCTGCCGATATGATTGCCTAGAAGTTCTGCACAAGCTCGTAAAATTTCGAGCCAAACAATTTCACTTCGCATCCGACCATTTTGTTCGGCCTAGGGTTTCGGTCCTGGTTGTGAAAAAATACAACGTCGTCCGATTTGTCCGAATATTTAGGAGGGTGCTCTGTGCATCGTGGCGATCATGTCGGCGGGTCTCGAAGTGTAATTCGAGTCGTTTCGGACGGGTTTGGGGCACTTGTTATTTTCAAAAAAAGTTATCGTTCGTTAAAGAAAATGGGGGGGCAAACGAACTCGAATCACTTCGTGTCACCTGCCGATATCATTGCCTAGAAGTTCTGCACAAGCTCGGAAAAGTTCGAGCCAAACAATCTCACTTCGTATCCGACCATTTTGTTCGGCCTAGGGTTTCGGTCCTGGTTGTGAAAAAATACATCGTCGTCCGATTTGCCCAAAAATTTACGAGGGTGCTCTGTGCATCGTGGCAATCATGTCGGCGGGTCTCGAAGTGTAATTCGAGTCGTTTCGGCCGGGACCGGGGCACTTGTTATTTTCACAAAAAGTTATCGTTCGTTAAAGAAAATGGGGGGGCAAACGAACTCGAATCACTTCGTGTCACCTGCCGATATGATTGCCTAGAAGTTCTGCACAAGCTCGTAAAATTTCGAGCCAAAGAATTTCACTTCGCATTTGACCATTTTGTTCGGCCTAGGGCTTCGGTCCTGGTTGTGAAAAAATACAACGTCGTCCGATTTGTCCGAATATTTACGAGGGTGCTGTGTGCATCGTGGCGATCATGTCGGCGGGTCTCGAAGTGTAATTCGAGTCGTTTCAGCCGGGTTCGGGGCACTTGTTATTTTCGGAAAAAGTTATCGTTCGTTAAAGAAAATGGGGGGGCAAACGAACTCGAATCACTTCGTGTCACCTGCCGATATGATTGCCTAGAAGTTCTGCACAAGCTCGTAAAATTTCGAGCCAAACAATTTCACTTCGCATCCGACCATTTTGTTCGGCCTAGGGTTTCGGTCCTGGTTGTGAAAAAATACAACGTCGTCCGATTTGTCCGAATATTTAGGAGGGTGCTCTGTGCATCGTGGCGATCATGTCGGCGGGTCTCGAAGTGTAATTCGAGTCGTTTCGGACGGGTTTGGGGCACTTGTTATTTTCAAAAAAAGTTATCGTTCGTTAAAGAAAATGGGGGGGCAAACGAACTCGAATCACTTCGTGTCACCTGCCGATATCATTGCCTAGAAGTTCTGCACAAGCTCGTAAAAGTTCGAGCCAAACAATCTCACTTCGTATCCGACCATTTTGTTCGGCCTAGGGTTTCGGTCCTGGTTGTGAAAAAATACATCGTCGTCCGATTTGCCCAAAAATTTACGAGGGTGCTCTGTGCATCGTGGCAATCATGTCGGCGGGTCTCGAAGTGTAATTCGAGTCGTTTCGGCCGGGACCGGGGCACTTGTTATTTTCACAAAAAGTTATCGTTCGTTAAAGAAAATGGGGGGGCAAACGAACTCGAATCACTTCGTGTCACCTGCCGATATGATTGCCTAGAAGTTCTGCACAAGCTCGTAAAATTTCGAGCCAAAGAATTTCACTTCGCATTTGACCATTTTGTTCGGCCTAGGGCTTCGGTCCTGGTTGTGAAAAAATACAACGTCGTCCGATTTGTCCGAATATTTACGAGGGTGCTCTGTGCATCGTGGCGATCATGTCGGCGGGTCTCGAAGTGTAATTCGAGTCGTTTCGGCCGGGTTCGGGGCACTTGTTATTTTCGGAAAAAGTTATCGTTCGTTAAAGAAAATGGGGGGGCAAACGAACTCGAATCACTTCGTGTCACCTGCCGATATGATTGCCTAGAAGTTCTGCACAAGCTCGTAAAATTTCAAGCCAAACAATCTCACTTCGCATCCGACCATTTTGTTCGGCCTAGGGTTTCGGTCCTGGTTGTGAAAAAATACAACGTCGTCCGATTTCCCCGAAAACGTACGAGGGTGCTCTGTCCATCGTCGCGATCATGTCGGCGGGTCTCGAAGTGTAATTCGAGTCGTTTCGGCCGGGTTCGGGGCACTTGTTATTTTCGGAAAAACTTATCGTTCGTTATAGAAAATGGAGGGGGGCAAACGACCTCGAATCACTTCGTGTCAGCTGCCGAGATGATTGCCTAGCAGTTCTGAACAAGCTCGTAAAATTTCGAGCCAAACAATTTCACTTCGCATCCGACCATTTTGTTCGGCCTAGGGTTTCGGTCCTGGTTGTGAAAAAATACAACGTCGTCCTATTTGCCCGAAAACGTACGAGGGTGCTCTCTGCATCGTCGCGATCATGTCGGCGGATCTCGAAGTGTAATTCGAGTCGTTTCGGCCGGGTTCGGGGCACTTGTTATTTTCGGAAAAAGTTATCGTTCGTTAAAGAAAATGGGGGGGGAAAACGACCTCGAATCACTTCGTGTCAGCTGCCGATATAATTGCCTAGAAGTTCTGCCCAAGCTCGTAAAATTTCGAGCCAAACAATCTCACTTCGCATCCGACCATTTTGTTCGCCCTAGGGTTTCGGTCCTGGTTGTGAAAAAATACAACGTCGTCCGATTTGCCCGAAAATTTACGAGGGTGCTCTGTGCATCGTGGCGATCATGTTGGCGGGTCTCGAAGTGTAATTCGAGTCGTTTCGGCCGGGTTCGGGGCACTTGTTATTTTCACAAAAAGTTATTGTTCGTTAAAGAAAATGGGGGGGCAAACGAACTCGAATCACTTCGTGTCACCTGCCGATATGATTGCCTAGAAGTTCTGCAGAAGCTCATAAAATTTTGAGCCAAACAATCTCACTTCGCATCCGACCATTTTGTTCGGCCTAGGGTTTCGGTCCTGGTTGTGAAAAAATACAACGTCGTCCGATTTGCCCGAAAACGTACGAGGGTGCTCTGTCCATCGTCGCGATCATGTCGGTGGGTCTCGAAGTGTAATCCGAGTCGTTTCGGCCGGGTTCGGGGCACTTGTTATTTTCGGAAAAAGTTATCGTTCGTTAAAGAAAATGGGTGGGGGGCAAACGACCTCGAATCACTTCGTGTCAGCTGCCGATATGATTGCCTAGAAGTTCCGCACAAGCTCGTAAAATTTCGAGCCAAACAATTTCACTTCGCATCCGACCATTTTGTTCGGCCTAGGGTTTCGGTCCTGGTTGTGAAAAAATACATCGTCGTCCGATTTGCCCAAAAATTTACGAGGGTGCTCTGTGCATCGTGGCAATCATGTCGGCGGGTCTCGAAGTGTAATTCGAGTCGTTTCGGCCGGGACCGGGGCACTTGTTAATTTCACAAAAAGTTATCGTTCGTTAAAGAAAATGGGGGGGCAAACGAACTCGAATCACTTCGTGTCACCTGCCGATATGATTGCCTAGAAGTTCTGCACAAGCTCGTAAAATTTCGAGCCAAAGAATATCACTTCGCATTTGACCATTTTGTTCGGCCTAGGGTTTCGGTGCTGGTTGTGAAAAAATACAACGTCGTCCAATTTGTCCGAATATTTACGAGGGTGCTCTGTGCATCGTGGCGATCATGTCGGCGGGTCTCGAAGTGTAATTCGAGTCGTTTCGGCCGGGTTCGGGGCACTTGTTATTTTCGGAAAAAGTTATCGTTCGTTAACGAAAATGGGGGGGCAAACGAACTCGAATCACTTCGTGTCACCTGCCGATATGATTGCCTAGAAGTTCTGCAAAAGCTCGTAAAATTTCGAGCCAAACAATCTCACTTCGCATCCGACCATTTTGTTCGGCTTAGGGTTTCGGTCCTAGTTCTGAAAAAATACAACGTCGTCCGATTTCCCCGAAAACGTACGAGGGTGCTCTGTCCATCGTCGCGATCATGTCGGCGGGTCTCGAAGTGTAATTCGAGTCGTTTCGGCCGGGTTCGGAGTACTTGTTATTTTCACAAAAAGTTATTGTTCGTTAAAGAAAATGGGGGGGCAAACGAACTCGAATCACTTCGTGTCACCTGCCGATATGATTGCCTAGAAGTTCTGCACAAGCTCGTAAAATTTCGAGCCAAAGAATATCACTTCGCATTTGACCATTTTGTTCGGCCTATGGTTTCGGTGCTGGTTGTGAAAAAATACAACGTCGTCCGATTTGTCCGAATATTTACGAGGGTGCTCTGTGCATCGTGGCGATCATGTCGGCGGGTCTCGAAGTGTAATTCGAGTCGTTTCGGCCGGGTTCGGGGCACTTGTTATTTTCGGAAAAAGTTATCGTTCGTTAAAGAAAATGGGGGGGCAAACGAACTCGAATCACTTCGTGTCACCTGCCGATATGATTGCCTAGAAGTTCTGCAAAAGCTCGTAAAATTTCGAGCCAAACTATCTCACTTCGCATCCGACCATTTTGTTCGGCTTAGGGTTTCGGTCCTAGTTGTGAAAAAATACAACGTCGTCCGATTTCCCCGAAAACGTACGAGGGTGCTCTGTCCATCGTCGCGATCATGTCGGCGGGTCTCGAAGTGTAATTCGAGTCGTTTCGGCCGGGTTCGGGGCACTTGTTATTTTCACAAAAAGTTATTGTTCGTTAAAGAAAATGGGGGGGCAAACGAACTCGAATCACTTCGTGTCACCTGCCGATATGATTGCCTAGAAGTTCTGCACAAGCTCGTAAAATTTCGAGCCAAAGAATATCACTTCGCATTTGACCATTTTGTTCGGCCTAGGGTTTCGGTGCTGGTTGTGAAAAAATACAACGTCGTCCGATTTGTCCGAATATTTACGAGGGTGCTGTGTGCATCGTGGCGATCATGTCGGCGGGTCTCGAAGTGTAATTCGAGTCGTTTCGGCCGGGTTCGGGGCACTTGTTATTTTCGGAAAAAGTTATCGTTCGTTAAAGAAAATGGGGGGGCAAACGAACTCGAATCACTTCGTGTCACCTGCCGATATGATTGCCTAGAAGTTCTGTAAAAGCTCGTAAAATTTCGAGCCAAACAATCTCACTTCGCATCCGACCATTTTGTTCGGCTTAGGGTTTCGGTCCTAGTTGTGAAAAAATACAACGTCGTCCGATTTCCCCGAAAACGTACGAGGGTGCTCTGTCCATCGTCGCGATCATGTCGGCGGGTCTCGAAGTGTAATTCGAGTCGTTTCGGCCGGGTTCGGGGCACTTGTTATTTTCGAAAAAAGTTATCGTTCGTTAAAAAAAATGGGGGGGCAAACGAACTCGAATCACTTCGTGTCACCTGCCGATATGATTGCCTAGAAGTTCTGCACAAGCTCGTAAAATTTTGAGCCAAAGAATTTCACTTCCCATTTGACCATTTTGTTCGGCCTAGGGTTTCGGTCCTCGTTGTGAAAAAATACAACGTCGTCCGATTTGTCCGAATATTTATGAGGGTGCTCTGTGCATTGTGGCGATCATGTCGGCGGGTCTCGAAGTATAATTCGAGTCGTTTCGGACGGGTTCGGGGCACTTCTTATTTTCGAAAAAAGTTATCGTTTGTTAAAGAAAATGGGGGGGCAAACGAACTCGAATCACTTCGTGTCACCTGCCGATATGATTACCTAGAAGTTCTGCACAAGCTCGTAAAATTTCGAGGCAAAGAATTTCACTTCCCATTTGACCATTTTGTTCGGCCTAGGGTTTCGGTCCTGGTTGTAAAAAAATACAACGTCGTTCGATTTGCCCGAAAACGTACGAGGGTGCTCTCTCCATCGTCGCGATCATGTCGGCGGGTCTCAAAGTGTAATTCGAGTCGTTTCGGCCGGGTTCGGGGCACTTGTTATTTTCGGAAAAAGTTATCGTTCGTTAAAGAAAATGGGGGTGGAAAACGACCTCGAATCACTTCGTGTCAGCTGCCGATATGATTGCCTAGAAGTTCTGCACAAGCTCGTAAAATTTCGAGCCAAACAATTTCACTTCGCATCCGACCATTTTGTTCGGCCTAGGGTTTCGGTCCTGGTTGTGAAAAAATACAACGTCGTCCGATTTGTCGGCCGAGGGTGCTCTGTGCATCGTGGCGATCATGTCGGCGGATCTCGAAGTGTAATTCGAGTCGTTTCGGCCGGGACCGGGGCACTTGTTATTTTCACAAAAAGTTATTGTTCGTTAAAGAAAATGGGGGGGCAAACGAACTCGAATCACTTCGTGTCACCTGCCGATATGATTGCCTAGAAGTTCTGCACAAGCTCGTAAAATTTCGAGCCAAAGAATTTCACTTCGCATTTGACCATTTTGTTCGGCCTAGGGTTTCGGTCCTGGTTGTGAAAAAATACAACGTCGTCCGATTTGCCCGAAAACGTACGAGGGTGCTCTGTCCATCGTCGCGATCATGTCGGCGGGTCTCGAAGTGTAATTCGAGTCGTTTCGGACGGGTTCGGGGCACTTGTTATTTTCGAAAAAAGTTATCGTTTGTTAAAGAAAATGGGGGGGCAAACGAATTCGAATCACTTCGTGTCACCTGCCGATATGATTACCTAGAAGTTCTGCACAAGCTCGTAAAATTTCTAGCCAAAGAATTTCACTTCCCATTTGACCATTTTGTTCGGCCTAGGGTTTCGGTCCTGGTTGTAAAAAAATACAACGTCGTCCGATTTGCCCGAAAACGTACGAGGGTGCTCTCTCCATCGTCGCGATCATGTCGGCGGGTCTCAAAGTGTAATTCGAGTCGTTTCGGCCGGGTTCGGGGCACTTGTTATTTTCGGAGAAAGTTATCGTTCGTTAAAGAAAATGGGGGTGGCAAACGACCTCGAATCACTTCGTGTCAGCTGCCGATATGATTGCCTAGAAGTTCTGCACAAGCTCGTAAAATTTCGAGCCAAACAATTTCACTTCGCATCCGACCATTTTGTTCGGCCTAGGGTTTCGGTCCTGGTTGTGAAAAAATACAACGTCGTCCGATTTGCCCAAAAATTTACGAGGGTGCTCTGTGCATCGTGGCGATCATGTCGGCGGATCTCGAAGTGTAATTCAAGTCGTTTCGGCCGGGACCGGGGCACTTGTTATTTTCGAAAAAAGTTATCGTTCGTTGAAGAAAATGGGGGGGCGAACGAACTCGAATCACTTCGTGTCACCTGCCGATATGATTGCTCAGAAGTTCTGCACAAGGTCGTAAAATTTCGAGCCAAACAATCTCACTTCGCATCCGACCATTTTGTTCGGCCTAGGGTTTCGGCCCTGGTTGTGAAAAAATACAACGTCGTCCGATTTGCCCGAAAACGTACGAGGGTGCTCTGTCCATCGTCGCGATCATGTCGGCGGGTCTCGAAGTGTAATTCGAGTCGTTTCGGCCGGGTTCGGGGCACTTGTTATTTTCGGAAAAAGTTATCGTTCGTTAAAGAAAATGGGGGGGGGGGGGGCAAACGACCTCGAATCACTTCGTGTCACCTGCCGATATGATTGCCTAGAAGTTCTGCACAAGCTCGTAAAATTTCGAGCCAAAGAATTTCACTTCGCATTTGACCATTTTTTTCGGCCTAGGGTTTCGGTCCTGGTTGTGAAAAAATACAACGTCGTCCGATTTGTCCGAATATTTACGAGGGTGCTCTGTGCATCGTGGCGATCATGTCGGCGGGTCTCGAAGTGTAATTCGAGTCGTTTCGGCCGGGTTCGGGGCACTTGTTATTTTCGGAAAAAGTTATCGTTCGTTAAAGAAAATGGGGGGGGGGGGGAAAACGACCTCGAATCACTTCGTGTCAGCTGCCGATATAATTGCCTAGAAGTTCTGCACAAGCTCGTAAAATTTCGAGCCAAACAATCTAACTTCGCATCCGACCATTTTGTTCGGCCTAAGGTTTCGGTCCTGGTTGTGAAAAAATACAACGTCGTCCGATTTGCCCGAAAATTTACGAGGGTGCTCTGTGCATCGTGGCGATCATGTTGGCGGGTCTCGAAGTGTAATTCGAGTCGTTTCGGCCGGGATCGGGGCACTTGTTATTTTCACAAAAAGTTATCGTTCGTGAAAGAAAATGGGGGGGCAAACGAACTCGAATCACTTCGTGTCACCTGCCGATATGATTGCCTAGAAGTTCTGCAGAAGCTCGTAAAATTTTGAGCCAAACAATCTCACTTCGCATCCGACCAGTTTGTTCGGCCTATGGTTTCGGTCCGGGTTGTGAAAAAATACAACGTCGTCCGATTTCCCCGAAAACGTACGAGGGTGCTCTGTCCATCGTCGCGATCATGTCTGCGGGTCTCGAAGTGTAATTCGAGTCGTTTCGGCCGGGTTCGGGGCACTTGTTATTTTCGGAAAAAGTTATCGTTCGTTAAAGAAAATGGGGGGGGGGGGGGGGCAAACGACCTCGAATCACATCGTCTCAGCTGCCGATATGATTGCCTAGAAGTTCTGCAGAAGCTCGTAAAATTTCGAGCCAAACAATCTCACTTCGCATCCGACCATTTTGTTCGGCCTAGGGTTTCGGTCCTGGTTGTGAAAAAATACAACGTCGTCCGATTTGCCCGAAATCGTACGAGGGTGCTCTGTGCATCGTGGCGATCATGTCGGCGGGTCTCGAAGTGTAATTCGAGTCGTTTCGGCCGGGTTCGGGGCACTATTTATTTTTACAAAAAGTTATCGTTCGTTAAAGAAAATGGGGGAGCAAACGAACTCAAATCACTTCGTGTCACCTGCCGATATGATTGCATAGAAGTTCTGCAAAAGCTCGTAAAATTTCGAGCCAAACAATCGCAGTTCGCATCCGACCATTTTGTTCGGCCTAGGGTTTCTGTCCTGGTTGTGAAAAAATACAACGTCGTCCGATTTGCCCGAAAATTTACGAGGGTGCTCTGTGCATCGTGGCGATCATGTCGGCGGGTCTCGAAGTGTAATTCAAGTCGTTTCGGCCGGGATCGGGGCACTTGTTATTTTCTCAAAAAGTTATCGGTCGTTAAAGAAAATGGGGGGGCAAACAAACTCGAATCACTTCGTGTCACCTGCCGATATGATTGCCTAGAAGTTCTGCAGAAGCTCGTAAAATTTCGAGCAAAACAATTTCACTTCGCATCCGACCATTTTGTTCGGCCTAAGGTTTCGGTCCTGGTTGTGAAAAAATACAACGTCGTCCGATTTGCCCGAAAATTTACGAGGGTGCTCTGTGCATCGTGGCGATCATGTCGGCGGGTCTCGAAGTGTAATTCGAGTCGTTTCGGCCGGGTTCGGGGTACTTGTTATTTTCGGAAAAGTTATCGTTCGTTAAAGAAAATGGGGGGGCAAACGAACTCGAATCACTTCGTATCAGCTGCCGATATGATTGCCTAGAAGTTCTGCACAAGCTCGTAAAATTTCGAGCCAAACAATTTCACTTCGCATCCGACCATTTTGTTCGGCCTAGGGTTTCGGTCCTGGTTGTGAAAAAATACAACGTCGCCCGATTTGCCCAAAAATTTACGAGGGTGCTCTGTGCATCGTGGCGATCATGTCGGCGGGTCTCGAAGTGTAATTCGAGTCGTTTCGGCCGGGACCGGGGCACTTGTTATTTTGACAAAAAGTTATCGTTCGTTAAAGAAAATGGGGGGACAAACGAACTCGAATCACTTCGTGTCAGCTGCCGATATGATTGCCTAGAAGTTCTTCAGAAGCTCGTAAAATTTCGAGCCAAACAATTTCACTTCGCATCCGACCATTTTGTTCGGCCTATGGTTTCGGTCCTGGTTGTGAAAAAATACAACGTCGTCCGATTTCACCGAAAATTTACGAGGGTGCTCTGTGCATCGTGGCGATCATGTCGGCGGGTCTCGAAGTGTAATTCGAGTCGTTTCGGCCGGGTTTGAGGCACTTGTTATTTTCAAAAAAAGTTATCGTTCGTTAAAGAAAATGGGGGGGCAAACTAACTCGAATCACTTCGTGTCACCTGCCGATATGATTCCCTAGAAGTTCTGCAGAAGCTCGTAAAATTTCGAGCAAAACAATTTCACTTCGCATCCGACCATTTTGTTCGGCCTAAGGTTTCGGTCCTGGTTGTGAAAAAATACAACGTCGTCCGATTTGCCCGAAAATTTACGAGGGTGCTCTGTGCATCGTGGCGATCATGTCGGCGGGTCTCGAAGTGTAATTCAAGTCGTTTCGGCCGGGATCGGGGCACTTGTTATTTTCTCAAAAAGTTATCGTTCGTTAAAGAAAATGGGGGGGCAAACAAACTCGAATCACTTCGTGTCACCTGCCGATATGATTGCCTAGAAGTTCTGCAGAAGCTCGTAAAATTTCGAGCAAAACAATTTCACTTCGCATCCGACCATTTTGTTCGGCCTAAGGTTTCGGTCCTGGTTGTGAAAAAATACAACGTCGTCCGATTTGCCCGAAAATTTACGAGGGTGCTCTGTACATCGTGGCGATCATGTCGGCGGGTCTCGAAGTGTAATTCGAGTCGTTTCGGCCGGGTTCGGGATACTTGTTATTTTCGGAAAAGTTATCGTTCGTTAAAGAAAATGGGGGGGCAAACGAACTCGAATCACTTCGTATCAGCTGCCGATATGATTGCCTAGAAGTTCTGCACAAGCTCGTAAAATTTCGAGCCAAACAATTTCACTTCGCATCCGACCATTTTGTTCGGCCTAGGGTTTCGGTCCTGGTTGTGAAAAAATACAACGTCGCCCGATTTGCCCAAAAATTTACGAGGGTGCTCTGTGCATCGTGGCGATCATGTCGGCGGGTCTCGAAGTGTAATTCGAGTCGTTTCGGCCGGGACCGGGGCACTTGTTATTTTGACAAAAAGTTATCGTTCGTTAAAGAAAATGGGGGGACAAACGAACTCGAATCACTTCGTGTCAGCTGCCGATATGATTGCCTAGAAGTTCTTCAGAAGCTCGTAAAATTTCGAGCCAAACAATTTCACTTCGCATCCGACCATTTTGTTCGGCCTATGGTTTCGGTCCTGGTTGTGAAAAAATACAACGTCGTCCGATTTCACCGAAAATTTACGAGGGTGCTCTGTGCATCGTGGCGATCATGTCGGCGGGTCTCGAAGTGTAATTCGAGTCGTTTCGGCCGGGTTTGAGGCACTTGTTATTTTCAAAAAAAGTTATCGTTCGTTAAAGAAAATGGGGGGGCAAACGAACTCGAATCACTTCGTGTCACCTGCCGATATGATTCCCTAGAAGTTCTGCACAAGCTCGTAAAATTTCGAGCCAAACAATCTCACTTCGCATCCGACCATTTTGTTCGGCCTACGGTTTCGGTCTTGGGTGTGAAAAAATACAACGTCGTCCGATTTGCCCGAAAATTTATGAGGGTGCTCTGTGCATCGTCGCGATCATGTCGGCGGGTCTCGAACTGTAATTCGAGTCGTTTCGGCCGGGTTCGGGGCACTTGTTATTTTTAGAAAAAGTTATCGTTCGTTAAAGAAAATGGGGGGGCAAACGAACTCGAATCACTTCGTGTCACCTGCCGATATGATTGCCTAGAAGTTCGGCACAAGCTCGTAAAATTTCGAGCCAAACAATCTGACTTCGCATCCGACCATTTTGTTCGGCCTAGGGTTTCGGTCCTGGGTGTGAAAAAATACAACGTCGTCCGATTTGCCTGAAAATTTAAGTGTGTGCTCTGTGCATCGTCGCGATCATGTCGGCGGGTCTCGAAGTGTAATTCGAGTCGTTTCGGCCGGGTTCGGGGCACTTGTTATTTTCAGAAAAAGTTATCGTTCGTTAAATAAAATGGGGGGGCAAACGAACTCGAATCACTTCGTGTCACCTGCCGATATGATTGCCTAGAAGTTCTGCACAAGCTCGTAAAATTTCGAGCCAAACAATCTCACTTCGCATCCGACCATTTTGTTCGGCCTAGGGTTTCGGTCCTGGGTGTGAAAAAATACAACGTCGTCCGATTTGCCCAAAAATTTACGAGGGTGCTCTATGCATCGTGGCGATCATGTCGGCGGGTCTCGAAGTGTAATTCGAGTCGTTTCGGCCGGGACCAGGGCACTTGTTATTCTCACAAAAAGTTATCGTTCGTTAAAGAAAATGGGGGTAAACGAACTCGAATCACTTCGTGTCACCTGCCGATATGATTGCCTAGAAGTTCTGCACAAGCTCGTAAAATTTCGAGCCAAAGAATTTCACTTCGCATTCGACCATTTTGTTCGGCCTAGGGTTTCGGTCCTGGTTGTGAAAAAATACAACGTCGTCCGATTTGTCCGAATATTTACGAGGGTGCTCTGTGCATCGTGGCGATCATGTCGGCGGGTCTCGAAGTGTAATTCGAGTCGTTTCGGACGGGTTCGGAGCACTTCTTATTTTCGAAAAAAGTTATCGTTCGTTAAAGAAAATGGGGGGGCAAACGAACTCGAATCACTTCGTGTCACCTGCCGATATGATTGCCTAGAAGTTCTGCACAAGCTCGTAAAATTTCGAGCCAAACAATCTCACTTCGTATCTGACCATTTTGTTCGGCCTAAGGTTTCGGTCCTGGTTGTGAAAAAATACAACGTCGTCCGATTTGCCCAAAAATTTACGAGTGTGCTCTGTGCATCGTGGCAATCATGTCGGCGGGTCTCGAAGTGTAATTCGAGTCGTTTCGGCTGGGACCGGGGCACTTGTTATTTTCACAAAAACTTATCGTTCGTTAAAGAAAATGGGGGGGCAAACGAACTCGAATCACTTCGTGTCACCTGCCGATATGATTGCCTAGAAGTTCTGCACAAGCTCGTAAAAGTTCGAGCCAAAGAATTTCACTTCGCATTTGACCATTTTGTTCGGCCTAGGGCTTCGGTCCTGGTTGTGAAAAAATACAACGTCGTCCGATTTGTCCGAATATTTACGAGGGTGCTCTGTGCATCGTGGCGATCATGTCGGCAGGTCTCGAAGTGTAATTCGAGTCGTTTCGGCCGGGTTCGGGGCACTTGTTATTTTCGAAAAAAGTTATCGTTCGTTAAAGAAAATGGGGGGGCAAACGAACTCGAATCACTTCGTGTCACCTGCCGATATGATTGCCTAGAAGTTCTGCACAAGCTCGTAAAATTTCGAGCCAAAGAATTTCACTTCGCATTTGACCATTTTGTTCGGCCTAGGGTTTCGGTCCTGGTTGTGAAAAAATACAACGTCGTCCGATTTGTCCGAATATTTAGGAGGGTGCTCTGTGCATCGTGGCGATCATGTCGGCGGGTCTCGAAGTGTAATTCGAGTCGTTTCGGACGGGTTCGGGGCACTTGTTATTTTCGAAAAAAGTTATCGTTCATTAAAGAAAATGGGGGGGCAAACGAACTCGAATCACTTCCTGTCACCTGCCGATATCATTGCCTAGAAGTTCTGCACAAGCTCGTAAAATTTCGAGCCAAACAATCTCACTTCGCATCGGACCATTTTGTTCGGCCTAGGGTTTCGGTCCTGGTTGTGAAAAAATACAACGTCGTCCGATTTGCCCAAAAATTTACGGGGGTGCTCTGTGCATCGTGGCGATCATGTCGGCGGATCTCGAAGTGTAATTCGAGTCGTTTCGGCCGGGTTCGGGGCACTAGTTATTTTCGGAAAAAGTTATCGTTCGTTAAAGAAAATGGGGGGGGCAAACGACCTCGAATCACTTCGTGTCAGCTGCCGATATGATTGCCTAGAAGTTCTGCACAAGCTCGTAAAATTTCGAGCCAAACAATTTCACTTCGCATCCGACCATTTTGTTCGGCCTAGGGTTTCGGTCTTGGTTGTGAAAAAATACAACGTCGTCCGATTCGCCCGAAAACGTACGAGGGTGCTCTGTCCATCGTCGCGATCATGTCGGCGGGTCTCGAAGTGTAATTCGAGTCGTTTCGGCCGGGTTCGGGGCACTTGTTATTTTCAGAAAAAGTTATCGTTCGTTAAAGAAAATGGGGGGGGCAAACGACCTCGAATCACTTCGTGTCAGCTGCCGATATGATTGCCTAGAAGTTCTGCACAAGCTCGTAAAATTTCGAGCAAACAATTTCACTTCGCATCCGACCATTTTGTTCGGCCTAGGGTTTCGGTCCTGGTTGTGAAAAAATACAACGTCGTCCGATTTGCCCGAAAACGTACGAGGGTGCTCTGTGCATCGTGGCGATCATGTCGGCGGGTCTCGAAGTGTAATTCGAGTCGTTTCGGCCGGGTTCGGGGCACTTGTTATTTTCGGAAAAAGTTATCGTTCGTTAAAGAAAATGGGGGGGGGGGGGGGGGCAAACGACCTCGAATCACTTCGTGTCAGCTGCCGATATGATTGCCTAGAAGTTCTGCACATGCTCGTAAAATTTCGAGCCAAACAATTTCACTTCGCATCCGACCATTTTGTTCGGCCTAGGGTTTCGGTCTTGGTTGTGAAAAAATACAACGTCGTCCGATTTGTCCGAATATTTAGGAGGGTGCTCTGTGCATCGTGGCGATCATGTCGGCGGGTCTCGAAGTGTAATTCGAGTCGTTTCGGACGGGTTCGGGGCACTTGTTATTTTCAAAAAAAGTTATCGTTCGTTAAAGAAAATGGGGGGGCAAACGAACTCGAATCACTTCGTGTCACCTGCCGATATGATTGACTAGAAGTTCTGCACAAGCTCGTAAAATTTCGAGCCAAACAATCTCACTTCGCATCCGACCATTTTGTTCGGCCTAGTGTTTCGGTCCTGGTTGTGAAAAAATACAACGTCGTCCGATTTGCCCGAAAACGTACGAGGGTGCTCTGTCCATCGTCGCGATCATGTCGGTGGGTCTCGAAGTGTAATTTGAGTCGTTTCGGCCGGGTTCGGGGCACTTGTTATTTTCGGAAAAAGTTATCGTTCGTTAAAGAAAATGGGGGGGGGGGGGCAAACGACCTCGAATCACTTCGTGTCAGCTGCCGATATGATTGCCTAGAAGTTCTGCACAAGCTCGTAAAATTTCGAGCCAAACAATTTCACTTCGCATCCGACCATTTTGTTCGGCCTAGGGTTTCGGTCTTGGTTGTGAAAAAATACAACGTCGTCCGATTTGTCCGAATATTTAGGAGGGTGCTCTGTGCATCGTGGCAATCATGTCGGCGGGTCTCGAAGTGTAATTCGAGTCGTTTCGGACGGGTTCGGGGCACTTGTTATTTTCAAAAAAAGTTATCGTTCGTTAAAGAAAATGGGGGGGCAAACGAACTCGAATCACTTCGTGTCACCTGCCGATATCATTGCCTAGAAGTTCTGCACAAGCTCGTAAAATTTCGACCCAAACAATCTCACTTCGTATCCGACCATTTTGTTCGGCCTAGGGTTTCGGTCCTGGTTGTGAAAAAATACAACGTCGTCCGATTTGTCCGAATATTTAGGAGGGTGCTCTGTGCATCGTGGCGATCATGTCGGCGGGTCTCGAAGTATAATTCGAGTCGTTTTGGACGGGTTCGGGGCACTTGTTATTTTCGAAAAAAGTTATCGTTCGTTAAAGAAAATGGGGGGGCAAACGAACTCGAATCACTTCGTGTCACCTGCCGATATGATTGCCTAGAAGTTCTGCACAAGCTCGTAAAATTTCGAGCCAAAGAATTTCACTTCGCATTTGACCATTTTGTTCGGCCTAGGGCTTCGGTCCTGGTTGTGAAAAAATACAACGTCGTCCGATTTGTCCGAATATTTACGAGGGTGCTCTGTGCATCGTGGCGATCATGTCGGCAGGTCTCGAAGTGTAATTCGAGTCGTTTCGGCCGGGTTCGGGGCACTTGTTATTTTCGGAAAAAGTTATCGTTCGTTAAAGAAAATGGGGGGGCAAACGAACTCGAATCACTTCGTGTCACCTGCCGATATGATTGCCTAGAAGTTCTGCACAAGCTCGTAAAATTTCGAGCCAAAGAATTTCACTTCGCATTTGACCATTTTGTTCGGCCTAGGGTTTCGGTCCTGGTTGTGAAAAAATACAACGTCGTCCGATTTGTCCGAATATTTAGGAGGGTGCTCTGTGCATCGTGGCGATCATGTCGGCGGGTCTCGAAGTGTAATTCGAGTCGTTTCGGACGGGTTCGGGGCACTTGTTATTTTCGAAAAAAGTTATCGTTCATTAAAGAAAATGGGGGGGCAAACGAACTCGAATCACTTCCTGTCACCTGCCGATACCATTGCCTAGAAGTTCTGCACAAGCTCGTAAAATTTCGAGCCAAACAATCTCACTTCGCATCGGACCATTTTGTTCGGCCTAGGGTTTCGGTCCTGGTTGTGAAAAAATACAACGTCGTCCGATTTGCCCAAAAATTTACGGGGGTGCTCTGTGCATCGTGGCGATCATGTCGGCGGATCTCGAAGTGTAATTCGAGTCGTTTCGGCCGGGTTCGGGGCACTTGTTATTTTCGGAAAAAGTTATCGTTCGTTAAAGAAAATGGGGGGGGCAAACGACCTCGAATCACTTCGTGTCAGCTGCCGATATGATTGCCTAGAAGTTCTGCACAAGCTCGTAAAATTTCGAGCCAAACAATTTCACTTCGCATCCGACCATTTTGTTCGGCCTAGGGTTTCGGTCTTGGTTGTGAAAAAATACAACGTCGTCCGATTCGCCCGAAAACGTACGAGGGTGCTCTGTCCATCGTCGCGATCATGTCGGCGGGTCTCGAAGTGTAATTCGAGTCGTTTCGGCCGGGTTCGGGGCACTTGTTATTTTCAGAAAAAGTTATCGTTCGTTAAAGAAAATGGGGGGGGCAAACGACCTCGAATCACTTCGTGTCAGCTGCCGATATGATTGCGTAGAAGTTCTGCACAAGCTCGTAGAATTTCGAGCAAACAATTTCACTTCGCATCCGACCATTTTGTTCGGCCTAGGGTTTCGGTCCTGGTTGTGAAAAAATACAACGTCGTCCGATTTGCCCAAAAATTTACGGGGGTGCTCTGTGCATCGTGGCGATCATGTCGGCGGATCTCGAAGTGTAATTCGAGTCGTTTCGGCCGGGTTCGGGGCACTTGTTATTTTCGGAAAAAGTTATCGTTCGTTAAAGAAAATGGGGGGGGCAAACGACCTCGAATCACTTCGTGTCAGCTGCCGATATGATTGCCTAGAAGTTCTGCACAAGCTCGTAAAATTTCGAGCCAAACAATTTCACTTCGCATCCGACCATTTTGTTCGGCCTAGGGTTTCGGTCTTGGCTGTGAAAAAATACAACGTCGTCCGATTCGCCCGAAAACGTACGAGGGTGCTCTGTCCATCGTCGCGATCATGTCGGCGGGTCTCGAAGTGTAATTCGAGTCGTTTCGGCCGGGTTCGGGGCACTTGTTATTTTCAGAAAAAGTTATCGTTCGTTAAAGAAAATGGGGGGGCGAACGAGCTCGAATCACTTCGTGTCATCTGCCGATATGATTGCCGAGAAGTTCTGCACAAGCTCGTAAAATTTCGAGCCAAACAATCTCACTTCGCATCCGACCATTTTGTTCGGCCTAGGGTTTCGGTCCTGGTTGTGAAAAAATACAACGTCGTCCGATTTGCCCGAAAACGTACGAGGGTGCTCTGTGCATCGTGGCGATCATGTCGGCGGGTCTCGAAGTGTAATTCGAGTCGTTTCGGCCGGGTTCGGGGCACTTGTTATTTTCGGAAAAAGTTATCGTTCGTTAAAGAAAATGGGGGGGGGGGGGCAAACGACCTCGAATCACTTCGTGTCAGCTGCCGATATGATTGCCTAGAAGTTCTGCACATGCTCGTAAATTTTCGAGCCAAACAATTTCACTTCGCATCCGACCATTTTGTTCGGCCTAGGGTTTCGGTCTTGGTTGTGAAAAAATACAACGTCGTCCGATTTGTCCGAATATTTAGGAGGGTGCTCTGTGCATCGTGGCGATCATGTCGGCGGGTCTCGAAGTGTAATTCGAGTCGTTTCGGACGGGTTCGAGGCACTTGTTATTTTCAAAAAAAGTTATCGTTCGTTAAAGAAAATGGGGGGGCAAACGAACTCGAATCACTTCGTGTCACCTGCCGATATGATTGACTAGAAGTTCTGCACAAGCTCGTAAAATTTCGAGCCAAACAATCTCACTTCACATCCGACCATTTTGTTCGGCCTAGTGTTTCGGTCCTGGTTGTGAAAAAATACAACGTCGTCCGATTTGCCCGAAAACGTACGAGGGTCCTCTGTCCATCGTCGCGATCATGTCGGTGGGTCTCGAAGTGTAATTTGAGTCGTTTCGGCCGGGTTCGGGGCACTTGTTATTTTCGGAAAAAGTTATCGTTCGTTAAAGAAAATGGGGGGGGGGGCAAACGACCTCGAATCACTTCGTGTCAGCTGCCGATATGATTGCCTAGAAGTTCTGCACAAGCTCGTAAAATTTCGAGCCAAACAATTTCACTTCGCATCCGACCATTTTGTTCGGCCTAGGGTTTCGGTCTTGGTTGTGAAAAAATACAACGTCGTCCGATTTGTCCGAATATTTAGGAGGGTGCTCTGTGCATCGTGGCGATCATGTCGGCGGGTCTCGAAGTGTAATTCGAGTCGTTTCGGACGGGTTCGGGGCACTTGTTATTTTCAAAAAAAGTTATCGTTCGTTAAAGAAAATGGGGGGGCAAACGAACTCGAATCACTTCGTGTCACCTGCCGATATCATTGCCTAGAAGTTCTGCACAAGCTCGTAAAATTTCGAGCCAAAGAATTTCACTTCGCATTTGACCATTTTGTTCGGCCTAGGGCTTCGGTCCTGGTTGTGAAAAAATACATCGTCGTCCGATTTGTCCGAATATTTACGAGGGTGCTCTGTGCATCGTGGCGATCATGTCGCAGGTCTCGAAGTGTAATTCGAGTCGTTTCGGCCGGGTTCGGGGCACTTGTTATTTTCGGAAAAAGTTATCGTTCGTTAAAGAAAATGGGGGGGCAAACGAACTCGAATCACTTCGTGTCACCTGCCGATATGATTGCCTAGAAGTTCTGCACAAGCTCGTAAAATTTCGAGCCAAAGAATTTCACTTCGCATTTGACCATTTTGTTCGGCCTAGGGTTTCGGTCCTGGTTGTGAAAAAATACAACGTCGTCCGATTTGTCCGAATATTTACGAGGGTGCTCTGTGCATCGTGGCGATCATGTCGGCGGGTCTCGAAGTGTAATTCGAGTCGTTTCGGCCGGGTTCGGGGCACTTGTTATTTTTGGAAAAAGTTATCGTTCGTTAAAGAAAATGGGGGGGCAAACGAACTCGAATCACTTCGTGTCACCTGCCGATATGATTGCCTAGAAGTTCTGCACAAGCTCGTAAAATTTCGAGCCAAACAATCTCACTTCGCATCCGACCATTTTGTTCGGCCTAGGGTTTCGGTCTTGGTTGTGAAAAAATACAACGTCGTCCGATTTGTCCGAATATTTAGGAGGGTGCTCTGTGCATCGTGGCGATCATGTCGGCGGGTCTCGAAGTATAATTCGAGTCGTTTTGGACGGGTTCGGGGCACTTGTTATTTTCGAAAAAAGTTATCGTTCGTTAAAGAAAATGGGGGGGCAAACGAACTCGAATCACTTCGTGTCACCTGCCGATATGATTGCCTAGAAGTTCTGCACAAGCTCGTAAAATTTCGAGCCAAAGAATTTCACTTCGCATTTGACCATTTTGTTCGGCCTAGGGCTTCGGTCCTGGTTGTGAAAAAATACAACGTCGTCCGATTTGTCCGAATATTTACGAGGGTGCTCTGTGCATCGTGGCGATCATGTCGGCAGGTCTCGAAGTGTAATTCGAGTCGTTTCGGCCGGGTTCGGGGCACTTGTTATTTTCGGAAAAAGTTATCGTTCGTTAAAGAAAATGGGGGGGCAAACGAACTCGAATCACTTCGTGTCACCTGCCGATATGATTGCCTAGAAGTTCTGCACAAGCTCGTAAAATTTCGAGCCAAAGAATTTCACTTCGCATTTGACCATTTTGTTCGGCCTAGGGTTTCGGTCCTGGTTGTGAAAAAATACAACGTCGTCCGATTTGTCCGAATATTTAGGAGGGTGCTCTGTGCATCGTGGCGATCATGTCGGCGGGTCTCGAAGTGTAATTCGAGTCGTTTCGGACGGGTTCGGGGCACTTGTTATTTTCGAAAAAAGTTATCGTTCATTAAAGAAAATGGGGGGGCAAACGAACTCGAATCACTTCCTGTCACCTGCCGATATCATTGCCTAGAAGTTCTGCACAAGCTCGTAAAATTTCGAGCCAAACAATCTCACTTCGCATCGGACCATTTTGTTCGGCCTAGGGTTTCGGTCCTGGTTGTGAAAAAATACAACGTCGTCCGATTTGCCCAAAAATTTACGGGGGTGCTCTGTGCATCGTGGCGATCATGTCGGCGGATCTCGAAGTGTAATTCGAGTCGTTTCGGCCGGGTTCGGGGCACTTGTTATTTTCGGAAAAAGTTATCGTTCGTTAAAGAAAATGGGGGAGGCAAACGACCTCGAATCACTTCGTGTCAGCTGCCGATATGATTGCCTAGAAGTTCTGCACAAGCTCGTAAAATTTCGAGCCAAACAATTTCACTTCGCATCCGACCATTTTGTTCGGCCTAGGGTTTCGGTCTTGGTTGTGAAAAAATACAACGTCGTCCGATTCGCCCGAAAACGTACGAGGGTGCTCTGTCCATCGTCGCGATCATGTCGGCGGGTCTCGAAGTGTAATTCGAGTCGTTTCGGCCGGGTTCGGGGCACTTGTTATTTTCAGAAAAAGTTATCGTTCGTTAAAGAAAATGGGGGGGGCAAACGACCTCGAATCACTTCGTGTCAGCTGCCGATATGATTGCGTAGAAGTTCTGCACAAGCTCGTAAAATTTCGAGCAAACAATTTCACTTCGCATCCGACCATTTTGTTCGGCCTAGGGTTTCGGTCCTGGTTGTGAAAAAATACAACGTCGTCCGATTTGCCCAAAAATTTACGGGGGTGCTCTGTGCATCGTGGCGATCATGTCGGCGGATCTCGAAGTGTAATTCGAGTCGTTTCGGCCGGGTTCGGGGCACTTGTTATTTTCGGAAAAAGTTATCGTTCGTTAAAGAAAATGGGGGGGGCAAACGACCTCGAATCACTTCGTGTCAGCTGCCGATATGATTGCCTAGAAGTTCTGCACAAGCTCGTAAAATTTCGAGCCAAACAATTTCACTTCGCATCCGACCATTTTGTTCGGCCTAGGGTTTCGGTCTTGGCTGTGAAAAAATACAACGTCGTCCGATTCGCCCGAAAACGTACGAGGGTGCTCTGTCCATCGTCGCGATCATGTCGGCGGGTCTCGAAGTGTAATTCGAGTCGTTTCGGCCGGGTTCGGGGCACTTGTTATTTTCAGAAAAAGTTATCGTTCGTTAAAGAAAATGGGGGGGCGAACGAGCTCGAATCACTTCGTGTCATCTGCCGATATGATTGCCGAGAAGTTCTGCACAAGCTCGTAAAATTTCGAGCCAAACAATCTCACTTCGCATCCGACCATTTTGTTCGGCCTAGGGTTTCGGTCCTGGTTGTGAAAAAATACAACGTCGTCCGATTTGCCCGAAAACGTACGAGGGTGCTCTGTGCATCGTGGCGATCATGTCGGCGGGTCTCGAAGTGTAATTCGAGTCGTTTCGGCCGGGTTCGGGGCACTTGTTATTTTCGGAAAAAGTTATCGTTCGTTAAAGAAAATGGGGGGGGGGGGGGCAAACGACCTCGAATCACTTCGTGTCAGCTGCCGATATGATTGCCTAGAAGTTCTGCACATGCTCGTAAATTTTCGAGCCAAACAATTTCACTTCGCATCCGACCATTTTGTTCGGCCTAGGGTTTCGGTCTTGGTTGTGAAAAAATACAACGTCGTCCGATTTGTCCGAATATTTAGGAGGGTGCTCTGTGCATCGTGGCGATCATGTCGGCGGGTCTCGAAGTGTAATTCGAGTCGTTTCGGACGGGTTCGAGGCACTTGTTATTTTCAAAAAAAGTTATCGTTCGTTAAAGAAAATGGGGGGGCAAACGAACTCGAATCACTTCGTGTCACCTGCCGATATGATTGACTAGAAGTTCTGCACAAGCTCGTAAAATTTCGAGCCAAACAATCTCACTTCGCATCCGACCATTTTGTTCGGCCTAGTGTTTCGGTCCTGGTTGTGAAAAAATACAACGTCGTCCGATTTGCCCGAAAACGTACGAGGGTGCTCTGTCCATCGTCGCGATCATGTCGGTGGGTCTCGAAGTGTAATTTGAGTCGTTTCGGCCGGGTTCGGGGCACTTGTTATTTTCGGAAAAAGTTATCGTTCGTTAAAGAAAATGGGGGGGGGGGCAAACGACCTCGAATCACTTCGTGTCAGCTGCCGATATGATTGCCTAGAAGTTCTGCACAAGCTCGTAAAATTTCGAGCCAAACAATTTCACTTCGCATCCGACCATTTTGTTCGGCCTAGGGTTTCGGTCTTGGTTGTGAAAAAATACAACGTCGTCCGATTTGTCCGAATATTTAGGAGGGTGCTCTGTGCATCGTGGCGATCATGTCGGCGGGTCTCGAAGTGTAATTCGAGTCGTTTCGGACGGGTTCGGGGCACTTGTTATTTTCAAAAAAAGTTATCGTTCGTTAAAGAAAATGGGGGGGCAAACGAACTCGAATCACTTCGTGTCACCTGCCGATATCATTGCCTAGAAGTTCTGCACAAGCTCGTAAAATTTCGAGCCAAAGAATTTCACTTCGCATTTGACCATTTTGTTCGGCCTAGGGCTTCGGTCCTGGTTGTGAAAAAATACATCGTCGTCCGATTTGTCCGAATATTTACGAGGGTGCTCTGTGCATCGTGGCGATCATGTCGCAGGTCTCGAAGTGTAATTCGAGTCGTTTCGGCCGGGTTCGGGGCACTTGTTATTTTCGGAAAAAGTTATCGTTCGTTAAAGAAAATGGGGGGGCAAACGAACTCGAATCACTTCGTGTCACCTGCCGATATGATTGCCTAGAAGTTCTGCACAAGCTCGTAAAATTTCGAGCCAAAGAATTTCACTTCGCATTTGACCATTTTGTTCGGCCTAGGGTTTCGGTCCTGGTTGTGAAAAAATACAACGTCGTCCGATTTGTCCGAATATTTACGAGGGTGCTCTGTGCATCGTGGCGATCATGTCGGCGGGTCTCGAAGTGTAATTCGAGTCGTTTCGGCCGGGTTCGGGGCACTTGTTATTTTTGGA
The DNA here is from genome assembly GCF_965113065.1 of Corylus avellana. Taxonomy (NCBI): domain Eukaryota; kingdom Viridiplantae; phylum Streptophyta; class Magnoliopsida; order Fagales; family Betulaceae; genus Corylus; species Corylus avellana. The sequence goes on along the minus strand of NC_142499.1, from coordinate 11,581,575 downwards.
AAAAGTTATCGTTCGTTAAAGAAAATGGGGGGGCAAACGAACTCGAATCACTTCGTGTCACCTGCCGATATGATTGCCTAGAAGTTCTGCACAAGCTCGTAAAATTTCGAGCCAAACAATCTCACTTCGCATCCGACCATTTTGTTCGGCCTAGGGTTTCGGTCCTGGTTGTGAAAAAATACAACGTGGTCCGATTTCCCCGAAAACGTATGAGGGTGCTCTGTCCATCGTCGCGATCATGTCGGCGGGACTCGAAGTGTAATTCGAGTCGTTTCGGCCGGTTTCGGGGCACTTGTTATTTTCGGAAAAAGTTATCGTTCGTTATAGAAAATGGGGGGGGGGCAAACGACCTCGAATCACTTCGTGTCAGCTGCCGAGATGATTGCCTAGAAGTTCTGCACAAGCTCGTAAAATTTCGAGCCAAACAATTTCACTTCGCATCCGACCATTTTGTTCGGCCTAGGGTTTCGGTCCTGGTTGTGAAAAAATACAACGTCGTCCGATTTGCCCGAAAACGTACGAGGGTGCTCTCTGCATCGTCGCGATCATGTCGGCGGATCTCGAAGTGTAATTCGAGTCGTTTCGGCCGGGTTCGGGGCACTTGTTATTTTCGGAAAAAGTTATCGTTCGTTAAAGAAAATGGGGGGGGCAAACGACCTCGAATCACTTCGTGTCAGCTGCCGATATGATTGCCTAGAAGTTCTGCACAAGCTCGTAAAATTTCGAGCCAAACGATTTCACATCGCATCCGACCATTTTGTTCGGCCTAAGGTTTCGGTCTTGGTTGTGAAAAAATACAACGTCGTCCGATTCGCCCGAAAACGTACGAGGGTGCTCTGTCCATCGTCGCGATCATGTCGGCGGGTCTCGAAGTGTAATTCGAGTCGTTTCGGCTGGATTAGGGGCACTTGTTATTTTCGGAAAAAGTTATCGTTCGTTAAAGAAAATGGGGGGGGGGAAAACGACCTCGAATCACTTCGTGTCAGCTGCCGATATAATTGCCTAGAAGTTCTGCCCAAGCTCGTAAAATTTCGAGCCAAAGAATCTCACTTCATATCCGACCATTTTGTTCGGCCTAGGGTTTCGGTCCTGGTTGTGAAAAAATACAACGTCGTCCGATTTGCCCGAAAATTTACGAGGGTGCTCTGTGCATCGTGGCGATCATGTTGGCGGGTCTCGAAGTGTAATTCGAGTCGTTTCGGCCGGGATTGGGGCACTTGTTATTTTCACAAAAAGTTATTGTTCGTTAAAGAAAATGGGGGGGCAAACGAACTCGAATCACTTCGTGTCACCTGCCGATATGATTGCCTAGAAGTTCTGCAGAAGCTCATAAAATTTTGAGCCAAACAATCTCACTTCGCATCCGACCATTTTGTTCGGCCTAGGGTTTCGGTCCTGGTTGTGAAAAAATACAACGTCGTCCGATTTGCCCGAAAACGTACGAGGGTGCTCTCTGCATCATCGCGATCATGTCGGCGGATCTCGAAGTGTAATTCGAGTCGTTTCGGCCTGGTTCGGGGCACTTGTTATTTTCGGAAAAAGTTATCGTTCGTTAAAGAAAATGGGGGGGCAAACGACCTCGAATCACTTCGTGTCAGCTGCCGATATGATTGCCTAGAAGTTCTGCACAAGCTCGTAAAATTTCGAGCCAAAGAATCTCACTTCGCATCCGACCATTTTGTTCGGCCTAGGGTTTCGGTCCTGGTTGTGAAAAAATACAACGTCGTCCGATTTGCCCGAAAATTTACGAGGGTGCTCTGTGCATCGTGGCGATCATGTTGGCGGGTCTCGAAGTGTAATTCGAGTCGTTTCGGCCGGGATCGGGGCACATGTTATTTTCACAAAAAGTTATTGTTCGTTAAAGAAAATGGGGGGGCAAACGAACTCGAATCACTTCGTGTCACCTGCCGATATGATTGCCTAGAAGTTCTGCAGAAGCTCATAAAATTTTGAGCCAAACAATCTCACTTCGCATCCGACCATTTTGTTCGGCCTAGGGTTTCGGTCCTGGTTGTGAAAAAATACAACGTCGTCTGATTTGCCCGAAAACGTACGAGGGTGCTCTGTCCATCGTCGTGATCATGTCGGTGGGTCTCGAAGTGTAATTCGAGTCGTTTCGGCCGGGTTCGGGGCACTTGTTATTTTCGGAAAAAGTTATCGTTCGTTAAAGAAAATGGGGGGGGGGGGGGGGCAAACGACCTCGAATCACTTCGTGTCAGCTGCCGATATGATTGCCTAGAAGTTCCGCACAAGCTCGTAAAATTTCGAGCCAAACAATTTCACTTCGCATCCGACCATTTTGTTCGGCCTAGGGTTTCGGTCCTGGTTGCGAAAAAATACAACGTCGTCCGATTTGCCCAAAAATTTACGAGGGTGCTCTGTGCATCGTGGCGATCATGTCGGCGGGTCTCGAAGTGTAATTCAAGTCGTTTCGGCCGGGATCGGGGCACTTGTTATTTTCTCAAAAAGTTATCGTTCGTTAAAGAAAATGGGGGGGCAAACAAACTCGAATCACTTCGTGTCACCTGCCGATATGATTGCCTAGAAGTTCTTCAGAAGCTCGTAAAATTTCGAGCAAAACAATTTCACTTCGCATCCGACCATTTTGTTCGGCCTAAGGTTTCGGTCCTCGTTGTGAAAAAATACAACGTCGTCCGATTTGCCCGAAAATTTACGAGGGTGCTCTGTGCATCGTGGCGATCATGTCGGCGGGTCTCGAAGTGTAATTCGAGTCGTTTCGGCCGGGACCGGGGCACTTGTTATTTTGACAAAAAGTTATCGTTCGTTAAAGAAAATGGGGGGACAAACGAACTCGAATCACTTCGTGTCAGCTGCCGATATGATTGCCTAGAAGTTCTGCACAAGCTCGTAAAATTTCGAGCCAAACAATTTCACTTCGCATCCGACCATTTTGTTCGGCCTAGGGTTTCGGTCCTGGTTGTGAAAAAATACAACGTCGCCCGATTTGCCCAAAAATTTACGAGGGTGCTCTGTGCATCGTGGCGATCATGTCGGCGGGTCTCGAAGTGTAATTCGAGTCGTTTCGGCCGGGACCGGGGCACTTGTTATTTTGACAAAAAGTTATCGTTCGTTACAGAAAATGGGGGGACAAACGAACTCGAATCACTTCGTGTCAGCTGCCGATATGATTGCCTAGAAGTTCTTCAGAAGCTCTTAAAATTTCGAGCCAAACAATTTCACTTCGCATCCGACCATTTTGTTCGGCCTATGGTTTCGGTCCTGGTTGTGAAAAAATACAACGTCGTCCGATTTCACCGAAAATTTACGAGGGTGCTCTATGCATAGTGGCGATCATGTCGGCGGGTCTCGAAGTGTAATTCGAGTCGTTTCGGCCGGGTTTGAGGCACTTGTTATTTTCAAAAAAAGTTATCGTTCGTTAAAGAAAATGGGGGGGCCAACGAACTCGAATCACTTCGTGTCACCTGCCGATTTGATTGCCTAGAAGTTCTGCACAAGCTCGTAAAATTTCGAGCCAAACAATCTCACTTCGCATCCGACCATTTTGTTCGGCCTACGGTTTCGGTCTTGGGTGTGAAAAAATACAACGTCGTCCGATTTGCCCGAAAATTTACGAGGGTGCTCTGTGCATCGTCGCGATCATGTCGGCGGGTCTCGAAGTGTAATTCGAGTCGTTTCGGCCGGGTTCGGGGCACTTGTTATTTTCGGAAAAAGTTATCGTTCGTTAAAGAAAATGGGGGGGGGGGGGGGGCAAACGACCTCGAATCACTTCGTGTCACCTGCCGATATGATTGCCTAGAAGTTCTGCACAAGGTCGTAAAATTTCGAGCCAAACAATTTCACTTCGCATCCGACCATTTTGTTAGGCCTAGGGTTTCGGTCCTGGTTGTGAAAAAATACAACGTCGTCCGATTCGCCCGAAAACGTACGAGGGTGCTCTGTCCATCGTCGCGATCATGTTGGCGGGTCTCGAAGTGTAATTCGAGTCGTTTCGGCCGGGTTCGGGGCACTTGTTATTTTTGGAAAAAGTTATCGTTCGTTAAAGAAAATGGGGGGGGGGAAAACGACCTCGAATCACTTCGTGTCAGCTGCCGATATAATTGCCTAGAAGTTCTGCACAAGCTCGTAAAATTTCGAGCCAAACAATCTCACTTCGCATCCGACCATTTTGTTCGGCCAAGGGTTTCGGTCCTGGTTGTGAAAAAATACAACGTCGTCCGATTTGCCCGAAAATTTACGAGGGTGCTCTGTCCATCGTGGCGATCATGTTGGCGGGTCTCGAAGTGTAATTCGAGTCGTTTCGGCCGGGATCGGGGCACTTGTTATTTTCACAAAAAGTTATCGTTCGTGAAAGAAAATGGGGGGGCAAACGAACTCGAATCACTTCGTGTCACCTGCCGATATGATTGCCTAGAAGTTCTGCAGAAGCTCGTAAAATTTCGAGCCAAACAATCTCACTTCGCATCCGACCAGTTTGTTCGGCCTAGGGTTTCGGTCCTGGTTGTGAAAAAATACAACGTCGTCCGATTTGCCCGAAAATTTACGAGGGTGCTCTGTGCATCGTGGCGATCATGTTGGCGGGTCTCGAAGTGTAATTCGAGTCGTTTCGGCCGGGATCGGGGCACTTGTTATTTTCACAAAAAGTTATCGTTCGTGAAAGAAAATGGGGGGGCAAACGAACTCGAATAACTTCGTGTCACCTGCCGATATGATTGCCTAGAAGTTCTGCAGAAGGTCGTAAAATTTCGAGCCAAACAATCTCACTTCGCATCCGACCAGTTTGTTCGGCCTAGGGTTTCGGTCCTGGTTGTGAAAAAATACAACGTCGTCCGATTTCCCCGAAAACGTACGAGGGTGCTCTGTCCATCGTCGCGATCATGTCTGCGGGTCTCAAAGTGTAATTCGAGTCGTTTTGACCGGGTTCGGGGCACTTGTTATTTTTGGAAAAAGTTATCGTTCGTTAAAGAAAATGGGGGGGGGGGGGGCAAACGACCTCGAATCACATCGTCTCAGCTGCCGATATGATTGCCTAGAAGTTCTGCAGAAGCTCGTAAAATTTCGAGCCAAACAATCTCACTTCGCATCCGACCATTTTGTTCGGCCTAGGGTTTCGGTCCTGGTTGTGAAAAAATACAACGTCGTCCGATTTGCCCGAAAACGTACGAGGGTGCTCTGTGCATCGTGGCGATCATGTCGGCGGGTCTCGAAGTGTAATTCGAGTCGTTTCGGCCGGGTTCGGGGCACTTGTTATTTTTACAAAAAGTTATCGTTCGTTAAAGAAAATGGGGGGGCAAACGAACTCAAATCACTTCGTGTCACCTGCCGATATGATTGCATAGAAGTTCTGCAAAAGCTCGTAAAATTTCGAGCCAAACAATCGCAGTTCGCATCCGACCATTTTGTTCGGCCTAGGGTTTCTGTCCTGGTTGTGAAAAAATACAACGTCGTCCGTTTTGCCCGAAAATTTACGAGGGTGCTCTGTGCATCGTCGCGATCATGTCGGCGGGTCTCGAACTGTAATTCGAGTCGTTTCGGCCGGGATCGGGGCACTTGTTATTTTCAGAAAAAGTTATCGTTCGTTAAATAAAATGGGGGGGCAAACGAACTCGAATCACTTCGTGTCACCTGCCGATATGATTGCCTAGAAGTTCTGCACAAGCTCGTAAAATTTCGAGCCAAACAATCTCACTTCGTATCCGACCATTTTGTTCGGCCTAAGGTTTCGGTCCTGGTTGTGAAAAAATACAACGTCGTCCGATTTGCCCAAAAATTTACGAGGGTGCTCTATGCATCGTGGCGATCATGTCGGCGGGTCTCGAAGTGTAATTCGAGTCGTTTCGGCCGGGACCAGGGCACTTGTTATTCTCACAAAAAGTTATCGTTCGTTAAAGAAAATGGGGGTAAACGAACTCGAATCACTTCGTGTCACCTGCCGATATCATTGCCTAGAAGTTCTGCACAAGCTCGTAAAATTTCGAGCCAAACAATCTCACTTCGCATCGGACCATTTTGTTCGGCCTAGGGTTTCGGTCCTGGTTGTGAAAAAATACAACGTCGTCCGATTTGCCCGAAAACGTACGAGGGTGCTCTGTCCATCGTCGCGATCATGTCGGCGGGTCTCGAAGTGTAATTCGAGTCGTTTCGGACGGGTTCGGAGCACTTCTTATTTTCGAAAAAAGTTATCGTTCGTTAAAGAAAATGGGGGGGCAAACGAACTCGAATCACTTCCTGTCACCTGCCGATATGATTGCCTAGAAGTTCTGCACAAGCTCGTAAAATTTCGAGCCAAACAATCTCACTTCGTATCCGACCATTTTGTTCGGCCTAAGGTTTCGGTCCTGGTTGTGAAAAAATACAACGTCGTCCGATTTGCCCAAAAATTTACGAGTGTGCTCTGTGCATCGTGGCAATCATGTCGGCGGGTCTCGAAGTGTAATTCGAATCGTTTCGGCCGGGACCGGGGCATTTGTTATTTTCACAAAAACTTATCGTTCGTTAAAGAAAATGGGGGGGCAAACGAACTCGAATCACTTCGTGTCACCTGCCGATATGATTGCCTAGAAGTTCTGCACAAGCTCGTAAAATTTCGAGCCAAAGAATTTCACTTCGCATTTGACCATTTTGTTCGGCCTAGGGTTTCGGTCCTGGTTGTGAAAAAATACAATGTCGTCCGATTTGTCCGAATATTTATGAGGGTGCTCTGTGCATCGTAGGGATCATGTCGGCGGGTCTCGAAGTGTAATTCGAGTCGTTTCGGACGGGTTCGGGGCACTTTTTATTTTCGAAAAAAGTTATCGTTCGTTAAAGAAAATGGGGGGGCGAACGAACTCGAATCACTTCGTGTCACCTGCCGATATGATTGCTCAGAAGTTCTGCACAAGGTCGTAAAATTTCGAGCCAAACAATCTCACTTCGCATCCGACCATTTTGTTCGGCCTAGGGTTTCGGCCCTGGTTGTGAAAAAATACGACGTCGTCCGATTTGCCCGAAAACGTACGAGGGTGCTCTGTCCATCGTCGCGATCATGTCGGCGGGTCTCGAAGTGTAATTCGAGTCTTTTCGGCCGGGTTCGGGGCACTTGTTATTTTCGGAAAAAGTTATCGTTCGTTAAAGAAAATGGGGGGGGGGGCAAACGACCTCGAATCACTTCGTGTCACCTGCAGATATGATTGCCTAGAAGTTCTGCAGAAGCTCGTAAAATTTCGAGCCAAACAATCTCACTTCGCATCCGACCATTTTGTTCGGCCTAGGGTTTCGGTCCTGGTTGTGAAAAAATACAACGTCGTCCGATTTGCCCGAAAACGTACGAGGGTGCTCTGTGCATCGTGGCGATCATGTCGGCGGGTCTCGAAGTGTAATTCGAGTTGTTTCGGCCGGGTTCGGGGCACTTGTTATTTTTACAAAAAGTTATCGTTCGTTAAAGAAAATGGGGGGGCAAACGAACTCGAATCACTTCGTGTCACCTGCCGATATGATTGCCTAGAAGTTCTGCAGAAGCTCGTAAAATTTCGAGCAAAACAATTTCACTTCGCATCCGACCATTTTGTTCGGCCTAAGGTTTCGGTCCTGGTTGTGAAAAAATACAACGTCGTCCGATTTGCCCGAAAATTTACGAGGGTGCTCTGTGCATCGTGGCGATCATGTCGGCGGGTCTCGAAGTGTAATTCGAGTCGCTTCGGCCGGGACCGGGGCACTTGTTATTTTGACAAAAAGTTATCGTTCGTTAAAGAAAATGGGGGGACAAACGAACTCGAATCACTTCGTGTCAGCTGCCGATATGATTGCCTAGAAGTTCTTCAGAAGCTCGTAAAATTTCGAGCCAAACAATTTCACTTCGCATCCGACCATTTTGTTCGGCCTATGGTTTCAGTCCTGGTTGTGAAATAATACAACGTCGTCCGATTTCACCGAAAATTTACGAGGGTGCTCTGTGCATCGTGGCGATCATGTCGGCGGGTCTCGAAGTGTAATTCGAGTCGTTTCGGCCGGGTTTGAGGCACTTGTTATTTTCAAAAAAAGTTATCGTTCGTTAAAGAAAATGGGGGGGCAAACGAAATCGAATCACTTCGTGTCACCTCCCGATATGATTGCCTAGAAGTTCGGCACAAGCTCGTAAAATTTCGAGCCAAACAATCTGACTTCGCATCCGACCATTTTGTTCGGCCTAGGGTTTCGGTCCTGGGTGTGAAAAAATACAACGTCGTCCGATTTGCCTGAAAATTTAAGTGTGTGCTCTGTGCATCGTCGCGATCATGTCGGCGGGTCTCGAAGTGTAATTCGAGTCGTTTCGGCCGGGTTCGGGGCACTTGTTATTTTCAGAAAAAGTTATCGTTCGTTAAATAAAATGGGGGGGCAAACGAACTCGAATCACTTCGTGTCACCTGCCGATATGATTGCCTAGAAGTTCTGCACAAGCTCGTAAAATTTCGAGCCAAACAATCTCACTTCGTATCCGACCATTTTGTTCGGCCTAAGGTTTCGGTCCTGGTTGTGAAAAAATACAACGTCGTCCGATTTGCCCAAAAATTTACGAGGGTGCTCTATGCATCGTGGCGATCATGTCGGCGGGTCTCGAAGTGTAATTCGATTCGTTTCGGCCGGGACCAGGGCACTTGTTATTCTCACAAAAAGTTATCGTTCGTTAAAGAAAATGGGGGTAAACGAACTCGAATCACTTCGTGCCACCTGCCGATATGATTGCCTAGAAGTTCTGCACAAGCTCGTAAAATTTCGAGCCAAAGAATTTCACTTCGCATTCGACCATTTTGTTCGGCCTAGAGTTTCGGTCCTGGTTGTGAAAAAATACAACGTCGTCCGATTTGTCCGAATATTTACGAGGGTGCTCTGTGCATCGTGGCGATCATGTCGGCGGGTCTCGAAGTGTAATTCGAGTCGTTTCGGACGGGTTCGGAGCACTTCTTATTTTCGAAAAAAGTTATCGTTCGTTAAAGAAAATGATGGGGCAAACGAACTCGAATCACTTCGTGTCACCTGCCGATATGATTGCCTAGAAGTTCGGCACAAGCTCGTAAAATTTCGAGCCAAACAATCTGACTTCGCATCCGACCATTTTGTTCGGCCTAGGGTTTCGGTCCTGGGTGTGAAAAAATACAACGTCGTCCGATTTGCCCGAAAATTTAAGTGTGTGCTCTGTGCATCGTCGCGATCATGTCGGCGGGTCTCGAAGTGTAATTCGAGTCGTTTCGGCCGGGTTCGGGGCACTTGTTATTTTCAGAAAAAGTTATCATTCGTTAAATAAAATGGGGGGGCAAACGAACTCGAATCACTTCGTGTCACCTGCCGATATGATTGCCTAGAAGTTCTGCACAAGCTCGTAAAATTTCGAGCCAAACAATCTCACTTCGTGTCCGACCATTTTGTTCGGCCTAGGGTTTCGGTCCTGGTTGTGAAAAAATACAACGTCGTCCGATTTGCCCAAAAATTTACGAGTGTGCTCTGTGCATCGTGGCAATCATGTCGGCGGGTCTCGAAGTGTAATTCGAGTCGTTTCGGCCGGGACCGGGGCACTTGTTATTTTCACAAAAACTTATCGTTCGTTAAAGAAAATGGGGGGGCAAACGAACTCGAATCACTTCGTGTCACCTGCCGATATGATTGCCTAGAAGTTCTGCACAAGCTCGTAAAATTTCGAGCCAAAGAATTTCACTTCGCATTTGACCATTTTGTTCGGCCTAGGGTTTCGGTCCTGGTTGTGAAAAAATACAACGTCGTCCGATTTGTCCTAATATTTAGGAGGGTGCTCTGTGCATCGTGGCGATCATGTCGGCGAGTCTCGAAGTGTAATTCGATTCGTTTCGGACGGGTTCGGGGCACTTGTTATTTTCGAAAAAAGTTATCGTTCATTAAAGAAAATGGGGGGGCAAACGAACTCGAATCACTTCCTGTCACCTGCCGATATCATTGCCTAGAAGTTCTGCACAAGCTCGTAAAATTTCGAGCCAAACAATCTCACTTCGCATCCGACCATTTTGTTCGGCCTAGGGTTTCGGTCCTGGTTGTGAAAAAATACAACGTCGTCCGATTCGCCCGAAAACGTACGAGGGTGCTTTGTCCATCGTCGCGATCATGTCGGCGGGTCTCGAAGTGTAATTCGAGTCGTTTCGGCCGGGTTCGGGGCACTTGTTATTTTCGGAAAAAGTTATCGTTCGTTAAAGAAAATGGGGGGGGCAAACGACCTCGAATCACTTCGTGTCAGCTGCCGATATGATTGCCTAGAAGTTCTGCACAAGCTCGTAAAATTTCGAGCCAAACAATTTCACTTCGCATCCGACCATTTTGTTCGGCCTAGGGTTTCGGTCCTGGTTGTGAAAAAATACAACGTCGTCCGATTTGCCCAAAAATTTACGACGGTGCTCTGTGCATCGTGGCGATCATGTCGGCGAGTCTCGAAGTGTAATTCGAGTCGTTTCGGCCGGGTTCGGAGCACTTGTTATTTTCAGAAAAGTTATCGTTCGTTAAAGAAAATGGGGGGGCGAACGAGCTCGAATCACTTCGTGTCATCTGCCGATATGATTGCCTAGAAGTTCTGCACAAGCTCGTAAAATTTCGAGCCAAACAATCTCACTTCGCATCCGACCGTTTTGTTCGGCCTAGGGTTTCGGTCCTGGTTGTGAAAAAATACAACGTCGTCCGATTTGCCCGAAAACGTACGAGGGTGCTGTGTGCATCGTGGCGATCATGTCGGCGGGTCTCGAAGTGTAATTCGAGTCGTTTCGTCCGGGTTCGGGGCACTTGTTATTTTCAGAAAAAGTTATCGTTCGTTAAAGAAAATGGGGGGGCGAACGAGATCGAATCACTTCGTGTCACCTGCCGATATGATTGCCTAGAAGTTCTGCACAAGCTCGTAAAATTTCGAGCCAAACAATTTCACTTCGCATCCGACCATTTTGTTCGTCCTAAGGTTTCGGTCCTGGTTGTGAAAAAATACAACGTCGTCCGATTTGCCCAAAAATTTACGAGGGTGCTCTGTGCATCGTGGCGATCATGTGGGCGGGTCTCGAAGTGTAATTCGAGTCGTTTCGGCCGGGATCGGCGCACTTGTTATTTTCACAAAAAGTTATCGTTCGTTAAAGAAAATGGGGGGGCGAACGAGCTCGAATCACTTCGTGTCACCTGCCGATATGATTGCCTAGAAGTTCTGCACAAGCTCGTAAAATTTCGAGCCAAACAATCTCACTTCGCATCCGACCATTTTGTTCGGCCTAAGGTTTCGGTCCTGGTTGTGAAAAAATACAACGTCGTCCGATTTGCCCAAAAATTTACGAGGGTGCTCTGTGCATCGTGGCGATCATGTCGGCGGGTCTCGAAGTGTAATTCGAGTCGTTTCGGACGGGTTCGGGGCACTTCTTATTTTCAGAAAAAGTTATCGTTCGTTAAAGAAAATGGGGGGGCGAACGAGCTCGAATCACTTCGTGTCACCTGCCGATATGATTGCCTAGAAGTTCTGCACAAGCTCGTAAAATTTCGAGCCAAACAATTTCACTTCGCATCCGACCATTTTGTTCGGCCTAGGGTTTCGGTCCTAGTTGTGAAAAAATACAACGTCGTCCGATTTGCCCAAAAATTTACGAGGGTGCTCTGTGCATCGTGGCGATCATGTCGGCGGGTCTCGAAGTGTAATTCGAGTCGTTTCGGCCGGGTTCGGGGCACTTGTTATTTTCGGAAAAAGTTATCGTTCGTTAAAGAAAATGGGGGGGGCAAACGACCTCGAATCACTTCGTGTCAGCTGCCGATATGATTGCCTAGAAGTTCTGCACAAGCTCGTAAAATTTCGAGCCGAACAATTTCACTTCGCATCCGACCATTTTGTTCGGCCTAGGGTTTCGGTCCTGGTTGTGAAAAAATACAACGTCGTCCGATTTGCCCAAAAATTTACGAGGGTGCTCTGTGCATCGTGGCGATCATGTGGGCGGGTCTCGAAGTGTAATTCGAGTCGTTTCGGCCGGGATCGGCGCACTTGTTATTTTCACAAAAAGTTATCGTTCGTTAAAGAAAATGGGGGGGCGAACGAGCTCGAATCACTTCGTGTCACCTGCCGATATGATTGCCTAGAAGTTCTGCACAAGCTCGTAAAATTTCGAGCCAAACAATCTCACTTCGCATCCGACCATTTTGTTCGGCCTAAGGTTTCGGTCCTGGTTGTGAAAAAATACAACGTCGTCCGATTTGCCCAAAAATTTACGAGGGTGCTCTGTGCATCGTGGCGATCATGTTGGCGGGTCTCGAAGTGTAATTCGAGTCGTTTCGGCCGGGATCGGGGCACTTGTTATTTTCACAAAAAGATATCGTTCGTTAAAGAAAATGGGGGGGCGAACGAGCTCGAATCACTTCGTGTCACCTGCCGATAGGATTGCCTAGAAGTTCTGCACAAGCTCGTAAAATTTCGAGCCAAACAATCTCACTTCGCATCCGACCATTTTGTTCGGCCTAGGGTTTCGGTCCTGGTTGTGAAAAAATACAACGTCGTCCGGTTTGTCCGAATATTTACAAGGGTGCTCTGTGCATCGTGGCGATCATGTCGGCGGGTCTCGAAGTGTAATTCGAGTCGTTTTGGACGGGTTCGGGGCACTTCTTATTTTCAGAAAAAGTTATCGTTCGTTAAAGAAAATGGGGGGGCAAACGAACTCAAATCACTTCGTGTCACCTGCCGATATGATTGCCTAGAAGTTCTGCACAAGCTCGTAAAATTTTGAGCAAAACAATTTCACTTCCCATCTGACCATTTTGTTCGGCCTAGGGTTTCGGTCCTGGTTGTGAAAAAATACAACGTCGTCCGATTTGCCCGAAAATTTACGAGGGTGCTCTGTGCATCGTGGCGATCATGTCGGCGGTTCTCGAAGTGTAATTCGAGTCGTTTCGGCCGGATTCGGGGCACTTGTTATTTTCGGAAAAAGTTATCGTTCGTTAAAGAGAATGGGGGGGGCAAACGACCTCGAATCACTTCGTGTCAGCTGCTGATGTGATTGCCTAGAAGTTCTGCACAAGCTCGTAAAATTTTTAGCCAAACAATTTCACTTCGCATCCGACCATTTTGTTCGGCCTAGGGTTTCGGTCCTAGTTGTGAAAAAATACAACGTCGTCCGATTTGCCCAAAAATTTACGAGGGTGCACTGTCCATCGTCGCGATCATGTCGGCGGATCTCGAAGTGTAATTCGAGTCGTTTCGGCCGGGATCGGGGCACTTGTTATTTTCACAAAAAGTTATCGTTCGTTAAAGAAAATGGGGGGGCGAACGAGCACGAATCACTTCGTGTCACCTGCCGATATGATTGCCTAGAAGTTCTGCACAAGCTCGTAAAATTTCGAGCCAAACAATCTCACTTCGCATACGACCATTTTGTTCGGCCTAGCGTTTCGGTCCTGGTTGTGAAAAAATACAACGTCGTCCGATTTGCCCGAAAACGTACGAGGGTGCTCTGTGCATCGTCGCGATCATGTCGGCGGGTCTCGAAGTGTAATTCCTGTCGTTTCGGCCGGGATCGGGGCACTTGTTATTTTTACAAAAAGTTATCGTTCGTTAAAGAAAATGGGGGGGCAAACGGACTCAAATCACTTCGTGTCACCTGCCGATATGATTGCCTAGAAGTTCTGCACAAGCTCGTAAAATTTTGAGCCAAACAATTTCACTTCGCATCCGACCATTTTGTTCGGCCTAGGGTTTCGGTCCTGGTTGTGAAAAAATACAACGTCGTCCGATTTGCCCAAAAATTTACGAGGGTGCTCTGTGCATCGTGGCGATCATGTGGGCGGGTCTCGAAGTGTAATTCGAGTCGTTTCGGCCGGGATCGGGGCACTTGTTATTTTCACAAAAAGTTATCGTTCGTTAAAGAAAATGGGGGGGCGAACGAGCTCGAATCACTTCGTGTCACCTGCCGATATGATTGCCTAGAAGTTCTGCACAAGCTCGTAAAATTTCGAGCCAAACAATCTCACTTCGCATCCGACCATTTTGTTCGGCCTAGCGTTTCGGTCCTGGTTGTGAAAAAATACAACGTCGTCCGATTTGCCCGAAAACGTACGAGGGTGCTCTGTGCATCGTCGCGATCATGTCGGCGGGTCTCGAAGTGTAATTCCTGTCGTTTCGGCCGGGATCGGGGCACTTGTTATTTTTACAAAAAGTTATCGTTCGTTAAAGAAAATGGGGGGGCAAACGGACTCCAATCACTTCGTGTCACCTGCCGATATGATTGCCTAGAAGTTCTGCACAAGCTCATAAAATTTCGAGCCAAATAATTTCACTTCGCATCCGACCATTTTGTTCGTCCTAGGGTTTCGGTCCTGGTTGTGAAAAAATACAACGTCGTCCGATTTGCCCAAAAATTTACGAGGGTGCTCTGTGCATCGTGGCGATCATGTTGGCGGGTCTCGAAGTGTAATTCGAGTCGTTTCGGCCGGGTTCGGGGCACTTGTTATTTTCAGAAAAAGTTATCGTTCGTTAAAGAAAATGGGGGGGCGAACGAGCTCGAATCACTTCGTGTCACCTGCCGATATGATTGCCTAGAAGTTCTGCACAAGCTCGTAAAATTTCGAGCCAAACAATCTCACTTCGCATCCGACCATTTTGTTCGGCCTAAGGTTTCGGTCCTGGTTGTGAAAAAATACAACGTCGTCCGATTTGCCCAAAAATTTACGAGGGTGCTCTTTGCATCGTGGCGATCATGTCGGCGGGTCTCGAAGTGTAATTCGAGTCGTTTCGGCCGGGTTCGGGGCACTTGTTATTTTCAAAAAAAGTTATCGTTCGTTAAAGAAAATGGGGGGGCGAACGAGCTCGAATCACTTCGTGTCACCTGCCGATATGATTGCCTAGAAGTTCTGCACAAGCTCGTAAAATTTCAAGCCAAACAATCTCACTTCGCATCCGACCATTTTGTTCGGCCTAGGGTTTCGGTCCTGGTTGTGAAAAAATACATCGTCGTCTGATTTGCCCAAAAATTTACGAGGGTGCTCTGTGCATCGTCGCGATCATGTCGGCGGGTCTCGAAGTGTAATTCCTGTCGTTTCGGCCGGGATCGGGGCACTTGTTATTTTTACAAAAAGTTATCGTTCGTTAAAGAAAATGGGGGGGCAAACGAACTCAAATCACTTCGTGTCACCTGCCGATATGATCGCCTAGAAGTTCTGCACAAGCTCGTAAAATTTCGAGCCAAACAATTTCACTTCGCATCCGACCATTTTGTTCGGCCTAGGGTTTCGGTCCTGGTTGTGAAAAAATACAACGTCGTCCGATTTGCCCAAAAATTTACGAGGGTGCTCTGTGCATCGTGGCGATCATGTTGGCGGGTCTCGAAGTGTAATTCGAGTCGTTTCGGCCGGGATCGGGGCACTTGTTATTTTCACAAAAAGATATCGTTCGTTAAAGAAAATGGGGGGGCGAACGAGCTCGAATCACTTCGTGTCACCTGCCGATATGATTGCCTAGAAGTTCTGCACAAGCTCGTAAAATTTCGAGCCAAACAATCTCACTTCGCATCCGACCATTTTGTTCGGCCTAGGGTTTCGGTCCTGGTTGTGAAAAAATACAACGTCGTCCGGTTTGTCCGAATATTTACAAGGGTGCTCTGTGCATTGTGGCGATCATGTCGGCGGGTCTCGAAGTGTAATTCGAGTCGTTTTGGACGGGTTCGGGGCACTTCTTATTTTCAGAAAAAGTTATCGTTCGTTAAAGAAAATGGGGGGGCAAACGAACTCAAATCACTTCGTGTCACCTGCCGATATGATTGCCTAGAAGTTCTGCACAAGCTCGTAAAATTTTGAGCAAAACAATTTCACTTCCCATCTGACCATTTTGTTCGGCCTAGGGTTTCGGTCCTGGTTGTGAAAAAATACAACGTCGTCCGATTTGTCCGAAAATTTACGAGGGTGCTCTGTGCATCGTGGCGATCATGTCGGCGGTTCTCGAAGTGTAATTCGAGTCGTTTCGGCCGGGTTCGGGGCACTTGTTATTTTCGGAAAAAGTTATCGTTCGTTAAAGAGAATGGGGGGGGCAAACGACCTCGAATCACTTCGTGTCAGCTGCTGATGTGATTGCCTAGAAGTTCTGCACAAGCTCGTAAAATTTTTAGCCAAACAATTTCACTTCGCATCCGACCATTTTGTTCGGCCTAGGGTTTCGGTCCTAGTTGTGAAAAAATACAACGTCGTCCGATTTGCCCAAAAATTTACGAGGGTGCACTGTCCATCGTCGCGATCATGTCGGCGGATCTCGAACTGTAATTCGAGTCGTTTCGGCCGGGATCGGGGCACTTGTTATTTTCACAAAAAGTTATCGTTCGTTAAAGAAAATGGGGGGGCGAACGAGCTCGAATCACTTCGTGTCACCTGCCGATATGATTGCCTAGAAGTTCTGCACAAGCTCGTAAAATTTCGAGCCAAACAATCTCACTTCGCATACGACCATTTTGTTCGGCCTAGCGTTTCGGTCCTGGTTGTGAAAAAATACAACGTCGTCCGATTTGTCCGAAAACGTACGAGGGTGCTCTGTGCATCGTCGCGATCATGTCGGCGGGTCTCGAAGTGTAATTCCTGTCGTTTCGGCCGGGATCGGGGCACTTGTTATTTTTACAAAAAGTTATCGTTCGTTAAAGAAAATGGGGGGGCAAACGGACTCAAATCACTTCGTGTCACCTGCCGATATGATTGCCTAGAAGTTCTGCACAAGCTCGTAAAATTTTGAGCCAAACAATTTCACTTCGCATCCGACCATTTTGTTCGGCCTAGGGTTTCGGTCCTGGTTGTGAAAAAATACAACGTCGTCCGATTTGCCCAAAAATTTACGAGGGTGCTCTGTGCATCGTGGCGATCATGTGGGCGGGTCTCGAAGTGTAATTCGAGTCGTTTCGGCCGGGATCGGGGCACTTGTTATTTTCACAAAAAGTTATCGTTCGTTAAAGAAAATCGGGGGGCGAACGAGCTCGAATCACTTCGTGTCACCTGCCGATATGATTGCCTAGAAGTTCTGCACAAGCTCGTAAAATTTCGAGCCAAACAATCTCACTTCGCATCCGACCATTTTGTTCGGCCTAGCGTTTCGGTCCTGGTTGTGAAAAAATACAACGTCGTCCGATTTGCCCGAAAACGTACGAGGGTGCTCTGTGCATCGTCGCGATCATGTCGGCGGGTCTCGAAGTGTAATTCCTGTCGTTTCGGCCGGGATCGGGGCACTTGTTATTTTTACAAAAAGTTATCGTTCGTTAAAGAAAATGGGGGGGCAAACGGACTCCAATCACTTCGTGTCACCTGCCGATATGATTGCCTAGAAGTTCTGCACAAGCTCGTAAAATTTTGAGCCAAACAATTTCACTTCGCATCCGACCATTTTGTTCGGCCTAGGGTTTCGGTCCTGGTTGTGAAAAAATACAACGTCGTCCGATTTGCCCAAAAATTTACGAGGGTGCTCTGTGCATCGTGGCGATCATGTGGGCGGGTCTCGAAGTGTAATTCGAGTCGTTTCGGCCGGGATCGGGACACTTGTTATTTTCACAAAAAGTTATCGTTCGTTAAAGAAAATGGGGGGGCGAACGAGCTCGAATCACTTCATGTCACCTGCCGATATGATTGCCTAGAAGTTCTGCACAAGCTCGTAAAATTTCGAGCCAAACAATCTCACTTCGCATCCGACCATTTTGTTCGGCCTAGCGTTTCGGTCCTGGTTGTGAAAAAATACAACGTCGTCCGATTTGCCCGAAAACATACGAGGGTGCTCTGTGCATCGTCGCGATCATGTCGGCGGGTCTCGAAGTGTAATTCCTGTCGTTTCGGCCGGGATCGGGGCACTTGTTATTTTTACAAAAAGTTATCGTTCGTTAAAGAAAATGGGGGGGCAAACGGACTCCAATCACTTCGTGTCACCTGCCGATATGATTGCCTAGAAGTTCTGCACAAGCTCATAAAATTTCGAGCCAAATAATTTCACTTCGCATCCGACCATTTTGTTCGTCCTAGGGTTTCGGTCCTGGTTGTGAAAAAATACAACGTCGTCCGATTTGCCCAAAAATTTACGAGGGTGCTCTGTGCATCGTGGCGATCATGTTGGCGGGTCTCGAAGTGTAATTCGAGTCGTTTCGGCCGGGATCGGGGCACTTGTTATTTTCACAAAAAGTTATCGTTCGTTAAAGAAAATGGGGGGGCGAACGAGCTCGAATCACTTCGTGTCACCTGCCGATATGATTGCCTAGAAGTTCTGCACAAGCTCGTAAAATTTCGAGCCAAACAATCTCACTTCGCATCCGACCATTTTGTTCGGCCTAAGGTTTCGGTCCTGGTTGTGAAAAAATACAACGTCGTCCGATTTGCCCAAAAATTTACGAGGGTGCTCGGTGCATCGTGGCGATCATGTCGGCGGGTCTCGAAGTGTAATTCGAGTCGTTTCGGCCGGGTTCGGGGCACTTGTTATTTTCAGAAAAAGTTATCGTTCGTTAAAGAAAATGGGGGGGCGAACGAGCTCGAATCACTTCGTGTCACCTGCCGATATGATTGCCTAGAAGTTCTGCACAAGCTCGTAAAATTTCGAGCCAAACAATCTCACTTCGCATCCGACCATTTTGTTCGGCCTAGGGTTTCGGTCCTGGTTGTGAAAAAATACAACGTCGTCCGGTTTGTCCGAATATTTACGAGGGTGCTCTGTGCATCGTGGCGATCATGTGGGCGGGTCTCGAAGTGTAATTCGAGTCGTTTCGGACGGGTTCGTGGCACTTCTTATTTTCAGAAAAAGTTATCGTTCGTTAAAGAAAATGGGGGGGCGAACGAGCTCGAATCACTTCGTGTCACCTGCCGATATGATTGCCTAGAAGTTCTGCACAAGCTCGTAAAATTTCGAGCCAAACAATCTCACTTCGCATCCGACCATTTTGTTCGGCCTAGGGTTTCGGTCCTGGTTGTGAAAAAATACAACGTCGTCCGGTTTGTCCGAATATTTACGAGGGTGCTCTGTGCATCGTGGCGATCATGTCGGCGGGTCTCGAAGTGTAATTCGAGTCGTTTCGGACGGGTTCGTGGCACTTCTTATTTTCAGAAAAAGTTATCGTTCGTTAAAGAAAATGGGGGGGCGAACGAGCTCGAATCACTTCGTGTCACCTGCCGATATGATTGCCTAGAAGTTCTGCACAAGCTCGTAAAATTTCGAGCCAAACAATCTCACTTCGCATCCGACCATTTTGTTCGGCCTAGGGTTTCGGTCCTGGTTGTGAAAAAATACAACGTCGTCCGATTTGCCCGAAAATTTACGAGGGTGCTCTATGCATCGTGGCGATCATGTCGGCGGGTCTCGAAGTGTAATTCGAGTCGTTTCGGCCGGGATCGAGGCACTTGTTATTTTCACAAAAAGTTATCGTTCGTTAAAGAAAATGGGGGGGCGAACGAGCTCGAATTACTTCGTGTCACCTGCCGATATGATTGCCTAGAAGTTCTGCACAAGCTCGTAAAATTTCGAGCCAAACAATTTCACTTTGCATCCGACCATTTTGTTCGGCCTAGGGTTTCGGTCTTGGTTGTGAAAAAATACATCGTCGTCCGATTTGCCCGAAAATTTACGAGGGTGCTCTGTGCATCGTGGCGATCATGTCGGCGGGTCTCGAAGTGTAATTCGAGTCGTTTCGGCCGGGTTCGGGGCACTTGTTATTTTTGGAAAAAGTTATCGTTCGTTAAAGCAGGTTGGCCCATACTACTGATGATATACGTCATGTAGTGACCCGACTGTTAAGGGTGCGCCGGTCACGAAATAACCATTGGATCCAAGGCCCATATAACACATCCACACACACATTTGACCATGAAGTTAACATGTATTATAAGCCCATGGCCGTTATCCTGCATGTACTAGTGTACCATGTCATACGATACAATTAGTCTTGTTCGTATTTCACATGCATGCTATATTACAAATCACATCTTCTCGTTATCTTGTTAAGTAGCACATTTTCACAAATGGTAGAGTTCATAATGTAACAAAATGTATTTCATGAGAGTTGTAAAATGCATGTTTGGTACATAAAATATTCATACAATGCAAGAAAAGTAATGGCTAGTATTATGTGAGTTTGTACTCCCTAGGTCTAAGAGTCCTCCAAAAATTCCTCCAAAGGGTCCAGGTTCTCCAAATCTGTGGAAAGCCTAATATCAGTCGTACGTTCAAGCTAAAATGAACCTAGGACATAAAAACAGGGCTATTGAACTGCTGGCCAAAATGGCATTCCCCTAAAGTGCTTCTTGGTGAGCACTCAGGCCCTAGGATGAGCATTTGACTAGAGAGTTCAGGTAGAACCTCATTTGGTCTAACGTTCCCCTAAGCAGTTCTAAATCGGTTGTAAGGCTACAGAAGGTCCTCGAACACTTCCTAACCCAAAACAACATCTTCATGCAATAAGAACAAGTCTAATGGAAAGGAAATGCTTATTCGAGTTTAACACCTATACTTCTAGATTTCTAACAACTAAGCTACTGTAAAGCATAAGGCTAGCATAAGATCTTAAGAAAACACTAAAGAGAGATGATAGTTACCTCTTGCACAGATACAACCTCAACAAGCTCTTCTTTCTCCTCAAGAACACCAAGGTAGTCTCTCAAAAGCTCACACAACACTCAAGTAGCAGTTCTAGAGGGCAATAAGGGCGAAATGAAGCCTAAGAGTTGAGAAGGGGGTATTTATAGGGTAGAAAAAGTTGTGAGCTCTGCAGGGGCAGCTCTAAAAAGTAGCGAATGCTCGGTACTACAGTGTCGAGTGTTCGGGTACTATTTACCCATCGGTTTTAGGGTTGCAGTCGTACACTCAGGCAATATCCAATGGTAAAAAAAAGTCAACATACATTCGGGCTGGTCCCCACACGAACGTTCGTGTACTGTTTGCAGGCGAGTGCTCGCCTGGTCCCCACTCATGCATTCAGCCAGAAAGTCCATAATTTCCAAAATGACATTTCAGCTGTCCCTAGTGACCCAAACTTACAATGTCGACTCTTGGTGCAATCTCATTCGGAGGTGAACTGGAAGGCCACATAGAGGAAGAAGTTGAGCAAAGTAATCATATCGATGGCCATAACCACTGGGAAGACCATTGCCATGAAGACAATCGTTGGGACGAAAGCCATCGGGGGCATAGTCACCTGGAGAATACCCACCATGAAGATAATTCACATAGGGAACGGTGCCAGGAGGAAAATCAGTCAAAACATGGCCATCATAAGCATCAGGAAGAAATGAGCAAGGCTATAGCAGACCTGGAAAAAAGGTGTGCAGAGATAAAGCAAAAGGATAGAAACAAAACCGCGCTGGTTAACAAGCTGTTAACAGGAATTGGATCACTGTTCATTAAATGAGTTGCTAATTACCAGCTTCTCGATAAGTTCAAAGTTCCCCAGATCCTGAGTTACAGTGGGATTTGGGATCCAATCGAGCACTTGGAGAATTACCGGGTGCATCTGGCTCAACATGCCATCTCGATGAGGTGGCATGTCAGGCTTTTCCTTTGACTCTTTCGAGAAATGCCAGAGAGTGGTTTCAAGGGCTTGCTCTAGACTTCATTGATACATTTGAAGATTTGGCATGGGTATTCTTGACCCAGCTTTTGAGGTCCCAAGCTCGAAAGAAAACCTACGGGTATCTGTTGACACTACAACAGCGTGATGACTAAACTCTTAAGGAGTTTATGATCTGGTTCAACCTGGAGAAATTGACAATGGAGGAACCTACTAACAACCTTGTCTTTTCGGCAATTTATCAAGGCATCTCCCCAGAAGAGCCCATAATGCAGAAGCTTGCTTAGAGGCAACCCGACACCCTTCAGAGTATGATGGACAAAGTGGAAGAGTTCATCAATGAGGAAGAGACACTGAAAGCAATGAAGGCCTCCCGAAAGTTGCGGAGGAATCCTGAGGAGAGGAAGAGGAAGGAGCACATACGACTTGAGGATGAGTCAAAGTGCTTGAGAGAAAGGTTCAATGATTTTGATTTCACTCCACTTAATGTAGGAATCTCGGAGGTTCTAATGGAGATCAAGAAGGATTCGGAGTATCAAAGGCCCCTGAGGATAATGGGTACCCCGCCACCTCAAAATTGGACATATATTGTGAGTTCCACAAGGCTAATGATAAGTGCCAAATTTTGCATATTTGACCCCCTTAATTTTCATCCGTTAATCCTTTAGTTGTTATTATAATATAATGTTTTGTGTTAGTTATGTGATTTTAGTGTTTTGTAGGTTTCTAAGGAAAAAGTGTGGACTTAATGTGAGAAATGCAAAAGCTAGAAAAAAGCCACCAATGGAAAAGGAATCGAGTGCAAGTGTGCTCGAGCCCAGCTAACAGACACTCAAGCGCATTTGTGTTCAAGCCCAACGAACCAACGTTCGAGCGCATAAGAGCTCGAGCATAGGCTATCAGCGCTCAAGCACCTGTGCCGCATGAAGGAACCCCGCTAGCATGAGGGCGCTTGAGTGCACTCAACCAGCGCTCGAGCGCACATATCAATTCTAGAAAATCCGCCAAGTGCCGATTTTGGGAGAAACCCTAGGAAAAGAGATATGAAAAAAAAGAAAAAAAAAGAAAGAAAGGGAGGTTGGAGATAGATGACGAAAAGTGGCACACCAGCATTCTCTTTAGCTTAGTTTTTCCTTCATGTTTAGTATTTTTGTTTGTACGATTTAATTTTCATTGTTATGTGTAGCTAATTTCTCAACTAAGGTTGAGGATGAAGACTCACCAATGAGTGGAAACCTTTTTCTCATGTAAGTTGATATTCTCTGAATATATGAGTTTTGATGTTTTAAATGTTCTACTTCAATTCAATTAGTAAATGATTCTTGGATATGAGTTCAATCATGTTTTCTCATGAGTTGGGATAGTTTCTATTAATTGATTTGCTTGGATTTTCATTTGTCAAAATATTGGATATCCATTGTGATTTGTTTTACAAATACATTGGATGATTTGGTTTAAATTGAGTATTCATTGTGATTTGCTTTGAAAACGGATACATTGGATGATTTGGTTTGAATTGGGTATCCATTGTGATTTGTGCAATAAACGGATACATTTGATGTTTTGATTTAATCTTTTAAGGAAAGTAGAACACAAGATTTTCGTTAAGCTTTAATGACAATATTACCCATAACAATCTTGATGAGAATCAAGAATGTTATGTAGAGAATTTCAGAAGTATTGATGACCTTGAGGATATGTTGCTATGCATTGGTGAGGGTGGATTCCAAAACCTTAGTACTTTGTTATTTGATAAATTTCATTTTGTTTAGTTCATGCTCTTTTCTATTCAAAATCACTCATCTTTCAAAACTAGGTTATAATTTAATTGCTTTAGATATATTTGTTTTTCATAAATACAATTCCATGTGGGATCAACCTCGCACTTATAACACTATATTGCAAAACGATTTGTGCACTTGCGAGTAAATTAAAACATCACAACAAGTTTTTGGCACCGTTGCCGGGAAATTGATTTTATTTGTGAAAACAAGTTATGTCTAGATCGATTGTATCTTTCTATTAGTTGTAGCTTGGATTTTTCATCTTTAAATTTTGTTTTTATTCTGTTTATGTGCATCTACTAAAAAAAAAAATCTGTTTTGTTTTGCAGCTTCTGCCAGATCATGTGTTGCACACTGACTCCAGTGCGCTCAAGTGCACAACTTTGGGGCTCGAGCGCAACTGTGTTGCAGGGAGTACCATTCAACAAACCAGTGCACCTGCACTCTATTGTGACAATTACCCACCTAAATTAATAGGCGAATAATCGCTACGTTTTACTTGCAAGTGTACAAGATCAAAACAATAGTATAGCAGGCAAATACAAGATCATTCCCACGAGGATTTGTAATTTTGCTTAGAATGCAATTTCCTAATTAATTAATGGAATTAAGCCAATTGACACATATTGAATTTAATAATAACATAAATAGGTAATAAAAGATAAAAATAAGAACTAGGGTTAGGGTTTTGATATCCACCACTGATCTCACCTAATTGAGATAACAATATGCCAATGCTAACAATTATACCGATATACTTAATGCTTGCCAACTTAAGGACATGGTATCTACTCCTCAAGCTATTGATCTCCCTAAGCAACGAATTAGGCATGGTATCTACTCTAATGATTTTCTTTCTTAAAGGATTTAACATGATTTCTACTAAGTTGTTCTTTAGAAAAGCATAAATCTATGGAAATTGACAAACACATGAATCCTAGGGCATGGTATGTACTCTTAGTTTTCCATGTTGATTTGCTCAAGAACCCGTGATGAGATTCTTTTGTCACTTTATTAAGCTCAGAACTCGGTCATCCAAATTGACTTAAATAACACGTCCAAACACATGCATATGATGATCAGACACATTTATATGAGGAATTCAATTAACCAAAAAATAACCAATTTAAATATACCAAAATATAATTGTAACAAAGACGCCAATATTGAAATCCTAAAAAGACATAATTAGGGCTTCAATCTAGCCCCAAACAAAATATTTAGCTAGACATAATTGAAAAAGAAAAGAAAAGAAGAAACCGAAAACGACTTCTAGAAGTAGCTCCAATTCTTCCCCAGGAAATTGTATATATTTTTTAAAGGCTTAGAGGTCTATTTATAGGGATTAGGAGAACCCTAGAAGCCCTAGGAATCCTAGAAAAATCATAGTTCGATCTTCTAGTCAAATTACAAAGCAATCCAAGTACAAATCGGAATAGGATTTGTCCAGCTTTGCGTTTTTATATTGCGAGACGATTTTGGCATAGCAAACTTCCGAATTAGGAAAATATTATTTCATAATGATTTATATTATTTTGAGTTAGTGTTCCAATGCCTCTAGTTTAACCTCATTCCAATACTTGAGATGAAAGTTATGGTCAAAATACTGAGACATGTGCACAATCCAAATTTGAATCAAATCCGATTCTGACTCCAATTAGAGAAATTCTGGTTTAACCCTTTCCTTGATTTTTGATTAAACTTAACCATATCATATAGGTCTTCTATTATGATTGGTTAAGCTTAAACATATCTTCTAGGTCGTCTCAAAGTGTGCTTTAAGCACAAAATCAATGAAATTAATTGCATCTTTATTTAAAACCTGAAAACACTAAAACAACACAAAACATCAAATAATAACAAAACTAAGAGATTAACATATGTGAATTAAGGGACTAGAATATGTAATATTCAGCACTTATCACACCCCCAAACTTACATATTGCTAGTCCCTTAGTAATATGAAACTGAAAATAAATGAAAAATAGAAAAACAATAAGATAAATCATTCTTTCGTGGGATGTACGATTGCATTTAGCATATGCAACAAGACTTTTAAACCCTAGGCATCCCTAGTAGGACAAGTGACGTCTCGTGAGGGTTTAACAAAAATGTTACTGATAAGTGCCAAATATTGCATATTTGGACCCCTTTATTTACATTAGTTAATCCTTTAGTTGTGTCATTATTTAATATTTTGTGTTAATTTTGTTTTTTTAGTGTTTTGTAGGTCATTAGAGAAAAACTACAGTTTTAAAGGGAAAAATGCAAAGTTTGTAAGAAAGCATACTTTGAGAAGACCCAGATGATGTGGTTAAGATCAACCGAATCCAAGAAAAAGGTTAAATTGGATTAAAGATCAGATTGGATTAAAGATGGATAGGATAAGATTTCGGATCGAATTCAAATTCAGATTCTGTACACGTCTCAGTATTTTGACTATAACTCTATGCTCAAATATCAGATTAAAGTGATTCAAGCGGCATTGGAAAGCTAACTCAAAATTTTCCTAATTCGGATGGTTACTATTCCAAAATCGCCGCGCAATTAAGAGACACAAATCTGGACGAATCCTATTCCGATTTTAGACTTCTATTTTCACTGGGAGACATACTTCCGAATTATCTAGGTTTAATAAGGTTTTTAGAACTTTTCTAAGCCTATAAATAGACTTTTTTGCATTCAAGAAAAGATACACAAGTCCCGAGAGCAAAATTCTACAGTTTTTCTCGTTTTAGTTTAGGTTTTCTTTAGTTTAGGTTTTATTTTTATGGGGAGCTAATTCCCAACTAAGGTTGGGGATGAAACCTCACCGATGAAGAACGGCATCACTTTTATGTAAGTCTTTATTTATCCGATTTTGTTGAGTTTTATATTTCAATTGTTTTACTTCTAATCAATGTGTGGAGTGATTCTTGGATATCTATTGTGATGATTTGAGATAATTTCATATGATTGATTGCTTGGTTTTTAACTCATAAAAATTGGATATCCCTTGTGATTTATTCTATGGATACATCTGGTGTTTCAATTGAATTTGGATTCCTTTTGTGATTTGGTCAATGAATGGATACATGGGATGGTTTGATTAATTCTTTGAAGCATAGTAAAACATAAATAAGATTTAAATTGTGAGAACTTCGGATAAATATTGATGGATATGGAGTATGTTGTTATGATTCGGTGAGTGTGGATTCCCAAACCTTAGTCTTTACCTTTTGTTTTATTTTAATTAGTTTATATTTGTCTTTTAATTTTCAAAATCAAAATTAGAAATTAATTAGTTTAGATATAAATTGCTCTTTCAAAAACACAATTCCCTGTGGGTTCAACCTCGCACTTGCAATCCATTAAACTACAATCGATTTGTGCACTTGCGAGTTAAATAAATTTGTACAACAAGTTTTTGGCACCGTTGCCGGGGAATTGTTCAATTTTTGAAACCAATTTATTTCTAAATTAGTTTTATTCTTCTACTAGTTATAATTAGGATTTTATTTTTCTGCAATTATTCGTGTTACTAATGAAAAAAAAAAGAAGATTTTTCTTGTTGTTTTTTGTTTTGTTTGGCTTGTTTTACAGTTCTGCCGCAGCACCTTCCGCACATCAGCGCGATCAAGCGCAGTCACAGCAAAGGCAGCAGTTCCGTAGATTTTTGCCAAAAAATTATTTTTGGTCATTTTTGTGAGTTTTTAAATTTTAGTTTTTTTTTTTTAATTTTTTGTTAGTTAGTCGTTTTTTTTTTTTTTTTTTTTTAGTTTATTTTATTTAAAACTAAAAAAATAAAAAAAAATAAAAAAATTGGTTAATGTTTTATGTGGGATATTTGCATGCTAAAAAGTGAAGGGGAAGCATGAATTTTCATTTTAATGATTTTAATGCATCTCCTAGTTATAGGACACCAGCTCCTACCAACTACCCTCAAAATTTTTACCCACATAATCCATGTTCATGCTGCTCCAATCCTTATCATCATTATAGTGATTGTCCATCATGGGGACAAGCTTCTAATTTTTCATATGTGCAAATGAACACCAGTTTCTCCAGTCCAGGGTTTGATTCAAATTCCAATTATTACAACCCGGACTGGAGCAACCAATCTAATTTCTCATGGTCAGCTCAAGCTATAGGAAATTATGCTCACCAATTTGATGAATTGCACCATTCAGAATATCTGCAGTTCGATCATCAAGCTCAACCTCCTGTTTATCAGTCTACCACTCAAGTGCCACAGCTTGCACCACAGTCATCACTGGAAGCCATGATGAAAACATTAATAGAAAAAGTCGACCAGTCCAACTCCCAAGCTATATAAGAGCTAAAAAGATTTCATCAAACAAACCCTGCAAGAACTGCGTCAAGAGCTCAAAGATGCAAATACTCATGCTACCGCAGGGATGGAAGAATTGATTGGCCAGAGTGAAAATGAACACCCATGTGAACATCAACTTGACCCAATGACTCCATATTGGGACAATGAGAGTATAGAGGATAACAATAAAGAAGAAGAGTTTCAAAGTCAGTTGAAGGCTCAAGGACACTACATGATTGATGACGATGAGTCCGGAAATTCTTATCATGAGCATGTCCAAGCCACCTCCAACTTTGAAAGAGAGGAAAGTGCTACAAGAAATTATCTTCCTTAAGATGAGAAAATTGTGGATAACAAAGAGGAGCACGCAGAGCAAGTTGAGCATGCTCAAGTCACTGCCACACTTGAGAGCGAGAAAATAGTTGATAACATTGAGGAGGAAGAAAAAGAAGAAGAAGTTGAGTACCCTGAGCAAGTTGAGCACCATGAGAACAATGAGCCACCAACAGATCCTGATCTACCTAGTGATATGAAAGTGAGTACTGAAGCTCATGCTTGCATCAATGTTCCTCTTGAGACATATCAAGAGCCCAAAGCTTCATCGCCTGAATGTCTCAAAAAGCCATCTTATGTCAAGATACTCAAAGACTTGTGCACACAAGCACACAAATCTAGGAACCACTTTCATAAGAAGATCCTTCGATGTATGAGATTCTACAAAAGATGGCGAAATATCCTTCTAGAGGGTTATGAAGTTTTGAAGAAGAAGGGGTAGAAGGGATTGGTTGGACATTCGCATGATAGGGGGAAGCGCTGTAAAGTTTTCTCCTCCAGTTTATTTTCTGCACTTCACTCCACAAATTCTTTCTTTCCTTTTTCATTACATGTTATTTTCATTTGTTTTTGTTTCTAACAGCAATTAATCTTTTGATTTTTGTTTCTATATAAAAAAAAAAAAAAAAAAAAAAAAATTGCTGTTAGTTTTTGTTGACAGGTGATTTGGTGTTTAAGTTTGGGGGACGCCCTAGCCTTGTTCACACTCAGATTTCCTTACTTCCGGTAATGTATTTCTATACTACACATTGAGGGCAATGTGTAATTGGAGTTTGGGGGTATGGAAAAACACTTTGTCTATTTATTTTTGTTCTTATTTGTTTATTTTTATTTGTCTTTTTGTCTTAAAAAATTTGAAAAATAAAATAAAAATTGTGCTATGTTGTTGTCAAATTTGAGTTAAACTGTAACTGTGATTTACATTTCATTAGCTTGCTTAAAGGGTTGAACAAATTATTATGTCATTAGGAGTCTGAGTCCCTTGACTTATTTTTGGGTAAAAGAGATTTCACTTGTTTTGAGACAAATTTTCATGAGCACATTAGCATGTTTTCTGTGAGGTATGATGTTTGAGCTTAGGCTTGTTCTCTTTGAGATTTGTTGGATGACCTATTGATGAATAACCATTGGCTTGCAAGATATAAAAAAAAAATAAAAAAAAATAAAAAAAGAAAAGAAAGATCATGCTGAGTTTTTCACTGAGTAACCGGACCTCTTGCCACATTAAGCATTGAGTGTTCGCGTCAAAAGGTGTGAAGTTCAGTGTTGATTTATGATATGGCTAATCTGACTTCATAGCCTTTTTGACTTAAGTTACTAAGCCCTTAGAGATGTTTTACATCTAGTGCCTTAAAGCCACCTGGCTTAAGAGTCATTGGCCTAACACTTGTTGCATGGGTCAATTAGAAAGCTTAAGGGAGTTAGACAGAGCTTGTAAAAAAATAAATAAATAAATAAATGCATATCTTGCCTTGGTTGTTTCATTTGGTAGGGATTCTTACAAATTTTATGGAACTTGTCTTGCGTTTAAGCTAAAAGCTTCATGATTGTATGCTAATTACACTTTACACATTTCAGAACATATGAGGTCTAAATTGTCCATTTATGAGTGATTTGATTCTGGATTTTCTTTTGACAGTGATTATGGTGTTTGTCTTTTTAAGTTTGCTCATAAATAAGAACCATGGTTTATGTGAAACTTATTTTTTGTTAACAATATAGTGCACAATGTTTGTGGGTATCATTCCTGTTAAGCCCTCACGAGACTTCACTCGTCCACTAGGGATGCCTAGAGGTTTAAAAGGCTTGTTGCATATGCTAAATGCAATCGTCACTCCCACGAAAGATGATTTATGTTTCTTGCTTTCATTTTATTTTTCGTTTTGTTTTGCTAAGGGACTAGCAAAATGTAAGTTTGGGGGTGTTTGATAAGTGCCAAATATTGCATATTTGGACCCCTTTATTTACATTAGTTAATCCTTTAGTTGTGTCGTTATTTAATATTTTGTGCTAGTTTTGTGTTTTTAGTGTCTTGCGTTTAAGCTAAAAGCAAACGCAAAAGTTCCATATTTTATGGAACTTGTCTTGCGTTTAAGCTAAAAGCTTCATGATTGTATGCTAATTACACTTTACACATTTCAGAACATATGAGGTCTAAATTGTCCATTTATGAGTGATTTGATTCTGGATTTTCTTTTGACAGTGATTATGGTGTTTGTCTTTTTAAGTTTGCTCATAAATAAGAACCATGGTTTATGTGAAACTTATTTTTTGTTAACAATATAGTGCACAATGTTTGTGGGTATCATTCCTGTTAAGCCCTCACGAGACTTCACTCGTCCACTAGGGATGCCTAGAGGTTTAAAAGGCTTGTTGCATATGCTAAATGCAATCGTCACTCCCACGAAAGATGATTTATGTTTCTTGCTTTCATTTTATTTTTCGTTTTGTTTTGCTAAGGGACTAGCAAAATGTAAGTTTGGGGGTGTTTGATAAGTGCCAAATATTGCATATTTGGACCCCTTTATTTACATTAGTTAATCCTTTAGTTGTGTCGTTATTTAATATTTTGTGCTAGTTTTGTGTTTTTAGTGTTTTGTAGGTCATTAAAGAAAAACTACAGCTTTAAAGAGAAAAATGCAAAGTTTGGAAGAAAGCATACTTTGAGAAGATCTAGATGATGTGGTTAAGATCAACCGAATCCAAGAAAAATGTTAAATCGGATTAAAGATCAGATTGGATTAAAGATAGATAGGATAAGATTTCGGATCGGATTCAAATTCATATTCTGTACACGTCTCAGTATTTTAACTATAACTCTCTGTTCAAATATCGGATTAAAGTGATTCAACTGGCATTGGAAAGCTAACTCAAAATACTACAATTTGTTGTGAAATAGGATTTTCCTAATTCAGACGGTTACTATACCAAAATCGCCCTGCAATTAAGAGACACAAATCTGGACGAATCCTATTCTTATTTCAGACTCCTATTTTAACTGGGAGACATACTTCCGAATTATCTAGGTTTAATAAGGTTTTTAGGACTTTAGTAAGCCTATAACTAGACTTCTTTGCATTCAAGAAAAGATACACAAGTCCCGAGAGCAAAATTCTACAGTTTTTCTCGTTTTAGTTTAAGTTTTCTTTAGTTTAGGTTTTATTTTTATGGGGAGCTAATTCCCAACTAAGGTTGGGGATGAAACCTCACCGATGAAGAATGACATCACTTTTATGTAAGTCTTTATTTATCCGATTTTTTTGAGTTTTATATTTCAATTGTTTTACTTCTAATCAATGTGTGGAGTGATTCTTGGATATCTCTTGTGATTCAAGGATACATGTGATGATTTGAGATAATTCCATATGATTGATTGCTTGGTTTTTAACTCATAAAAATTGGATATCCCTTGTGATTTATTCTATGGATACATCTGGTGTTTCAATTGAATTTGGATTCCTTTTGTGATTTGGTCAATGAATGGATACATGGGATGGTTTGATTAATTCTTTGAAGCATAGTAAAACATATATAAGATTTAAATTGTGAGAACTTCGGATAAATATTGATGGATATGGAGTATGCTGTTATGATTCGGTGAGTGGATTCCCAAACCTTAGTCTTTACCTTTTGTTTTATTTTAATTAGTTTATGTTTGTCTTTTAATTTTCAAAATCAAAATCAAAACCCTTTTGGAACTAGATTAGAATTTAATTAGTTTAGATATAAATTGTTCTTTCAAAAACACAATTCCCTGTGGGTTCGACCTCGCACTTGCAATCCATTAACCTACAATCAATTCGTGCACTTGCGAGTTAAATAAATTTGCATAACAGTTACCCACAAACATTATGCAAAATTCATGTCAAACATAAGATTGAAGTATCACTTAAAACAACGATTTTCATTCATTAGCAAGCTTAAAAGGATAAACTCCATTTTCAAAAAGAATTGGAATTCCAAAGTCTAACCACTTACAAATGACAAGCTAAGGCATCATAAGTTCAATTTAGTGTAAAGTGAACCAACATACAATTATGAGGCTTCCAAATTAGTTCCAATGTGTATAAACCCAATACCTCAAAGTTCACTGGGATTCCCATCGGAATGAATAACTAACCATGGCATAACAATAAATTTACCATTTTTTTATTCCTTTTAGTCAGGCTGTGCAATGCTTAGTGATGTGCAAATTATAATTACTTGCAAGCGCACGACTTGTGTGCAGTACAACGTGTGCAAGTGCGAGGTAGAACCACAGGGAATTTTGTCATGAAAACTAATTCTTATCTAAACTAATCCTATTTTAATCTAGTTCCAAATTTTGGGATTTTTGAATAATGAAATAAACAAACATAAATTAAACAAAATAACAGTAATCAAATGAGAAATGACTAAGGTTTTAATTCACCTCATCAAATCAAAGCACACATTCGCTTGTTTAGTTCATACATATCTGACAAGCGATTAGTCCCAATGCATGTTCTATTGTTTTTATAAAATCCTATTGAATCATTCAATGAATCCATCTCTATTACAAATCACAACGAATATCCAATTGAGATCAAATCGTCCACTGTATCCGATTGATATATGAATCACAATGAATATAAGTCTCAATCAAATCATTCGATGTATCTATTGGATGAAACAAAATGAATATCCAATCTTTTCATGATTTATAAACAACAATCAATCACAATTTTGTCACACAATTGAATTGAAACGAACATACATTACATTAAACGACATAATTGTACGAACAAATTATAAAAATATGCTAACAAATCAATGGTGAGGCTTCATCTTCAACTAAGAATGAAGATTTAGCCTCTCATGACAAAATAAATCATAAAGAAACTGAAATACTTCATTGAAATTGACAAACTTACAAAAGAATTGGAGTTCAAAGGTCCAAAAACCCAGAAAAGTCAAAAATTGACAAAGTACGATGCCCTTGGCACGTCTTCCTTCTTTTACAATAGAAAAATGTGATATTTATAGGCTAATTTAGGATTTCAGCATTATACAGGCTAGCAAGTGCGCTCGATCGCACACTAGGTGCGATCGATGGCACTCGTGCATCACTTTCCACTTTTAATGGGAGCGTGTGTGCTCGATTGCACTAAATGTGCGCTCGAGCGTACTATCGTTCGGAATTAGCCTACTCTTGTGAAACATGACTTTATATATCTTTTAGTTAACTTTTCAATGATACCAAGATCGCTTCAATCCAAGCTTTACAACTCTAGATATGGCCATTTTAGTGAGACTCGTTGGGTGCGAATAATCGCTCAATCCAAATTTACTGCCAATGCTCCCTAATGTGTCTTAAGCCCTAGAATTAATGGAATGCGTTGCATTTTTCCCTTTAAAGGCGCATTTTTCCCTTAGCAACCTACAAAACACTAAAACATCATAAAATAATAAAGTTAAAGGCTTAGCAAATGCAAATGAAGGGGTCCAAATATGCAATATTTGACACTAATCAAATACCCCCAAACTTACATTTTGCTAGTCCCTTAGCAAAACAAACTGAAAAACAAAATCAAAACATGAAACATAAATCCGCTGTCGTGGGAGAGATGATTGCATTTAGCATATGCAACAAGCCATTTAAATTCTTAGGCATCCCTAAAGGACGAGTGAAGTCTCGTGAGGGTTTAACAACAATGATACCCACAAACATTTTTAGCACTATATCATTGACAAATACAAATTTTCAGACAAACACATAGTTCTTACATCATGAGCAAGTTTAACAAAGTGAACACCACAGTCACATCATCAAGTCAAACACATATCATTCAACTCAAAGATGTAAATTTTTTAGACAACACATGTTTCAATAAATGCAATGTGAGAATAACATACAATCATGAGGCTTCAATTTTTTTCAAAGTTAGGTGTACCTCAAAAGTCATAGGAATTCACTTAGATGAACAAAACCAAGGCTTAAATCAAGACATGCATTTTTTGTGTAGGCTGTGCAATGTTTGGCTCCCTTAAGCTTTCTAATTGACCTATGTAACGAGTGTTGGGCCAGTGAATCCCAAACTAGATGGTTTTAGGGAACTAGATGTAAAAACATCCCTAAAGACTTAATTACTAAAGTCAACAAGGCTACGAAGCCAAACTAGCCATACAATTAACCAAATCGAATTTCTCATCTTTTTACGCGAACACTCAATGCTTAGTGAGGTATGAGGTCCGGTTACTCAATGAGAAGCTCAAGCTGATTTTTTTTTTTTTTTTGAAGCCAAGGTTTCCTAAAAAATTCATCCTACAAATCTCAAGACACACCCTACTCAATTCAAATCTCATTCCTCACAGATTCTATGCTAGTGTACTTGTGATGATCAACTCAGACATGTGAAGTCTCTCTAATCCAATCAAATGAGTCAAATGACTCAGATTTCTAATGACATGCTGTGTTCAATAAGTTAAACAAATCAATGACATGCAAACCACAATTATGATGTAACTCATACTCAATCAACAGCATAGCAATTTATTTATTTATTTTTTTAACACAACAAACAGACAAAATAAAACAAACAAACAAAAGACAGAGTGTCTTTCCATACCCCCAAACTTAGATTACACATTGTCCTCAATGTGTAGTAAAGAAATACATTACTAGAAGTACGAAACATTGAGGCGTGAAAAAGGCCAGGGCGTCCCCCAAACTTAAACACCAAAACAATTGTCAACAAAACTGACAATAATATTTTCTCATAGAAACAAACATCAAAAGGTTAATTGATGTCAGAAGCAAAAAAAAAAAAACAAAAAAAAAATGACAAAAGAAAAAGACTCAAAAATAAAGTGCAGAAAATAAAAAAGAAAAAATACCACACTTTCCCCGATCATTTGGATGTCCGACCAAACCCTTCCACCCTTTCATCTTTAGAATTTGATATCCCTTCGGAAGGATGTTTCGCCACCTCAAGTAGCCTAGTTGCTTGCTTCGAAGAATCTTCTTAGGAACATGGTTCATAGATTTGTGATCTTGTGTGCATAGATCCTTGAGAAGTTTAGCTTAAGATTGCTCTTTGAGACATTGAAAAATTGAAGCTAGGGGTTCATGAACTATCTCAAGAGGGATTGTGACGAAGGAATGAGCTTTAGTACTCAATTCCTTGTCATTGGACACTTTTGGAGTTGGCGGGGGCTCAATTTGCTCAACCTTCTCATCTTTTTCTTCCTCCTCATAGCTATCAACAATGAGAGGCTTAGCTGCTAATGAAGATGGTTTAGGGAATGATATCTCAGTGGTTTCCCCATTCTAAATACGCACCTCATGAGTGGAATCCAATATTGCATCTGCTTGCTCAAGTAACTTATCCAAATCTAAATCATCTCCAAATTGAGCAAGGCATGCTTCCAAAGGATCCTCTAGACTTGGCTCATTAACAGTGTCCTTGACCACTTCCTCACTCCCAACTGTGGTGGTGGCTTGGACATGCTTATGATAAGAATTGATTGAAGCATCCTTATCAATCATGTATTGCCCTCTCGCCATCTCTTGACTTTGAAGCTCGTCTTCCTCAATTCTGTTGAATTCAGCAACTAGATGACCGAGCTGTCCTTCCAACCTTGCAATTGCTTCAGTGTTGGCCATAGTGGCATCTGTGATTTCTTGAATGGGTTGGTTGACTGTTTGCCTGAACTCACTGAGTACCTCTTCCAATGATAATTCTGGTTGTGGCATGGGCCTTGTGGATTGGCCGGTTAGTTGCATGAATTCCTTAAGAGAGTCTTCCAGTGAAGATTGTTGAGGAAGATAGTTATATGATGAAGGAATGGTAGATGGACTATCGAACTGTGAATATTCAGAATGGGGCAGTTCATAAAATTGGGGAGCAAAATTTCCTGTAGCATAAGCTTGTCATGAGAAATCAGAATGGTTGCTCCAGTCTGAGTTATACAAATCGAAGTTTGATTCAAACCCAGGACTGGAGAAATTAGTGTTCATCTACTCATGTGAAAAACGGAAAATTGTCCCTAGGATGGACAATTACTTGAACTATGATAAGAGTTGGAGCAGTATGAACATGGTCCACGTGGGTAGAAATGGTGAGGGTAGTTGGTAGGAGTGGGTGTCCTACAGCTAGGGGTAGCATCAAAATTACCAAATGGAGAATTCATGCTTTCCCTCACTCTTTAAACAAAATACACTTCCACATGAAACATTAACAAAATTTTTGTTTTTGTTTTTGTTTTTTTGTTTTTTTTTGTTTTTGGACAATAGAATAAACAAAAATACAGAAAAGAAAAATAAAAGCAGAAAGCACAAAATGGACAAAAAGAATTTGCAAATTTTTTTTTTACTTAGCTACTTCTGGTCTGTTGAGGCTGATTCTCGAAGTGCGCTCGAGCGCAAGTGTGCAATGCACTTCAACGCAGGCATGGGATGGGTCAAGCGCAAGTGCGTCACTTGCTGGTAGTGTGTTCGAGTGCACTCAAGCGTAGGTGTGGTGTGATCGATCGCACTGGCAGACTAATTTTTTTCAACACCGCAATAGAAACACAAAAACAACCAACCTTTTCTCTTATTTATTTATTTATTTATTTTAAATTTTTAAATTTTTTTATGTTAGATGAAACAACACAGAAACAAATAATAATAAAAATAAAGAAAATTGCAAAAAGAAATGAAACAAAGATCTACCTAAACTAGTAGAAAAATAAAATCAATTTAAACAAAAATCAATTTTTACAAACAAACAACTCCTCGGCAACGGTGCCTAAAACCTGATGTGCAAATTATAATTACTCGTAAGAACATGAGTCATGTGCAGTACAACATGTGCAAGTGCAAGGTTGATCCAGAGGGAATTATGTCGTAAAAACTAATTCTTATCTAAACTAATCATATTTTAACTTAGTTCTGAATTTTGAGATTTTTGAATAAAGAAATAAACAAACATAAATTAAACAAAATGACAATAATCAAATGATAAACGACTAAGGTTTCAGAATTCACCTCACTAAATCAAAGCACACATTCGCATGTTTAGTTCATACATATCCGACAAGCGAATAGTCTCAATGCATGTTCTATTGTTTTTATAAAATCCTATTGAATCATTCAATGAATCTATCTCTATTACAAATCATAACGAATATCCAATTGAGATCAAATCATCCACTGTATCTGTTTGATATACAAATCACAATGGATATAAGTTTCAATCAAATCATTCGATGTATCCGTTGGATGAAACACAATGAATATCCAATGTTTTCACGATTTATAAACAATAATCAATCACAATTTTGTCACACAATTGAATTGAAACGAATATACATTAATTTAAATGATAGAATTGTACGAACAAATTATACAAATATGCAAACAATTCAATGGTGAGGCTTCATCTTCAACCTTAGTTGAAGATTTAGCCTCTCACGACAAAATAAATCATAAAGAAACTGAAATACTTCATTGAAATTGACAAACTTACAAAAGAATTGGAGTTCAAAGCTCCAAAAACCCAAAAAAGTCAAAAATTGACAAAGTACGACGCCCCTGGTGCGTCTCCCTCCATTTACAATAGAAAAATGTGATATTTATAGGCTAATTTAGGGTTTCAGCATTATACAGGTCAACGAGTGTGCTCGATCGCACTAAAGCTCGAGTGCACTACTGTTCGGAATTAGCCTACTCTTGTAAAACATGACTTTGTATATCTTTGAATTAACTTTCCAATGATACCAAGATTGCTTCAATCCAAGCTCTACAACTTTAGATATGATCTTTTTAGTGGGACTCGGTGGGTGCGAATAATCGCTCGATCCAAATTTGCTGCCAATGCTCCCTAAAGTGTCTTAAGCCCCAGAATTAATGGAATGAGTTGCATTTTTCCCTTTAAAGGCGCATTTTTCCCAAAGCAAGCTACAAAACACTAAAACACCAAAAGTAACCAAAACATAAAAAAATAATAAAGCTAAAGGCTTCGCAAATGCAAATGAAGGGGGTTCAAATATGCAATATTTGGCACTCATCACTTAGTTCCCTTAAGCTTTCAAATTGACCCATGTAACAAGTGT
Source organism: Corylus avellana (assembly GCF_965113065.1). Taxonomy (NCBI): domain Eukaryota; kingdom Viridiplantae; phylum Streptophyta; class Magnoliopsida; order Fagales; family Betulaceae; genus Corylus; species Corylus avellana. The sequence goes on along the minus strand of NC_142499.1, from coordinate 11,543,626 downwards.
TAGGCCAATGCTTCCCAAGCTAGATGATTTTAGGGCACTATGTGTAAAAAAACCCCTATGGGCTTACTAATTCAAGTTAAGAAGGCTACGAAACAAAACTAGCCATGACATCAACCAAATCAAAATTCTCACCATTTGATGTGGACAATCAGTGCATAATGAGGCAAGAGGTCCAGTTACTCAATGAAAATTTCACAATGATTAATTTTTTATTTTTTATTTTTTTATTTATGCCCAAGTACCCATCCAACAAGTCACCTAATTGTTGTGCAAATATCTACCAAAATTAATAGGCAAATAATTGTACGTTTTACCCGCAAGTGCACAAGCTCAACATAGTAGTATATGGTGCAACTACGGGATCATTCCCACGAGGATTGCTAAATTTTGCTTAAAATAAATCCCGTAAGTAAAACAAAACAAAGATTGATTTTGAGTTGGTTATAATAAAAAGGTAGGGCTTTGATATCCACCACTAATCATGCTTACATAATATAACAATATGCCAATGCTTTGATCATGTTATGTATATCTAATGTTTGTCAACCTAAGGGCATGGGTGTATACTCCTTAGGCTATAGATTTCCCTAAGCAACGAGTTAGGCATGGGTGTATACTCTAACTCTTTTCTTTCTTAAAGGATTTAGCATGAGTGTATACTAAGTTGTTCTTTAAGAAAACATGATTTTATGGAAATCGACAAATACACAAAACCTAGGACATGGGTGTATACTCCCGGTTTTCCATGTTGATTAACCCAAGAACCCGGTGTGGATTTCTTTTATTACTTTTATTAAACCCAAGACTCGGTCATCCAAATTGATTTAACTAACTGGTCTATACCACATGCATATGTCGATCAAACAAACACATATGAAGAATTTATGAAAACAGGAATTAATTAAGTTAAATATCACAACAGATCATCACAAAGGCGCCAATATTGAATATTAACTAAACATAACTAGGGTTTCAATCTAGCCCTATTAAGTAAATTAGTTACACATGAGTTTGATGTTAAACATCTTCATAAATTAAAAATAGAAGGAAAAGAATAAACCCGAAACTTGAACTTGAAGAGCTCCTATTCTTCTCTTTGGAAATTGTGTCTATTCTAGAGGTTTAAGGGTCTATTTATAAGCCTTAGGAATACTCTAGAAACCCTAAAAATCGTAGGGTTTAAGCCCTAGTTCGCACAAATCTACAAAACCCTAAAAATCACACTTTCTATATCAAGGCTAGCGGGTGGCTTGCTCCTCACGCACGGGTGCGCTCGATTGCAGCCCATGTGCGATCGATCGCAAGTATGCGATTGATGCTTTGTACTGGCGCTAGATCACAGGTACGATCGAGACTTCCTTTGGTGTGCACAAGCGCATGCCTTGCGCTCGTTGTTTTCACCTGTAGTGCGCTTGATCACAGCTCCCCTAAGATCGGGCCTCTAATTTTCCCAAAATAGCTCTTTTATGCTCAAAACTTCCGAAATTGCTTCCTTTTCTTCTAACAACCTACAAAAACAAGGAAAGCACATAAGAGAACTAAAATGGCATAAATTAATCAAAACTAAAGTATTAACAAATGTAAGTTAAGGGCTAAAATATGAATATTTTAGCACTTAACACACCCCCAAACTTACATATTGCTAGTCTGTTAACAATGCAAAACTAAAAACTAAATGGAAAAACAAAAAACAAAAGATAAATCCATCTTTCGTGGGATGTACGATTGCATTTAACATATGCAATAAGCCTTTTAAAAAAATTCCCTAGAGGATGAGTGGAGTCTCGTGAGGGTTTTTCAAGAATGTTACCCATAAACATTATGCACAGTTCATGTTATCCCAAAAATTAAAGTATCACTTCAAGATCATGATTTTCATTCATTAGCAAGCTTAAAAAGCTAAACTCCATCTTCACAATGAATTGGAATCTCAAAGTTTAATTACTTACTAAGGACATGCTAAAATATCACTAGTTTGAGAACAGTGTAAAGTGAACCTAGTGCATAAATATGAAGCTTCCAATTACTTCCAATGTGCAATGTCTCAATATCTCAAAGTTAACTGAAATCCTTATTAGAATGAATAACTATGGCATACATTTCTTTTTTCCTTTTTTTTTTCCTCTTTTTTTTTTGGTTAGGCTATGCAATGTTTAGTTCCCTTAAGCTTTCTAATTGACCCATGTAATGAGTGTTAAGTCAATGACTCCCAAACCAAGTGATTTTAGGGCATTAGGTGTAAAACACCCCTAAGGACTTACTAACTCGAGTAAAAAAGGCTACGAAACCAACTAACCAGGACATCAATCAAATCAAAATTTTTCACCTTTTGACGTGAACACTCAATGCTTTAAGGCAAGAGGTCCAGTTACTTAGTGAAAAGCTTATCAATGATTTTTTTTTTTTTTTTTTTATATGCCAAAGTATCTATCTAATATGTCATCCAGTTTCACCCAAGACATAAAAACACACACATCAGACTTTCATGTCATGCCCCACAAATTATATGTTAATGTGCTTGTGTGATCAGATCAAACATGTGAATCTTCAACTGTCCTAAGCAAGTAACCAAACTTAACAAATTCTATCATTAGATCATGTGTTCAAAATTTTAAGCTTACCAATGAAATCAAATCACAATTCTTAAGATCAACCAAAATTTTAAGACAAACATGAACATGCATATTTTTTTTTTCTTTTTCAAAAATGGGACAAAGTGTGTGTAAAGTGTCTCCCATACCCCCAAACTTAAATTACACATTATCCCCAATGTGTTTATAACATGGAAAGAATTTACCCGGGATATGGATGAAACTGTCTAGAATAGCATGGCTTATAGCACACCCCAAACTTGACTGAAGCACACTTGTCCTTGCAAAACAAATGACTAAAATAACAATGGAAAACAAAAAGAAATGAATAATAAAAATAAAATAAAAACAACCAAACAAGGAAATAAAAATGATATGCTGTGGGGTGCCTCCCATGAGCGCTAAGTTTAACGTCTTTAGCCAGACTGTGGCACTTTAAATTTGAAGCACCAGTCTTTTCTTCTCTTGCACCAAAGGGAGTGAATCTTTTCTATTGCAAAGTGATTCCAAATGTCTATAGATCGGGGAGGACCACTTTGAGTTTCCTCCAACAGTTTCTCATCCGGGAGGGAATCATGAACTGGATAAGACTTAGGGAATTCATCTATCTTGATGTCCTCAATTTGCTCATCACATAGCCCCAACAGACTTCTCTCTTGGATTCTTAGTAATTCGGGAACAGGAGCTGATGTTGAAGAAGTCTCAATGCTCTCTTCCTTTTTCCGATGTAGCTCCTCTAGAACCTCAGTTTGCTCATCTTCTTCTTCCACCTTGTTCTTCTTAGGAGTGGAATCCAATAAGGCCTCAGCTTGCTCATGTATCATGTCAAGGTCCAGATCCAATTAATATTGAGCAAAGTTCTCTTCCAATGGATCCTCCAAACTTGGCTCACTAAACATCTCAGCTTGCTTGAGGAACTTGTCACGATCCAAGTCAAACTCAGATTGATCAGAATGCTCATTCAATGGATCCTCAAGACTTGGCTCATTAGAAGTCTCAGCATACTCAAGTAGCTTGTCGAGGCAAAGGTCACCTCCAAATTCATCAAAGCACTCTCCCAAAGGATCATTAAGACTTGGCTCATTAGAAGTTTCATCATGCTCAAGTAGCTTGTCCAGGTCTAGGTCATCTCCAATTTGATCAAAACGCTCTCCCATCGGATCCTCAAGACTTGGCCCACAAAAACTCTCCTCAGCAGTTTCTTCATTCCTAGGTGTGGTAGTTGTTTGCTCATGATAGTAAGTGCACTCATTCTCCATGTAGTGCTCATTAGGATTGGCCACCAACTGACATTGACACTCTTCTTCTTCTTCTTTAGTATATCTAATATTTACTTGAAGTGATCCTCTGTCTTGGCCATGGTGGATTGTAACTGTTGATTACAGACCTTGTTGTGGCTAACAAAAGCTGACAATGTTTCTTCTAAACTAGCATGCGCTTCTTCTAACGCAGAATTCTTTGGCAAAGGTATCTCTTCTTGGTATTGTTGAGGTGGAGAGGAATATGAATAGTCATATATGGGAGATGGTTCCTCTTCATGAGCTATTATCTTGAAAATGGATTGCCTCAGACTGGGACTAAGACATGCATATGATTGACCATAGAATTGTGGAGATGGCTCCTTTTCTTGCTAGCAAATACTCTCGTCCTCCATATAATGTCCTTGAAGAGTGGTAATTGATTGACTTTGGGGCCCTGTCTTTTTGATAAAATCTGTTCCTTGTGTATAGTGGGCCTCCGTCCTTTTAACTGATTTCAAATGAGAGTTCTTCATCTCCTCAATTGCTAAACTGATCATAGCTAATGTATTTTCAGAAAACTCACGAGGAGGTGGTTCAGCTTGATATTGTTGTTGTGGAGCTGATTGAGAGGAGTATGAATGATCATAGAATTGCTGATATGAGTGATGTTGCAGTCCATGAGGTTGTGGAGCATGAGTTTCGGGAGCTTGAGCTTGCCCTGAGAGATTGGATTGTTGGCTCCATGATGGATTGCAGGAATCAAAATAACGGCTGTTCCCCGGTCTAGATAACGATGTGTTCTTATGCCCATTAAATTTGTTAGAAATTTGTCTCATTATAAGACATTCTCTAACATGGTGATAAGGGTCATGGCATAAAGAACATGGTGATAAGGGTCATGGCATAAAGAACATGGTCCATGGGGTGTCGGAATGCCTCCCCACATATGTGAAAATAAAATAATATGCAGACTTGAATGACCTTGCATGAAATAAAAGAAAAAAAAAAGGATCTGTAATTAGTGCAGTAACTGTGCTGCTGTCTGGATGTACGATCGATCGCATCGTGAGGTGCGCTCAATCGCCCAAGTTGGGCACTTGAGCACACCTCTAGAGGCAGAACAGGAACTGCAGAAAAAAACTAGAAAAACAGAAAAATTTAAAACAAAAATAAATTAAGAAAAAAAATTTCAAACAAAATCAAACAATCCCTGTCAATGGCGCTAAAAACTTGTTGTGCAAATATCTACCTAAATTAATAGGCAAATAATTGTGCGTTTTACCCGCAAGTGCACAAGGTCAACATAGTAGTATATGGTGCAAGTACGGGATCATTCCCATGAGGATTGCTAAATTTTGCTTAAAATAAATTTCGTAAATAAAACAAAACAAAAATTTATTTTGAGTTGGTAATAATAAAAAGGTAGGGATTTGATATCCATCACTAATCATGCTTATATAATATAACAATATGCCAATACTTTGATCATGTTATGTATATCTAATGTTTGTCAACCTAAAGGCATGGGTGTATACTCCTTAGGCTATAGATTTCTGTAAGCAATGAGTTAGGCGTGTGTGTATACTCTAACTCTTTTCTTTCTTAAAGGATTTAGCATGGGTGTATACTAAGTTGTTCTTTAAGAAAGCATGATTCTATGGAAATCAACAAACACACGGAATCTAGGGCATGGGTGTATACTCCCGGTTTTCCATGTTAATTAACCTAAGAACCCGGTGTGGATTTCTTTTGTTACTTTTATTAGACCTAGAACTTGGTCATCCAAATTGATCTAACTAATTGGTCCATACCGCATGCATATGTTGATCAGGCAAACACATATGAGGAATTCATGAAAACAGGAACTAATCAAGTTAAATATCACAACATGATCATCACAAAGGCGCCAATATTGAATATTAACTAAACATAACTAGGACTTTAATCTAGCCCTACTAAGTAAATTAGTTACACATGAGTTTGATGTTAAAAATCTTCATAAAATAAAAATAGAAGGAAAAGAATAAACTCGAAACTTGAACTTGAAGAGCTCCAATTCTTCTCCTTGGAAATTGTGTGTCTATTCTAGAGGTTTAAGGGTCTATTTATAAGCCTTAAGAATACTCTAGAAACCCTAAAAATCGTAGGGTTTAAGCCCTAGTTCGCACAAAGCTACGAAACCCTAAAAATCACAATTTCCATATCAAGGCTAGTAGCTGGCTTGCTCCTCACGCATGAGTGCACTCGATCGCAGCCCGTGTGCGATCGATCACAGGTATGCGATTGATCCTTCGTGTTGGCGCTTGATCGCAGGTGTGATCGAGACTTCCTCTGATGTGCATGCCTTGCACTCGTGGTCTTCGCCTGTAGTGCGCTCGATCGCAGCTCCCCTTCGATTGATTGCACTACCAGAGCCTCTAATTTTCCCAAAATAACTATTTTATGCTCAAAACTTCCGAAATCACTTCATTTTCTTCCAACAACCTACAAAAAACAAGGAAGCACATAAAAGAACTAAAATGACATAAATTAATCAAAACTAATGGATTAACAAATGTAAGTTAAGGGCTAAAATATGAATATTTTAGCACATAATACCAGCTCACCCAAGATAAAGAAATCATACACAATTAGGCTCACGTGTCATACCTCACAAACTATCTGCTAATGTGTTTGTGGAAAAATAAATCAAAACATGTGAATTCCCAAATGCCAAAAGTAAGTAGCAAGACTTAAAACTTCTAGCGATTAGATCATATGTTCAACATTTTAAGCTCACCAATGAAATTCAAATTACAAATTTTTAGTTCAATCAAAATCTCAAGAATAACATGAACATGCATTTCAAAACTTTGGACAAAGTGTGTGTATGTGTCTTCCATACCCCTAAACTTGAATTACACATTGCCTTCAATGTGGATATAAAATGGAAAGATCTTACCCAGGAGATGAGAAAACTGGTTGGAATCGATATGGCTCGTAGCATACCCCTAAACTTGAATGCAAGCACACTTGTCCCAGAAATGGGTTGCCTCCCATGAGCGCTAAATTTAACGTCTTCAGCTAGACAGTGCGACCCTTATGCCTGAGGTAGTTTCAGTACCACTGATCTGGGTGGACGCGCTTGAGCCCTTTCTGCTAGTGGCTCGAGCGCCTTTGGTAACTCTGCATATTGGACAGGCTGTGGAGTGCCACGTCCTCCTCTCTTGGTTCAAAGTTTATCTCCATATAGGGCTTTGCTCTGTGTCCATTAATCTTGAGTGTTTGATTTTCTTTAGGGTTATGAACCTCCAATGCTCCATGGGGGAACACTTTAGTGACAGTATACAAGCCATACCACCGAGAATGAGCTTACTAGGAAAAAGTCTCAATCTTGAATTGTGTAGCAATACTTTTTGTCCTATATGAAACTCTTTTCTGACAAGTTGCTTGTCATGATATGCCTTAGTCCTTTCCTTGTATAGCTTGGCATTTTCATAGGCATCATGTTTCAATTCTTCTAGCTCAACCAACTAAAGTTTCCGCTTTTCACCTGCTTGCTTCATATCAAAATTGAATTTCTTTATGGCCTAGTATGCTCGATGCTCCAATTCTAAAGGTAGGTGACATGCCTTCCCAAAGACTAACCGATATGGCGACATGCCAATGTGGGTCTTGTAAGCAGTTCAATAGGCCTAGAGTGCATTATTCAATCACAAGGACCAATCTTTGATGTTAGTGCACACCATCTTCTCCAGGATGTTCTTGATTTCTCGATTGTTGATCTCCATTTGTCCACTTGTCTGGGGATGATGCGGAGTGCCACCTTATGTGTGATCCCGTACTTCTTTATCAAAGAAGCAAAAGGTTGATTGTTAAAATGGCTTCCTCCATCACTGATGATTGCTCTTGGTGTTCCAAATCGAGTAAAAATATTTTTCTACAAAAACTTCACAACAACTTGATGACCATTTGTAACATCTCGTAAATTAATTAATTGGTAATTAACTTCACGGTTCATCTCCCAACCTTATCCCTCGCGGGACAAGACTCATGGACCTCTACTTCTCGAAAAGAGAGGATGCTAAGTAGCGGAAAGTATTAAAGTTCTATAAACATTAATCATTACAACCAGAGCATCTACCAAGCTACATCAAAGTAGCAAAAATCAAACTACACAAGTCATATTTACATGAGATTCATGCTATACCTTAATATGCAAGCATGAGCCTACAACATAACACAACATACTAATTACCATGAGCACCCGCCTAATCTCGTAATAAGTCTTCAAGCGTCACCCAGATCAAGTCCTCTAAAATAACCGGATGCTTTGCGGTATCCGTCTTCTATAAACTATCTATAACAACATAGTTGTACATATGGAGAAAAAGAGAAATAATATAAGGGTAAGTCCAACGAATTTGTGAGTATAAATGCACATGACATACCCGTCATTAAATGGTGAACTCAGTTGTTTATAAAACACATGCAACATTATGAGATGACGGTTTATCAAGAATGCAATATTGATATAGTATATGCTATAATATGAGAATCATGTCATAGTTCAGCAGTATGGTCCATGATGTGGCCTTTTGTATACCAAAATTTACCAATAATAAAATACCACTTGCAATAGTATGAATCCTGTAGGATAGGGCTATATTGAGGGTGTCGAACCTCAAGGATTACGTAGGTGTTATCAAGTTTTCAAGATCAATAGTAACTTAACTTAAAAGATAATCGAGTTGTTTTTATAACTAAAGTGCATGAAAATAAAAGAGAATTAAAATATAAGAGAGAGTGCAGGTATTAACTTCACCTCTATCCGCACAACAATGGTTAATCATAATTAATCACAGACATTCATTCTATGCATGTTATAAATAAACAAGAAAATACCTTATTAAAGAATAAGTATAATCCATCTTCGGTTGGCACATATCGTCCACCTAACCACTGAGATGCAGTACAACCCATCTTCCCTAGGTATGGATTATCTAATTCTTTAATAGGATACATAGGATCAAGAGAGTAAGTATAACCCATCTTTGGTTGGCACAAATCATCCATCTAACAACTAAGATGCGGTACGATCCATCTTCCCTAGGTATAGCCTATCTAACCCTTTTGATTATATGTCAGTTAAACCATTGTATAATTATCATCCCCATAATCACAGAAAATAAGAATGATTTGGGTTTAATAAAAGTGAAAGATTTTCTAAGACAATATAAGAATTTCACAAATATTGATTTTGGAATTTAAGAACAATTGCATTTAAACATCAAGAACAAAATCAAATTGTAGCAATTCTCATAATTATACAACCAACATGCATAAATTGAAAATCTATCAATTGAAATACAATCAAACCATTGTGCTTGGATAGGGTTACATCAATATCCCACGAAGGGGGTTTAGTTGCTCATGACTCCGCTAAGCCTCCAAGAACTATTTACTGAATTTTTGCTCTAGGCAGTGGATAATCTTCCTTCAATGTTAGAAGCCTATTTATAGGGATTAGAAAAGCCCTAAAAGCCCTAGGAAAATCGTAGGTCAGTCTCCCAATCCAAGTGGGAGACAGAAAACCCTTTGCCAAGTGGATTTGGAGTCCCTGCGTGCTCTGGAAACCCGAGTGCACTTGAGTCCACTTTTGTTGCACTCGATCTCACTTCGAATGTGCTTGATTGCACTTGTGGTTCGCTCGAGCGCACCTTTGTTTAGATGGAGACTTCCCTGTTCGGACGAGACATTCACTATTCGGACGGCTTGCGAATGGAGGCTCTTTTGACCTAGTAAACATCAAAATTAGTAAACTCTTGCAAAACATGAATTTGTAGATCTTTGAGTTAGCTTTCAAATGCCACAAAGTTTGCTCCAATCAGAGTTCTGAAACACTAGATATGGCCTTTTTAGTAGGACATGTCAGGTGCGAGTCATCGCTTGATCCAAATTTTTATGCCAATGCTCACCAAAGTGCGTTTTAAGCTCAAATTAAATGGGTTTTCTTGTATTCTCCCTCAGAACCTGAAAACACTAACACCAATACAAAATCAAACAAATAACAATGCTAAGGAATTATTGATGAGATATTTTAGCCCCTTAATTTGTGTGTGTTAATCTCTTAGTCATGTTATTTTTTGTTGTTTTACTTTCTTTTCGTGTTTTTGTCTATTTTTAGGTGTTTAAAAGAAAAGGAAGCATTTTTGGAAGTTTGAAGCATAAAGGGCTAAAAGTGGAACAATCTAGAGCTAGGATCAATCGCACCAGTAAGAGGCTCGAGCGCTGATGCGCTCGACCGCAGAGAAGCTAGGATCGAGTGCAGATTTCAATTGAGCGCACTACCTTACGATCCAGCGCACTCGGGGCGCTCAGCTGCGGCAGAAGACTTTTTCTACTTATTTTTGAGAATTAAGAAGCCTAATTGTATTTGAACTTAAACCTACGATGTTATTAGGTTTTCTAAGGTTTCTAGGTTTTCTTAAAGCCTATAAATAGACCCTTAGGCCTCTTAGAAAAGACACTTCTTTTGGAGAGAGAATTTGGAGGCTACTTCAAGAGTGATTTCCGATTTCTTCTTTCCATTTTCTTTTTAGTTTTAGTTTCATTATGTGTAACTAAACAACTGTTAGGGCTAGATTGAAGCCTTAATCATGTCTTCTTAAGTTTAATATTAGTGTCTTTGTTCAATCACATGTGTTTATTTTACTTGATTATGCCTATGAAATTGAATTCCCCTTGTGAATGTGTCTCACCATTATTTACATGAGAATGGAATCCGTTAGTTAAGTCAATTTAGATGACCAAATCTTGGGCTTAATAAAGCGACAAAAGAACCTTACCTTGGGTTCTTGGCTTAATCAACATGGAAAATAGGAGTAGATACCATGCCCTAGGATTCATGTGTTTGTCGATCAACATAGAATTATGTTTTCCTAAAGAACAACTTAATAGATACCATGCTAAATCCTTTAGGGAAGAAAAGAATTATAGTAGATACCATGCTTAATTCGTTGCTTAGGGAGATCAATAATTTAAGGTGTAGATACCATGCCCTTAGATTGACAAATGGTAAAATATCATGTGATTGGAACATTGACCTAATATTTCTTAATTAGTTTGATTTGTTGTGGATATCAAAACCCTAACCTCTTTATTACCTTTTTATCTTCTCAAACATTGCAACTATGTGACAATTTTGCAACATTAATTGGGAAAATATATTTTAGATAAAATCAACAATCCAAGTGGGATGATCTTGTATTTGCCCAACTATACTACTAGTTGATTTCATGCACTTGCGAGTTAAAACGTGGTAAGTATTTGCCTATTAATTTAGGTAGGTATTTGTCACAACAATTAGCATATGCGAGTTAAGGGGCTTAAATGTGCAACATTCGGCGCTTATCACACCCCCAAACTTACATATTGCTAATCGCTTAGCAATACAAAACAGAAAATAAACTGAAAAACAACAAGGTAAATCCTTCTTTTGTGGGATGTACGATTGCATTTAGTGTATGAAACAAGCCTTTTAAACCCCTAGGCATCCCTAGAGAACGAGTGAAGTCTCATGAGGGTTTAACAGGAATGATACCCACAAACATTATCATCATTATGTCATTCAAAAGGATAAAGCATCACAAAAATAATGGTTCTCATTCATTGGCAAACTTAAAAAGATAAACTACATCTTCAAAATTCCAAGAAATCACAAGTCAAATCACTTACAAATGGCAGTTTAAGATACAACAAGCTTTAATTAGTGCAAAGTGAACTAACACACAATCATTTGGCTTCAAAATAATTCCAATATAAATGAATCAACATCTCAGAATTCATTGGACTTCCTATCAGATGAAATAACCAAGGCATACATATATCTTTTCTTTTCTTTTTTCTTTTTTTTCTGTAGGCTTTGCAATGCTTAGTTTCCTTAAGCTTTCTAATTGACCCATGTATCGAGTGTTAAGCCAATGACTCTCAAACCAAATGGTTTTAAGGCATTAGGTGTAAAAACGCCTAAGGACTTACTAACTTGAGTACAAAAGGCAACGAAGGAAAGCTAGCCATTTTATTAATAAAACCAAACTTCTCACTTTTTGACGCGGACACTCACTACTTAATGAGGCAAGAGGGTTGGTTACTCAATGAAAAACTCAACTTGATTTCTTTCTTTTTATTTTATTTTATTTTTTTATTATAATCATAGCATGCCAAGGTTATTCATCCAATATGTCACCCAACTGTATTCAAGACATTGAAAACAAACATAAATAGTCTCAAATTTCACAAACACGTACTCTGAAATGTTTGAGCTTGCTAGGCTCGCTGCCCTTGTTTGAGGACTCGCAACTAGATGCGGGAGATCGCGACCTCCTGGAATAACACTGCAAGCCCATTTGCTTGAGCCTTTAAACTTAATTCAGAACCGTTTCACTACTCACCTCAAGGTGAGTCGGCGGCCACTCGCGTGGACCGGCAAACTTCAGGGGAGTTAGTCAGGTACATCATGTCATGCAATAATGTTAATTCTATCGTACTCTCATTAACTTAGCTTGGCAACATCTTTCAAGTAGACGATGGTATTGTTGGCGAGCCTTTGGAGACTGAACCATGGACATCACTCGTGAGATAGCTTCATCAATAGCCATATCCACTTTCTCTTTGCGACTTAAGAATGTTGTCATCTTCAAACCGTCCAAGGTAGGCTCAGAAACTTTAGCAAAGCTTAGAAGTTGTGACTCGGCACACTTGGTGACTTGGCAGACTCGGGCCTTGGCTGGCTCGGTAGACTTGGGCCTTGGCAAACTCGTGAGGACGAGGTGAGGTTGGGCCGGCTTGTGAGGACGAGGCGAATTGTTGGGGTTGCTGGTTCACCGGTGAGGTGATACCAGGCTCTTGGTAGTGTCCAAGGCTGACTCGACGCTGGTGACGGCTTGGTGACCCACTGTCCCAGGCAGACTCGACCGTCTCGGCGATGGAGTTCCTAAGGCTAGGTCGCGTTGCACGAGGCCTCTTGGTTTGCCGCTGGACTGCATGAGAGGTTGTTGTTGGGGCCAGTTTGCTAGCTAGGCCAGGTGCCACAGGTGAAGCCTGGGTGTCGCGAGTTGGCGATCACCGAAGCATCAGGTTCCTGCCGGAGAGAACCTGGGTGTCCCGGGACCTGTAGGTTCTTTAGCAGCCACCGCGGCTTCATACAAGGACAACGAGGCAAGGTCGGTGCGAGGCGAGACACTGGAAGGAGCTCACCTGGGTGCTAATTCGCTGGCGTGACATGCTGGTAGGCCTCGTGGGTCCATGACCAGTATGGCACGTCAGCGAGCTTTGCAGTTTGTGAGTTGTTGAAATGAACCCGAGTATGGCTCATGGTCCGAGTCTGGGTCGACAGTTCAACGACTAAGGAGCTGGGTCTACTGGGCTCACTCATGGTGGTGCCCGAGGCTCGGTCGGGACCAGCAGCTAAGGAGAGCTCGTGCAAGGGAACCCAAGGCTGGGTCGGCGTCGGTAGCTGAGGAGAGCTCATGCAAGGACCCAGCCTCGGGTTCCCTTGAGGAGAGCTCGTGTCGGCGAGAAGACCCTCGCAGAGGTTTTTTCTTGTAAATAATATAATTACAATAATATAATCGTAAATTTTACAAAAGATCCTCTCTCAGGCCGAGCGTCGTGAAGCTTTGTGTGTGAATGCACACAAATTAAGAGGCAACCTTATTTTATATTGAAAGCTAATAAGAGATTTTAACGAAATCTCTGATGTGGAAATCTCTCAATGAAAGCCCTAGATATTTTGCACAGATTTTTTTTTAAAAAAAAAACCCATGCTTTTGGAAAGAAGCATCACCAGAGGCTTTTCTTCTACTACAATAAAACATCACATATCTATTTGTGTCAAACACAAATGAATGGAAAAGAATTTTAGCTTTTTTTTTTTTTTTGAAAAGTCAAAAGTTTGATTTGTGGTTTAATATCTTTTTGTTAAGAGGGGTCACTTTCCCTTGAAACAAGGAAATTGGGGAACAATAGACTCCTGTTTAATTTCAGTGAGAGTCCCATGTGATATGACCTTCTTTCTCACCAATATTCTTATGATTTTTGAATTTGCAAAAGGTTAACAATTATAAAATAATCAAAAAAATCATACATAATCATGGCAGGCCAAGACTTGTGCAATTGGGTGTCATACAATTGTTCATGATGCAATAACAGCAAAAGTGTTATAACATGTTTTTTTTTTTTTTTTTCCTACTTATTAGCATAAAAAATCATCGAGGCTAAAAGTATCAGAATTGTCTCATAAGATTTCCAGCTTTCAGGAGTTTATCAAGAATCAAAAAAAAAAAAATGAACTTATCTGGGTAAAGTAAGTCAATTTCGAAGGGTGCCCCCATAAGGATGCGAATTCATGCTTGTTTCAATTGAGCGAAAATTTGAGATGTGTGCGAGCAAATCTGATGAAGGTAAACACCGATTCGGTGTGTGTACGAGCAGATCGACACTGAGTGGATTTGGGATCCGTGACTATAGATCTATGCAGATCTAATTCTGGCTAGTTGATGTATCACCCGAATGCATGATCACCACCATAACAGACTTTGATTTTGCAAGAACATAGTCGTTCCCACAGACGGCGCCAAATTGTTCATGCACGTTTTTCCCTCAACAGTTTCCGTTTGGTGTGATCTTTGCGTTCTTCAAGGAGTCTGCGATCATCAATTTTTTGGGCTCCTACAAAATAATAAGAGCGTCAAAGGGGTTTACGGGGAAGGCTTCGTAGACCCTCCAATGCTTAAGTTAGCAGTCATATATGGGGTCTAAATGTAGACAGCTAGCTATGCATTGAGAAAATAAATGATCGATCCTCTTTACTTATGTCTTGAGTTCTATTTTATAGGGTTTTATCTCAGTAACTGCTTCCTTGATCTTCTCCCTTCAAATGATTGAAGAACCATTTGAAATAGTGGGGAGATAATGTGAGGTAGTTGAGATAACGTAGGACCTTATGAGATAATTAAGGGTTGTTGAGAGATAGTGGGACCCATAGTGTATTTTATCCCCAACATTATATAAGCATGATTAGTGGTGGATGTCAAAGTCTTACCTTTTTATTATTATCAACTCAAACTCAATCTTTGTTTTGTTTAATTTACGGAATTTATTTTAAGCAAAATTTAGCAATCCCCGTGGGAATGATCTCATATTTGCACCCTATACTACTATATTGATCTTGTGCACTTGCGAGTAAAACGTACAATTATTTGCCTATTAATTTAGGTAGATATTTGCACAACAAGTTTTTGGCGCCATTGCTGGGGATTGCGTCAAATTTTGTTTAGAATTATTTTCCGCAGTTTAGTTATTTTAATTTTAATTCTGTTTTTATGAAAAATCAAAATTATTTTTTGTTTTTTGTTTTTTGTTTTGTTTTGTTTTGTTTTGTTTTTGTTTTTGTTTTTTTTTTTTGTTTTTTGTTTTTGTTTTTTTTTCTATTTTGTTTCAGTTTGCAGTACCTGCATCCTATTACTGAGATCGAGCGGAGACCGAGTGTGATCGAGCTTACTAATCTACGAACGACCGCTGTTCTAGGAAGCATCCGGACAGTAGCACTGAAGTTGCTATGACTGCAAAGGCAAATCATCTTATGCAAGGTCGTCGATCTCAAACCTAAACCATCCTTCCACACGATCCCGAAATTGAGTGGATAATTCGACAAAGGCCTAGAAACAACTCCGACACAAAAGAAGAGGTAGAAGTTGAGGAAACAATGAAGATCGGCTAGAGAACCCACCACCAGTGCGAAGACCGATGAAACAGGCTTTCATCCCCAAAAAACCTCAACCAGCCATCATGCATTGCTTATCAACCGGAGGTGGAAGGCAATTACTGTATATCCCTGCAAATACTCAATGTGTTGACTCACTTCAAGGGCACAGCTACTGAGGATCCTAACTTGCATCTTAAGGAATTCTTTGAGCTATGCAAGCTTCAGCACATACAGGGCCTAACTCTGGAGAGACTCAGATTAGTCCTCTTTCCTTTTTCTTTGAAAGATAATGCTAAATTGTGGTATAATTCCTTGCTTACAGATTCCATTCATACTTGGGAAGAGTTAGCCATTAAGTTCCTAAAGAAGTTCGGTGCAAGTACAGGATCATTCCCACAAAGATTGCTGAATTTATGTTTAAAAATAGATTCCTTAAGCAAAAGCAAAACAAAGATTGATTTTTTAAGTGATGATAATAAAGGGTAGGGCTTTGATATCCACCACTAATTATATTTAGCTAATATAACAATATGCCAATGCTTTGATCAGGTTATGCATATCTAATGTTTGTCAACCTTAGGGCATGGCGTATACTCCTAAAGCTATAGATTTTCCTAAGCAACAAGTTAGGCATGGCATCTACTCTAACTCTTTTCATTCCTAAGGGATTTAGCATGATTTATACTAAGTTGTTCCTTAGGAAAGCATATGTTCTATGGAAATCGACAAACACACGAGGCCTAGGGCATGGCATATACTCCCGGTTCCCTATGTTGATTAACCCAAGAACCCGGCATGGATTTCTTTTGTTACCTATGTTAAACCCAGGACTCGGCCATCCAAATTGATTTAACTAACTAGTCCATACCACATGCATATGTTGATCAGGCACACACATATGAGGAATTCATGCAAGCAGATATTAATCAAGTTAAATAGCACAACAAGATCATCACAAAGGCGCCAATATTGAAATATTAACAAAACATAACTAGGGCTTCAATCAAGCCCTACTAATTAAATTAGCTACACATAAAGTTGATGTTAAGCATCTTCATAAAATAAAATAAAAGAAAGGAAAAGAGTAAACCCGAGACTTGAACTTGAGAAGCTCCTATTCTCTCCTTGCAAACCACCTCTATTCTAAAGGCTTAAGAGTCTATTTATAGGCTTTAGAAGTCTTGGAAAAGTAGTAAACCCTAGGGATTTCATAGGGTTTCAATCCTATTACAATTGGGAGTTGGAAAACCCTAAAATGGAAATAGGGACATCTTAGCCGCCACCTTGGTTTGTCTCCTGCGCACGGGTGCGCTAAATCGCAGCCCGTGTGCGCTCGATCGCAGGTTTGCTATCAATCCTTCTTCTGGCATGCGCTCGATTGTTCCTGGCTTGCTTTGTGCTATGTCCTTTCGAGTACTGCGCTCGATCGCAGGTACCCTACGATTGATCGCTGTATCAGCGAGTTCTAACTTTTCCCATCTTCTCTCTTCATGCCCAAATCACCCAATTTTACTTCATTTTCTTCCAAAAGCCTGTAAAAACATGAAAAACACAAAAAGGAATTAAAATGGCCTAATTAACTAAAACCAAAGGATTAAAACATGCAAGTTAAGGGCTGAAAATATAAATATTTTAGCACTTATCAAAGTTTTTTCCAGCTCAAAAGACAAGGCAGCTTAAAAGGGAACTTCAAACGTTCAAATAGAGAGAGGGAGATCTTTTCTTTGAGGCATGGGACCACTTCAATGCGCTGCTTCTGAAGTGCCCACATCACAACATCCCTCAAGATGATCAGGTACAGATTTTTTATGAAGGGTTAGATGACACTAACAAAGGAATGATTTATTCAGCTTGTGGAGGTGCGCTTATGGAAAAGAGTAGTGAGGAAGCCATGGAGTTCTTCAAAACACTAAGTGAGCCCTCCCAACAATTCTATTCCGGAGGAAGGCAAGGAGTAAAAAGTAATGGCATGTATAAAGTGAACCTAAATGGTGGATCTCCAAATCAGATGGCTGCTATGGAAAGAAAGCTAGATATGATTGTCAAAGCCATGACTGCTTAGAACATCTCACCTAATCAACAAGATGCACAACTCCAGGTATGCGCCATATGTTCTCATTTTGATCACACCAATGAGACTTGTCCTTTGTATCTATTTGCAGATCAAGAGCAAGTGAACTATGTGGGACATTACAATTATCCTCCCAAGAACAATCCATACTCCAACACCTACAATCCAGGGTGGCGTAACCACCCCGATTTCTCATGGAGTAACAATCGGAATGCTCTAAACCCTTAAGGGCAATAGAGGAGTCCCCAACAAGCAATCCAACCAATTCAGGAGCTGAAGAAGAATGAACTAGAAAGTCAGGTGATGAGTGCCAAATATTGTATATTTGGGCCCCTTAACTTATATTTGTTAAGCTCTTAGCTGTGTTAATTTCTGATGTTTTTGGTTAGTTTCGGTGTTTTAGTGATTTGCGGGTTGTTAAGAGAAAAATGCAGTTTTAAGGTGAAATTTGCAACTCATTCCATTAAGTCTGGGGCTTAAGACACTTCAGGGAGCATTGGCAGCAAATTTGAATCGAGTGATGATTCGCATCCGACAACTTCCACTAAAAAGGTCATATCTTGAGTTGTATAGCTCTGATTGAAGCGATCTTGGTGTCATTGGAAAGCTAATTCAAAGATCTACAAATTCACATTTCACAAGGGTAGGATAATTCTGACTGGAAGTGCGCTCGACCGCACATTTATTGCGATCAAGCGCACTCGCGCCCAGCCCATAGGAGACATGTTGCACGAGTGCGATCAAGCGCACTCGACCGATCTGGCAGCACTGAAACCCTAAAATTAGCTTATAAATATCAATATTTTCCATTTGTAAACGTACGGAGATGCGCTAGGGGCGCCGTTCTTGGTCGTTTTTCGTGTTTTCTGGGTTTTGTAGCTTGGAACTCGATTTCTTTTGTAAGTTTTTAATTTTAATGAAGTAATTTAGTTTCTTTATGATTTCTTTTGTCATGAGAGGCTAAATCTTCAACTAAGGTTGAAGATGAAGCATCGCCATTGACTAGTTTTATGTTTTCATGTTTTGTTCGTACAAATCCGTCGTTTAATATAATGTATGTTCGTTTCAATTCAATTGTGTGACAAAAATTGTGATTGATTGTTGTTTATAAATCGTGAAAACGTTGGATATTCATTGTGTTTCATCCAACGGATACATCGAATGATTTGATTGAGACTTATATCCATTGTGATTTACGGATACAGTGGATGATTTGATCTCAATTGGATATTCGTTGTGATTTGTAATAGAGATGGATTCATCGAATGATTCAATTGGTTTATAAAAAAACAATAGAACATATATATGGTTTAATTGTTTGTCAGATGCATGAATGAAAACATGAGAATGTATGCTTTAATTTGGTGAGGTGAATTCTAAAACCTTAGTCGTTTATATTTAGATTATTTTTATTTTATTTAGTTTTTGTTTGTTTATTTTCAAAATCAATATCATTCGGAACTAGGTTAAGATATAATTGATTTAGATAGAAATTAAATTTTATGAACACAATTCCCTGTGGATCGACCTCGCACTTGCACACACGCTATATTGCACACGACTCATGCGCTTGCGAGTACAATTAAATTTGTACATCATCAGGCACAACAATTTGTGCAAACGCAACAACAAACTTATGCAAAGAACGAGCAAGCTATTCAAAGATTGGAAGTACAAATGGGGCAAATAGCTAAAGAGCTGAGTGGAAGAAAGCAGGGTGAATTTCCATCCCAAACAATACCTAATCCAGGGGGTCACCAACAATTGAAAGCCGTCACAACTCTTAGAAATGGCAAGATCATAGGAATAGAAGAGACAGCTTAAGTATCTCCAGAGGAAGCCTCAACATCCAATGTAAGTAAAATGGAGAAGGTGAATGCATCACCCTTCCCTCAAAGGTTAGTAAAGCCAAAGAAAGAAAAACAATTTCTTGACATTTAGAAACCTTGAGAAAAGTAGAGATTAACATTCCTTTATTAGATACAATTAAACAAATTCTCTCATATGCTAAATTTTTAAAGGATTGTTGCACTCATAAAAGGAAGTTTCAATAGCATGAAACAGTGGCTTTAACGGAGGAGGTAAGTGCGGTGTTGTTAAGAAAACTACCACCAAAGCTAAAAGATCCGGGAAGTTTTACAATCCCTTGCAGGATAGGGGACCATCTTTTTGAGCATGCATTACTCGATCTAGGAGCAAGGGTCAATTTGCTGCCATACACTATATCTAAGACACTAGGTTTAGGGGAGCTTCAACCAACTTCTATCACCTTGCAATCGGAAGACAAAAGCATCAAAAGACCAAGAGGTATACTTGAGGATGTCTTGGTAAAGGTAGGTGAATTTATTTTACCTACTGATTTTATTGTATTGGATATAGAAGAATATCCTATGTCATTACCCTTACCCATCATCTTAGGAAGACCCTTTATGAGAACTGCTGATACAAAAATTTGTGTGAAAAAGGGTACTGTAAGTATGAAGGTAAAAATGGTGAGAAGGTAGAATTTAGAATATTTGATGCATTGAAATTACCCCAAGATGATTTGGAATGCTTTAATGTCTGTATGATTCACGGTGTTGTTGAGAAAATATTTCAGGTCCATCACATTGATCCATTGGAGGCTACCCTCACCCATAGTTTCACAAGGCAGGACATTGAGCCAGAATTTGAAGATGTTACTAATGACATCATTGAAACCGTGCACCTTCTTGAGGCCTCTCCAAAGCATCCAAGTAAGTACACCCCTCCCTTTGAGACTCTTGTGCCTACTAATACTACTCTTGTCCCTTCCATTGTCTAGGCACCAAATTTGGAATTGAAGCAGTTGCCAGAGCATGTGACATATGCTTATTTGGGAGAGAACTAGACACTACCTATGATACAATTAGTTATTGATGGCTGACACAAACTTGTATTATTACAAGGTGATGCCTTTAGGACTGAAAAATGCTGGAGCAACTTACCAAAGGCTGGTCAACAAAATGTTCCGAGAGCAAATCGGAAGGAATGTGGAAGTCTATGTAGATGACATGCTGGTGAAGAGTGTGCAAGCTGCCAATCACATCACGGACCTCACCGAAGCATTCCATTCGCTTAGTGATGTACAAATTTAATTGTACTTGCAAGCGCACGAGTCGTGTGCAATATAGCGTGTGTGCAAGTGCGAGGTTGATCCACAGGGAATTGTGTCGTGAAAACTAATTCTTATCTAAACTAATCCTATTTTAACCTAGTTCCGAAGTTTGTCGTGCATTTGAAATTGAAAACAAAAACTAAAACAAAATGAAATAATTAAAAGATAAAAAAGGGCACTAAGGTTTTCAGAATACAGCTCACCACATTAAAAGCATACATTCTCATGTGTTTGTTCATACTTCCAACAAACAATTAAAACCTATTCATGTTCTATTGTTTCTATTGAAACATTCAATGAATCCATCCATTTTACAAATGACAATGCATATCCAATTTAGTTCAAAAGATCCAATGTATCCATGCTTTGCATAAAAGACAATGGATATCAAAAGTAAATCAAAAGATGCAAAGTATCCGTCAGATGAAACACATTGAATATCCAACTTCGGCACAATCAAACACAATTTTGTCACATAATTGAATTGAAACGAACATACATTACATTAAGGTCGGATTTGTACGAACAAAACATAAAAATATAAAATTAATCAATGGCGAGGCTTCATCTTCAACCTTAGTTGAAGATTTAGCCTCTCATGACAAAAGAAATCATAAAGAAACTAAATTACTTCATTAAAATTAAAAACTTACAAAAGAATTCGAGTTTCAAGCTACAAAAACCCAGAAAACACGAGAAACGACCAAGAGCGGCACCCCCAGCGCGTCTTTGTCCATTTACAATGGAAAAGAATGATATTTATAAGCTAATTTTAGGGTTTTAGCGCTGCCAGGTCGGCCGAGTGTGCTCGATCGCACTCTAGGTGCGCTCGATCACACTCGTGCAACATGTATTTTGATGCGCAGGGCTCGAGTGCACTTTCAGTCGGAATTTGCCTACTCTTGTGAACCATGACTTTGTAGATCTTTGAGTTAGCTTTCCAATGACACCAAGATCACCTCAATCCGAGCTATACAACTCTAGATATGGCCTTTTTAGTGGGACTCGTCAGGTGAGAATCATCGCTCGATCCCAATTTGCTGCCAATGCTCCATGAAGTGTCGTAAGCCCCAAAATTAATGGAATGAGTTGCAAATATCACCTTAAAGCCGCATTTTTCTATTAACAACCTGTAAATCACTAAAACACCAAAACTAACCAAAACATCAGAATATAATAAAGCTAAAGGCTTAGTAAATGCAAATTAAGGGGTCCAAATATGCATTCATCAAATACCCCCAAACTTACATTTTGCTAGTCCCTTAGCAAAACAAAATGAAAGCAAGAAACATATGTCCGCTGTCATGGGAGAAACGATTGCATTTAGCATATGCAACAAGCCTTTTAAACCCCTAGGCATCCCTAATGGACGAGTGAAGTCTCATGAGGGTTTAACAGGAATGATACCCACAAACATTGTCAGTGCTATGTCATTGACAAACACAATTTCCACACAAACACATGATTCTCACATTGTTGTGCAAATTTATTTAACTCGCAAGTGCACGAATCGATTATAGTTTAATGGATTGCAAGTGCGAGGTCGATCCCACAGAGAATTGTATTTTTGAAAGAGCAATTTATATATAAACTAATTAAATCCTAATCTAGTTCCAAAAGGGTTTTGATTTTTGAGTTTTGAAAATTAAAGGATAAACATAAACTAAATAAAATAAGTAAATCTAAGGATAAAGGTACTAAGGTTTGGGAATTCACACTCACTAAATCATAACAACATACTTTATGTTCATCAATATTAATCCGAAGTTCTCACAAATTAAATCATAGATATGTTTTACTATACTTCAAAGAATTAATCAAAACCATCCCATGTATCCATTCATTGACCAAATCACAAAAGGAATCCAAATTAAATTGAAACACCAGATGTATCCGTAGAACAAATCACAAGGGATATCCAATTTTTATGAGTTAAAAGCCAAGCAATCAATCATATGAAATTATCTCAAATCATCAAATGTATCCTTGAATCACAAGAGATATCCAAGAATCACTCCATACAATTGATTAGAAGTAAAACAATTGAAATATAAAACCCAATAAAATCAGAATAATAAAAACTTACATAAAAGTATTGATGTTCTTCATCGGTGAGGCTTCATCCCCAACCTTAGTTGGGAATTTAGCTCCACATAAAAATAAAATCTAAACCTAAACCTAAACCTAAAGAAAAACTAAACAAAAGAATTTTGCTCTCTGGGATTGTGTATATTTTCTTGAATGCAAAGAAGTCTATTTATAAGCTTAAGGAAGTCCTAGAAGCCCAAGTAAACTTAGATAATTCGGAGGTCTGTCTCCCAGTCAAAATAGAAGTCTGAAATCGGAATAGGATTCGTCCAGATTTGTGTCCTTTAATTGCGGGGCGATTGTAACATAGTAACTGTACGAATTACGAAAATCCTATTTCACAACAAATTGTAGTATTTTGAGCTAGCTTTCCAATGCCGTTTGAATCACTTCAATCCGATATTTGAACGGAGAGTTATGGTCAAAATACTAAGATATGTGCAGAATCTGAATTTGAATCCGATCCAAAATCTTATTCAATCTGAACTTGAATCTGATTTAACCTTTTCTTGGATTTGGTTAGACTTAACCACATCATCTAGGTCTTCTCAAAGTATGCTTTCTTCCAAACTTCGCATTTTTCCTTTTAAAGCTGTAGTTTTTCTTCAACGACCTACAAAATACTAAAAACACAAAACTAACACAAAATATTAAATAACGACACAACTAAAGGTTTAACTAATGTAAATAAAGGGGTCTAAATATGCAATATTTGGCACTTATCACACATCATGAGTACGTTTAACAAAGTGAACACCACAATCAAATCATCAAGCCAACTACAAATCATTCAACTCAAAGGTGAAAATTTCAGACAACACAAGCTTCAATAGGTGCAAAGTGAAACTAACACAAAGTTAAGAGGCTTCAATTTTTCTCAAAGTTAGGTGTACCTCAAAATTCATAGAAATTCACACAGATGAAAACACCAAAACCTGCATTTATATATATATATATATTATTTTTTTATT
This sequence comes from Corylus avellana, assembly GCF_965113065.1. Taxonomy (NCBI): domain Eukaryota; kingdom Viridiplantae; phylum Streptophyta; class Magnoliopsida; order Fagales; family Betulaceae; genus Corylus; species Corylus avellana. The sequence goes on along the minus strand of NC_142499.1, from coordinate 11,519,782 downwards.
TTTTTGTGTAGGTTGTGTAATGTTCGGCTTCCTTAAGCTTTCTAATTGACCTATGTAACGAGTGTTGGGCCAGTGACTCCCAAACCAGATGATTTTAGGGCACTAGATGTAAAACAACCCTAAGGCTTAATTGCTCAAGTCAAAAAGGCTACGAAGCCAAACTAGCCATACAATTAATCAAATTGAATTTCTCATCTTTTTACGCGAACACTCAATGCTTAGTGAGACATGAGGTCCGGTTACTCAATGAAAAGCTCAAACTGATGATGACACCTTTATTATTATTATTATTATTATTATTATTATTATCTATCCTCAAGCCAAGGTTTCATCAACACTTCATCCTACAAATCGCAAGGCACACCCTAATCAATCCAAATCTCATACCTCACAGACTTTATGCTAGTGTGCTTGTGATAATCAACTCAGACATGTCTCTCTAATCCACCAAATGAGTCAAAGGATTCAGATTTCTAATGACATGCAGTGTTCAAAAAGTTAAACACACTAATGACATGCAAACCACAGTTATGATGTAACTCATGCCCAATCAACAACATAGCACAATTTTTTTTTTTTTTGACAAAACAAACAGATAAAAACAAACAAAACAAACAAAAAGACAATGTGTTTTTCACACCCCCAAACTTAAATGACACACTGTCCCCAATGTGGCAAGAGATACAATACCGTGGGATGAGGAAACTCGGGTGTGCAAAGGCCAGGGCGTCCCCCAAACTTGAACACCAAAACACCTGTCAAAATCTAATAGCAATATTTCCTCATAGAAACAAATATCAAAAGATTAATTGTTGATAGAAACAAAAAGAAAATGACACAAAATAAAATAAAAATAAGAAAGAAAGAAAATGTGCAGAAATTAAAATGGGGAAGAAAGTTTACAGTGCTTTCCCCGATCATTTGTATGTTCGACCAATCCCTTCCACCCTTTCTTCTTAAGAATTTGATATCCCTCTGGAAGGATGTTTCGCCGTCTCAGGTAGCCTAGTTGCTTGCTTTGAAGGATCTTATTAGGAACATGGTTCCTAGATTTGTGACCTTGTGTGCATAGATCCTTGAGAATTTCAGCATGAGACGGCTCTTTGAGACATTGAAGAATTGAAGCTTGGGGTTCATGAATTGTCTCAAGAGGGATTTTGATGAAGGAGTGAGCTTTAGTACTCACTCCCTTGTCACTGGATAGATTTGGAGTTGATGGGGGCTCAATGTGATCAACCTTCTCCTCTTTTTCTTCCTCCTCATGGTTATCCATAATGAAAGGCTTAGCTGTTGATGAAGATGATTTAGATGATGATATCTCGGTGGTTTCCCCATTTTCAGTTTGCATGTTAAGAGTGGAGTCCAATAAGGCATCAGCTTGCTCAAGTAACTTGTCAAGGTCTAGGTCACATCCAAATTGAGCAAAGCACTTTCGCAATGGGTCCTCCAGACTTGCACCAACAGTCTCCTCATCTTTTTTCTCACTCCCAAGTATGGTGGTGGTTTGAACATGCTCATGTGCAGACTTGTTAGCATCTTCCTCATCAATCATGTAATGGTTAATGAATGGACAATCATCTATCCGATGAGAAGGATGATAATAGTATGAGCATGACTTATGAGGTGCATGAGTGTGAGGAGGTTGGGTATGGGTACGCCTAGCTGCCATGAGTTGGTTTACTCTCTCCTCTAAGTCATCGACATGAGCAGTTGGAAAATGTTGCACTAATGACTCTTGAAGAGGGTAATTGCAAGGTGAAGGCATTGAAGAATGGTTAATGAACTGAGGATATTCAGGATGGTGCAGTTCATGAGATTGGGGAGCATAATTTCTTGTGGCATGAGGTTGCCATGAGAAATTAGAATGGTTGCTCCAGTCTAGGGTGTAGCAATTGAAATTTGATTTAGACCCCGGACTGGAGAAGTGAGTGTTCATCTGCTCATATGGAAATTGAAAAATTGTCCCCAGAATGGACAATTACCTGAACTATGATAAGGGTTAGAGCAGTATGAACATAGTCCATGTGGGTGAAAATGGTGAGGATAGTTAGTAGGAGCAGGTGTCCTGCAACTAGGGGTAGCATTAAAATTACCTAAAGGAAAATTCATGTTTATCCTCACTCTTTAAACAAAACACACTTCCACATGAAACATTAACCAATTTTTTTTTTCTTTTTTGTTGGTTGTTTTTTTTTTTTTTTTTGAAAATAAAATAAACAAAAATACCAAAAATTAAAAACAAAAACTCATAAAACGGACCAAACATAAGTTTGGAAAAATTCCAGGTGCAAACCCGCTTTGGTGCAGTCTGCGGAGGTGCACTCGAGCGCAGGTGAGGAGCGATCGAGCGTAGGTGTGAGCTGGTCCAGCAGGTGTGCTGCTGTTGCGCGTGTGCGCTCGAGCATATGTTTGCTATGCGCTTGAGCGCAGTTGGGGAGGATTGAGTGTAGGGGCGCTTCGTCTGTTGCCTTGTGCTCGAGTGCGCTCGAGCGCGAGTGGGGTGCGATCGAGTGCACTGGCAGGGAGTAGATTCCGCAGAACTGCAGAAAAAAAATGAAAACAAAAACCAAACTCTTTTTTTTATTTTTTTTTATGGTTAGATGAAACAAAACAGAAACAGATAAAAATAAAAATAAACAAAAATGGCAAAAAGAAAATGAAACAAAAATCTACCTAAACTAGTAGAAAAATAAAATCAATTTAAACAAAAATAAATTTTCACAAAAACAAACAACTCCCCGGCAACGGTGCCAAAAATTTGATGTACAAATTTAATTGTACTCGCAAGCGCACAAGTCGTGTGCAATATAGCGTGTGTGCAAGTGCGAGGTCGATCCACAGGGAATTGTGTCGTGAAAACTAATTCTTATCTAAACTAATCCTATTTTAACCTAGTTCCGAAGTTTGTCGTGCATTTGAAATTAAAAACAAAAACTAAAACAAAATGAAATAATTAAAAGATAAAAAGGGCACTAAGGTATTTAGAATCCGCCTCACCACATTAAAACATACATTCTCATGTGTTTGTTTATACTTCCAACAAACAATTAAAACCTATGCATGTTCTATTGTTCCTATTGAAAGATTCAATGAATCCATCCATTTTACAAATGACAATGCATATCCAATTTAGTTCAAAAGATCCAATGTATCCATGCTTTGCGCAAAAGACAATGGATATCCAAAGTAAATCAACAGATGCAAAGTATCCATCGGATGAAACACATTGAATATCCAACTTCGGCACAATCAAATACAATTTTGTCACATAATTGAATTGAAATGAACATACATTACATTAAGGCCGGATTTGTACGAACAAAACATAAAAATATAAAACTAATCAATGGCGAGGCTTCATCTTCAACCTTAGTTAAAGATTTAGCCTCTCATGGCAAAAGAAATCATAAAGAAACTAAATTACTTCATTAAAATTAAAAACTTACAAAAGAATTCGAGTTCCAAGCTACAAAAACCCAGAAAACACGAGAAACGACCAAGAACGGCGCCCCCGGCGCGTCTCCGTCCGTTTACAACGAAAAAGAATGATATTTATAAGCTAATTTTAGGGTTTTAGTGCTGCTAGGTTGGCCGAGTGCGCTCGATCGCACTCTAGGTGCACTCGATCACACTCGTGCAACATGTATTTTTCTGCGCAGGGCGCGAGTGCACTCGATCGCACTAAACATGTGCTCGAGCGCACTTTTAGTCGGAATTTGCCTACTCTTGTGAAACATGACTTTGTAGATCTTTGAGTTAGCTTTCCAATGACACCAAGATTACCTCAATCCAAGCTATACAACTCTAGATATGGCCTTTTTAGTGGGACTCGTCGGGTGAGAATCATCGCTCGATCCCAATTTGCTGCCAATGCTCCATGAAGTGTCTTAAGCCCTAGAATTAATGGAATGAGTTGCAAATATCACCTTAAAGCCTCATTTTTCTGTTAACAACCTGCAAATCACTAAAACACCAAAACTAACCAAAACATCAGAATATAATAAAGCTAAATGCTTAGTAAATGAAAATTAAGGGGTCCAAATATGCAATATTTGGCACTCGTCACTTGGCTAGTATGGTATGTAACTCAACCCTTCCAAATGTGCATTCGGCGTATCATTGAAAAAGTTTTTGGGGTTCATAGTTTCAAGAAGTGGGATCGAAGCAAACCTCAAGAAGATAAAGACAGTGTTAGAAATGCACGCTCCCCGGAGTATTAAGTAGTTGCAACAACTCACCAGTAGGATAGTTGCATTAAACCGGTTAATTTGCCAGACAACAGACAAGTGTCTCCTGTTCTTCAAAATGTTAAAGACCGCTTTTGCATGGGACACAGATTGTGAAGAAGCTTTCCAACAGCTAAAAGAATATCTCGGGAACCTACCACTACTTAGCAGGACTAAGTTCTACCTTAGTCTGAGAAGATCCAACAGTGAAAAATCTGGTACTTCACCAACAGGGCCCTCGATGGGGCAGATGAGCGGTACCCTTGGATTGAGAAGCTCACTTTCTCTCTGATCAACTCGGCGTGTAGATTACAGCCCTATTTTCAAGCTCGCAGAATCAAGGTATTTACTGAGCATCCTCTAAGGAAGATCTTGTAAAAGCTTGACATTTCCAGAAGGCTGGTCAATTGGGCAATTGAGCTCGGGGAGTTTGACATCGAATTTCACCCGAGGATGGCCATAAAGGGGCAAGCATTGGCAGATTTTTTGGCTGAATTTTGCAATTTCCCAAAAGAAAGAGAGCTTCCCAAAGAAGAAACATGGATAGCCTGTGTAGATAGATCCTCAACTCAGAAAAGAAGTGGGATTGTGTTAATTGGGCCAGATGGGGAAAGGCACGAATCGGCAATTTGGCTAAAGTTCACTACCACTAATAATAAGGCCATATGAAGTTGTAATTGCAGAGATGGACATGGCTCAGGAAATGGGAGTGAAGAACCTAGAGGTGAGGAGTGATTGTCAAGTGGTGGTAGGGCATATGAAGCCCAAGGCAAAAAGATGAAGAAGTACTTGGCGTAAAGAAGCTAATGAAGTTCTTTGACAGAGTAGTGTTAACGAGGGTGCCTCAAGAAGAGAATGCTTAGGCCGATGCCTTGGCACACCTCGGGTCCTCAACAGATGAAGAAATCAAGGCTGCTAGGCATCCGGTTTAGGAACAAACTAAATCATCAATTGCCCAGGTAATCTACTTAGGGCAAATTGAAGAAAGCAGTGAAGCAGCAAAATGGGCAAGTGATGTCATCCAGTTCCTTAAGGAAGGAAAGCTTCCCGACGATAAAAAGTTAGCTCGGAAGGTGCGCATGAGATCTGCCCAATACACTCTCGTCAGGAATACTCTTTATCGCATACCCTTCCTTTGCTAAAGTGCCTCTCCAAACTAGAAGCAGAGTATGTGCTGCGAGAAATCCATGAAGGCGTTTGCGGTATCCACTCTGGGTGTCGAATTCTAGCCCACAAAGCAGTCAGGGCTGGGTATTACTGGCCTAGTATGGACAAAGATTCAAGTGAGATGGTGAGGCGCTGTGACAAGTGTTAGCAGTTTAACAAGGTGATGACGAACCCCCTAGAAGAGCTATGCCCGATATCAGCATTGTAGCCCTTCGCAGAATTAGGGGTAGACATAGTGGGACCCTTGCCCACGGGAAAGGGAAGCTGCAAGTTCATGGTAGAGGTAGTAGACTACTTTACTAAATGGGCAGAGGCGGAGGCCCTTGCAACTATAACTACAGGAAATATCAAAAGTATCAGTTAGAAGTCAGTAATCTGTCAATATGGGATTCCTCGTGCCTTTGTAATCGACAATGGCAAACTATTTGATTGTGAACCGTTCCAATCATGGTGTGCCGAGGTACACATAAGAAACTACTTCTCCTCTCCCGAGCATCCTCAAGCAAACGGCCAAGTAGAAGCTACAAATAAGACCCAAGCAAATGGACAAGTAGTTCATTTACCCATTGTTTCGTGTGATTGAATTTTGTTAACATATATTTACTTTGCCTCTTTTACGACCCCCAAACCTATCCCTACTAATCTTAGATTTTTAAAATATGTTTATAACACATAGAAAAACATTGTGATAATTTTCTTTAAACATTTTGATATATTTCTATTCTTATTGTAATTGTAGAGCATTACATTTACAATGTTGACCACATTTTCCTTTAAAACAAACTTCAGCTTTAGATGTTTGACTAAATTCATATAAATTTCAAGTTAAGTTTTCTCGTCATCTAATGGATTATCTTTATTTATAAAGTGATTAAACCCATTTTTCTTTGAAAATAAGGCACAACACATATCACATCAAGATCATTGGGTAAAGGTAAGATCTTTAAGATGTAACCACGAGCAACAAAATTTTTAGTGGTTTCCCTACAATTACCCAATCCCTTAATTGGCTCCCAAGAGTCTTCACCAACACCATAACCTTTCCAACTTACCTTAAGATATAATCTTTTTTTTTTTTTTTTAATCTATTTGGGGTAACCCCTGATATATTACCAAGATGTTATCAACTTCAAACACCTCACCATCTTCTTCCCCGTCACCATCATCAACCTCTTCATTTACAAACAACTTCGAATACACTTGTTGAAAGTAAACACTTTCCACCGAGGAAAAATAAATGCATAATTTTCTCTCTTTCAACAATAACAAAAAATCATTAGCGATTCATTTCTAAACTCCCTCTCTGGATGGTTTAGTTTGAGGATTTTACAAGCATACTAATTCAAGTCAACTATCCATTTCGTAACAAGATTTAAACTGGACAAATTTTCTCCTAGACACAATTCAATTGACATTGCACCACAACCCGAGTTAAGGTTTGAAAAATGTCATTTATATCTTGGGATGCTCTTTAGCTTGGGAAACTTCTAGAAATCATTGATGTCTCACTTCTAGCATGCCGATCATATGGTGGAATTCTAACAAATGGTGAAGTATCGTTTGTAAGTAAAGCATGCCACAATAAAAATTGCAATCTTGAATGAACATTCTTATTGCATCCAAATCAATATTTAAATGAAGTCTAATAATATTTAGTTTTTTAACTAAATAATCTAATGGATTGCCAAACCATATTTTTGGAAAGAATATACGTTTATTATCAATTAGATTATTAAGGTTCTTAATAACAATATCTTGAATTTTTTATGCAGAATGAGACAATAATAAATTGGTCATTTTGTTTTATTAATATCAATTTTATGTGTAGCTAATTTAATTAGTAGGGCTTGATTGAAGCCCTAGTTATGTTTAGTTAATATTTCAATATTGGCGCCTTTGTAATGATCTTGTTGTGCTATTTAACTTGATTAACACCTACTTGCATGAATTCCTCATATGCGTATGCCTGATCAACATATGCATGTGGTATGGACTAGTTAGTTAAATCAATTGGGATGGCCAAGTCCTGGGTTTAATAGAAGTAACAAAAGAATCCACACCGCGTGATGAGAATGAACAAGCACCATTAAAGGATCCATTGCATGTTCCAGTTGGGCCTATTACTAGAGCAAGATCCAAGAAGATCAAAGAAGCACTTAATGGGCTGATTCAAGAGATTTGAGCTGGTTCTAAAATGGGGCATTCCAAGCTTGGCCCAAAGGAAGATGAAGGCGTAATAAATTTAATCCAAGTTATTGATGGAGCTGATCTTACTTAATTGGACATAATTTCCTTAGCAATGGCGTGGATTAATGGTTGATTATGGCTGATTGACTTTCCAATTACATACCAATTAATTGGTTGATTGACTTTCCAATTACTTACCAATTAATTGGCTGATTGACTTTCCAATTACATACCAATTAATTGGTTGATTGACTTACCTATTTCAAGACCTTCCTTAGGCGTGATTTCCTTGCCAATTTCAGACTATTTTTGGCATGGAGGAGCTGCTAATTTCATACCAAATTAGCCTTAATTTTAGGTTTCTATTATTTAGTCCTTTTTTATTCTATCTACTTTCCAATGTTGGAACCTATTTAAATTCCTTTTCGTAGCAAGCAGGTAGTCTTATTTTCAGCCATGCTTTATAAATAGCATGCACTCATTGTAATTTGAGATCATGAATGAAAATACAAAAAAAGTGAGGTTTGCTTCTATT